>NC_080674.1:180768622-181080984 GCF_030445035.2 Dasypus novemcinctus | reverse complement strand
TGCCCTGCTCGTCCCTTCCCGACGGCGGCACGGCCCCGGGGGATCCCCCTTCATGCATCAGTGCTGGAACAGTCTCCACCAGGGCCTGAGAAAGGTCGAGACAGAGTGCAGCCACCCACACAGGCAAGATGCTGGCAGCAGAGCCCTTCCCAGACGCCCAGATCCCGCCAGGAATGGGGGGAGGGCACTCACAGAGAGGGCCAGGCATTATTGGACGCAAAGCCCTGTGTCTTGGAGGCCCGAGAAATCATGGGTGCCAGCCCTGCGGTCAGGTACCAGGCTGGACCTTCGTGCATCCCTCCACCTCGGTCTGGATGGCAGGGGAAGGTTGCATGGATAGAGGGAGTCACACTTATTCCAAGCAAATCTTCCGGTCATCTGGAGAACCCTGTGCACTCTCTCCCCCACGTAACCACGCATGCGCGAGCTCCCGCGCTCACACTCGGCGTGCAATTTATGGTGTTGGCGACTCTCCTGCTTGAGGCACGTCCACCGGCGCGTGGTTAAGAATCTGTCCGATGGAGAGCAGATTATAGGCAGGGATTGGATCCATGTGTTTCTTAGCTGTGCGACTTGAACTTCTCAGAACCTGAGTTTCTGCCTCTGTAAAACCAGACTCCAAATCACATCTATTTCGGAGGGTTGTTGTGAGGATTAAATGAGAAGAAGCAGTTAAGTGCTCTGTCGGAGTCCTCATCGTTCATCTTCATTCACGCATTCCCTCATCTATTTTTTCACAATTTAGCGACTGTATTTTGTGACTCCCTCCCCTTTACCCTACGCGGAGCTAGTTTGGGGTTTATGATCACCGGCTTGGGGTGTTCACAGACTAAGGGGGCACAGGCCAGATAAAAAGCCCACTAGGCTATCCCAGTTTTCACAGAGAAACTGGCAGAAGCGTCTCTCTAGCGCTGCCCCTGGGGCAGCCAGCCTCTGGTTTTGGCCAGGCTGGCCAGCTATAGCCAAGGTCCTGGGCAGAAACAAAAATTCAAACTCAGCAAGTTCTGGCCTTAGGTCAGGTGAGGGGGCAGAGGTCAGAGTAGAGGCGAGGCCAAGGAACCGAGGTGGAGCTAAGGAGAAAATGGGTGGGGGTCAGCGGGAGTGGAGGTGAGAACTGGGCAGAGCCACGGTGGGGTGGGGGTGGCCCTGAGCAATTGGTTTTCTGGGTCTGAGCTGTGAGGTTCAGGAACAAAGGGAACAAGCTGAAATGGCCAGGACAATGGGGACAGAACCGTGGGCACAGTTTCTTGCTTTTCTAAATTGTGTGCAGAATATACACCCATAATCTCCTCAGGTGAATGTCCAGGAACCAATTGTGTTCATTTCCCCGCTTCATTCTCCTTAGGTTATATAATAATGGCAAGAACAATGGCAGCTACTGTTTATTGAGTTCTTACTATGTGCCAGTCACATGGCTGGTCTTGCTTAATCTTTTCAACAGCCCCGTCAGGTAGATACTATGAATGTTCCCCATTTTAGATATGCAGCACCAAGGCACAGAGAGTTTGAGTGACCTGCCAAAAGTCACAAAGCTGGTAAGTGGTGGAGCTGGATTTGAACCCAAGCTTTCTGACTCCAAAGCCCATGCTCGCTGTCCAGCCCCAAGCCCTCCTGCTGTGGTTGTATCTGATTCCTCCCAGCACAGTTTCTCTAGGGAAGCAGCAATTCACTGGGCACTCGAAGCTATGGTGTAGCTTCTTGGAGCTGAGGGACAGATGCAGAGGGGAGGCGTGTGGACACGCTGGACCCTCTGAGGGGCAGGTGCTGCGCCCACCAGTGCCCTCGTGCCTGGGGCTGTAGCCCTGCCCACCAGCCCGCTGGCTTCTGCAGAGGGGAGACCCGGGAGGCCGGAGCAGGCAGGAGGGGGAGCAGCAACCGTGGCGTGATGATTAGTAATGATGCCGTGATAAGCCCCTGGCCCTGCACGGCCCGCTGAACCTGTCAGCGCGGCTCCCAGCCTCCCAGCATCGCTGCTGCCATAATTGGAGCTGGGAGATGGAAGAGCCTGGAGTGTCAGGAGGGAGGAAGGAAAGTGGAAAGAAAGAGTTGCCGTCATGCTGAGGGCTGCAGAAATGAGGAGCCATGAAACTATAAGGCATCAAGGGGTGCTGCTTCTCTGCTATTTTCTGCACCGCATACTTGCCCTGCATTTTAGGGGAGAACTGGGGCATTGGCTGCCTGGGGCAGAGGTGACAGGGAAACAATAGGGTCACCTTCTCTCTGGATGGAGGTTGACCTACAGAGGTTTCGGCATAAGGCCTGGGAGAACACGTGATCCCCTGGAGTCCCTTCTATTCCCGGGCCTGGCAGAGCAGGAGAGGAATTTGTTCCTTGCCCTTCCTCAGAAGGAGCCCAGCGGCATGGTGGTCTATTCAGCACTGAAACCCCCAGCTTGGGGGGGCGGAATCTGGGAACTGGGAACGCTTGTGGCCTTTTCCCAAATAGAGCTGGGAGAGCCGACTAACCCCAGGGTCACACGCCACCTCCGCCCCACCGCCCTGTGCAAGCCGGTATGTGGAGGCGCCTTGCCAGGCCCAGGAGTCTTTTCTAGGCAGGTGGTTCTGACTTTTCTTCCCTGGGAAGGCCTGGCAAGAGAGAAGAATATTTCCCCTGCATCTGGGAGGGGAAGTTGACACGGAAAGGCCCAGAGAGCCAGCAAGCTGCAGGGCCAGGCTGGAAGGACCCCGCAGGCACCAATGTGGCACAATGACCAGCGCGCACAGGACCCGGGCATCTCGGTGCCTGAGAGAGGATGTGGAGACGTCCTGAGGTGACTGGGACTTCGTCTCTGTCACTGAGAGGAATGAGGGCTTGGAATCGAAATTTAAGTTCAGCGATTTAAAAAAAATAAGGGGAGCGACGTTTCTGGCACACCGGAATAAGTTGCCTGAAATTCTTATCTACTCACGTAAGAATCCTCCCAGTGCCCTTAGGTAGGAATTGCTCTTGTCCCCATTTTACAGATTAACAAACTGAGGTTCAGAGAAGTGATACACTTTGCCCCGGTCCACTGAGCTAGAGTGTTAGGTGGTAGAGGCAGGATTTGAACACAGTTCTGCCTGTCTTCAATGATCATGTTAGTAACTGCTTAGGCATAAAAGAGGGAGAGGAGAAGGGAAGGGAAGAAAGGGTGCAGGGAAGGAACCGAGCAGCATCCTAGGGGACAGCTGGGGTATTGGGGTGCCCTCCACTCATCGTCTTGCCCAGGATGACTAAGGCAGGTCAGGGAAGAGTGGCTGCAAGAGCCTTTGTCTTGGCTGAGAGGATGCCACAGAACTGCATGCACCACCACTGGAATGCAGCTGTCCTGGCACGCAGGTGGCAGGGTGGAGGGGATGGCGCAGGTCCTGGCACGCAGGTGGCAGGGTGGAGGGGATGGCGCAGGTCCTGGCATGCAGGTGGCAGGGTGGAGGGGATGGTGCAGGTCCTGGCACTCAGGTGGCAAGGTGGAGGGATGGCGCAGGTCATGGCACGCAGGTGGCAGGGAGCAGGGGATGGCACAGGTCCTGGCCTGCAGGTGCTGGGACGGAGGGGATGGTGCAGGTATCCTGGAACACGTGTAGCAGGTGGAGTGGATGACGCAGACGTGCTGACACACAGGTAGCAGGGAGGAGGGGATGGCGCAGGTGTCCCAGCACACCGGTGGCAGGATGGAGAGGATGGCACAGGTCCTGGCACACAAGTCCAGGCTCGCAGGTGCTAGGGCACAGGGGATGGCACAGGTGTCCTAGTATGCAGGTGGAAGGACAGAGAGGTTGGCGCAAGTCCTGGAACACAAGTCCTGGCTTGCAGGTACTAGGGCACAGGGGATGGCACAGCTGTTCTAGCACGCAGGTGGAAGGATGGAGAGGATGGTGCAGGTCCTGGCTCGCAGGTGCTGGGGCGGAGGGGATGGCTCAGGTGTCCTAGTACGCAGGTGGCAGGACAGAGAGGATGGCGCAAGTCCTGGAACACAAGTCCAGGCTCGCAGGTGCTAGGGCACAGGGGATGGCACAGGTGTCCTAGCACGCAGGTGGAAGGATGGAGAGGATGGCGCAGGTCCTGGCTCGCAGGTGCTGGGGCGGAGGGGACGGCTCAGGTGTCCTGGCACGCAAGAGCAGGGCAGGGGGCATGGTGCTCCAGCACCACCAGGAACAATGGCGCTCACTTAAGCCATTATTACCTGGGCCCCTGAAAATGCAGGTCTGGAAGCTCCTGGAAGCTCCCTTGCTGAGCAGCCAGGCTGGCCCGCTGCTCCACAGGCTCTCTTCCTGAGCCTCTGCCAGGCAGTGCCTTGATGTCAGTGGCTCTTCGAGATGATCTCTGTTTCCGTGGGCCCTTCCTGTGCTGGGCTGGGCCCGCCTGTGGAGCACCAGGGGGCTGGGGGCGCTAGGCGGTGCTGCCCTGAGCTAATTGACAGCTCAGGGCTCTCTTTCCCCGGGCTGGCATTTGCATGGTGCATTAGTATTCCTGCCTGCAGCTCAGGGCTGTTCTGGATGGAGGCTGCTATGCAAATGAGCACTGAGCTCCGAGTGCGCTGAGGACTTGGTCGGGTTTGCCAGGAATCACGGCTCCTGAGTAAGAAGAGCCCGAGGAAGGCTGCAGACCTGAGACCTGTTCCCACATTGCTATTCCCCAGCTCTGTCTTCTGAGATATCTGAGCTCCCAGCCAATCCCCATGTCTCCAGCATTCGCTGAGGACCTGCTCTGCCCCACCTGGCCTGGCCTGGCAGCTGGGATGCACGGGCACATGGACGCGATCCCACTCTCAGGAAGCACATGGTGCTGTGGGATATAGACCCTTTAAGAACAAGGAGAGAGATAGGGCTACGGCAGGGGTTCAGCATGGGGACCAAACCAGCTCAGAGGATAGGCGTCCAGTTTAACCTGGGAAGAGGGGAGGGTGGGAGCGGGGGTTTGTCAGGCAAGGATTTTTTTTTTTTTCAAAAGAGGAGATACTTGAGCTGTGTCTTGAAAAATGAATAGGACATCGCCAGCCAACTATCAGTCTTATCACTTGGCTCCTTTCAGATTCCTTCTCTCTAACCAGCTCCAAAGGAACCACAGGCTGTTTCCCTCTCACAGTAGTAGCGCCCCCAGTGGGCAGGGCAACAATTCATCACTGATCTGATTTATGAATTCAAAAGCAGGTCCAGTCTCCACAGGTGGCTTAACTCAAAACCTGTGACATTTGATTGAAGAGCACGACTGAGTGATCCAGGAGCAATCGGATCTTCCTAAAGATCTCCAGGGATGAGATCTTCCTAGCTTCTGTCTGCAACCTACTCCAGCATTGTCCCATGCCCTGAGTCAGGAAGTGCCTCTTACTGTCTCACCAATGTCTGCTACTTGAACTGAAGAGCATTTACTCTTGCTTAACACTTTGGGGAGCAGGGATTGAATGCCTTGCCTAAGAACCCTTCACGCAAGCTGCCTGAGCCACACACAGCCCTAAGTCCCATGAGCCAGGAAACTAGATGAGAGAGGGAGCACACAGTTGGTGAGGGAATAATGGAATAAATGGAAACTTTCTACTGTGGAAACTGATCTGCTGGCTAAAGGACTTGATCTGCACCGAGGGTATCATCCTGAAAACTCAGAGACAGTTCTTCCATCAGAACAACGTTTCTCTCAGAGCTATAGTACTTGTCAAAGCAAGAAGGGATTTCATATGCCATATAGTTGGGCGTTTCATTTTTATGGTTGGCCCAGGGAGAAAAAGAGATGAACACTGAGGTTTAGGGAGGGAAAGAAGTCTGCTAGGGAAATGCAGGGAGACAGCTACAGAGACCGTAACCTAGGGCTCTGGAAAGCACTGTGTGCATTTTAAAGTTCTAAGAATTTTCCTCAGGGGTTACAGCCTCCCTTCTAGAACCAAATTTACTCTTGGATGAAGCATGACATCATAAGCACAAGAGAACCCTTCCCTGAAAGTTAAGTACTATCAAATGAAGTTTAAACAACAAGTATCTTGAGGAAGTTGGTCCTGATCTGGAATTCAGACTACGGTGTAAATGACTGATACCATACCATGAGCCTAATGTAATAGGTTAGCAATTAATGAAGTAAGGGCTCTAGAGTCTTGAATTTCATGGAGGTGTGGGATATGGGAACCAGCAGAGCAGGGTAGGGCCTTCTATGACTCTGGGCGGTGGTCATGTGTGTTTAAACAATAGTGTTAGTCCGGGCTGAGATCCTCGGCACTTCTCTACCTCTGCTAGAATGCCGTCTTGTGTGATGCTTCCATTCCTTCCTTCATCCTCCCCAACATTCACTGCACACCTCCACATGCCTGTCTTCCTTCTCCGTATCAGGACATACCAGTGAACAGGACAGACCTTTCTTCTCCTGTCTGGAGCTTCCATTCTCCTAGGGAAGGGTGTCAAGACAGAATGCAGTAGACAAGCAAACAAATGAGATCATGTCTGATCCCGGCAGAGACCATAAAGACAATAAAAAGGGTCACTGAGGGGGCTCAGATAAGATGGTCTGGGAAGCCCTCCCTGAGAAAGGAGATTTTTTTTTCCCTGAAATTTGAATGACAGGAAGGACCCAGCTGGGCCTGCTCAACCAGAGCTGCGAGAGAGGTAGGGATGGACTACATGGAGACTGGGAGGGCCCAGCTAGAGGCGACGAAGAGACAGGGGGCCAAGCAAGGTGGAGGGAGGGAAAGAGGTGAGGGGCGGGGAGGCCCTGGGACCTTTGGGCGGCACTGAGGGGGATTCAAAGGAACAGCTGGGGCTTCTCCTGCAAGAGGTCTTGAGGGCAGGTCAGTGTCACTCCCCACCTCCCGCCCCCAGGTGGCCCTGGCCCGGCACAGCCAGCCACGTGCAGCCTGGATTTCCTGGAGCGTGCTCCTCCTTTCTCCGGGGAGTGTCTTCCTGATTCTGGCAGCTGCCCTCCATCTTTCCGGGTAAGTGTGGAGCTAACGAATGGAGTCATGCTCCTCCCTGCCTGCCTTCAGCGCCGGCAGCCTCCCCAGCTGCTCAGTAGCCACTAAATGGCCATCAGGGTCAGCCTTCCCGCCTGGCCGGCCTTCCACCCTGCAGCCTCCCGGGAGCAGGCACAGCCTTCCTCTCCAACCCTAAGGAAATCTTCCTCTGCTCAGTGCCCAGCAGGGCTCGGGGTCTGTGTTTTTTACCCACACAGCTCTGTGCCGTGGCTCAGTAATTATTCCCCACACCTCACTGCGGACCCGGCCAGCTGCACGGTCACCTGCAGGAGGCTGGAAAAACCCTCTGTGCGCTGCAAGGAGTGTCTGTGGGTGAAATCGCTCCCTCTTCCAGGTACTTGCTTGGCCTGGCATCGGCCCCCCTGGGTGACCCCCACGCTCACATAGACATTCACTCTCACGCATGCTCACACACACTCTCACACACTCACACGCACACACACACTGGCACATGCACGGCACTCATACTCACACCCACCACACACACACTCAGGCCACCCTTCCCAGGCCTCTTTTCCAGGTGTCTGAATCCTCTTCATCGGGACAGCTTTGCTCAAGCTACATCTCCGGGACCAGGCCTTCGCTGATTTATAGCCCCTCCCTCTGCATTCAGAGACCAGTGATGCGCAAAGCGACTGCTCGTCTCCGCAGAGCGCTGAACACTTACACCGTGCTCAGGACCTTGTAGGTACTTAAATTGTAAATGGATGGGTGGATGGATGGATGGATGGATGGGTGGACCAACAGGCACTTAAGTGTCTACCCTCTTCCTTTGACACTTAACCATATTTTATCATTTGCATTGTTTTTATAACTGCTTCATAAGGAATGATGATGGAAAACCCTTGAAGGAAGAGACTTTCTCCTATATGTTATTCATTCATAGCTCAGGCACACTGAAAAACAGCAGAGCAAAACAAAACTTCCTAATCCCCGCCAGGCACGAGGACAGAAGAACCAGGAAAGCAGGGCCCTGCTCTTGAGATCTGCTGAATGTGATGGTTCTTGCCCTAGTGAACACTTGAAATGCTGAGGAACCCTCTTCCCAGAAATACACACACACACACACATGGCTAAAATAATGGAGCAGATTTCAAGAACCTCTAAAGTTCATCCTGATCCAGTTTAAAACCTCTGGTCTGGTAAGAAAGAGAAACAAGTCAAAGAAAATTTTAGCGTCTTTTGGTAAGAGGTACTCAGGGCACATGGGCGTTCCCAGGAGATGAAATGACTAACTTACTCTAGAGTAGGATGGGGCATCTCTGAGAAGGAGGTGTCAGGGAGGATACTCCAGAGAGCCTGGCTCTTGAGTGACGGGTGGGCATTTACCCGGCCGGCCATGGGAAAGGAGGAGGAGTGCCTTCGGGAAGGTAAGCGGGCTCCTGCAAAGGTCCAGAAGCATTGAACAGTTCCTCGGGGCTGGGGGGAGGGAAAGGTGGGGAGCGACGGCTCACAGGCATGGGATTCTTTATGAGGTGATGAAATGTTCTGGTATTAGTGGTGATGGTTGCACAGCTTGTGAATGTACTAAAAATCCTGAACTACATACTTTAAAAGGGTGAATTTATAATTGTGAATTACAGCTCATGTTTTAAAAAATGTCCATCAGTGGGAGGGCTGATTAAATAAATTAAGGTAAAACCATTAAACCAAAGTACATCGGCACGAAGCAGTGGGGTGCACTCGGGGTGTATCAGGACAACCCTGCGTGGTGGGAGCGGCGGGGGGGTGAGCAGAGAAAGCCATCGGCAGATGGGGCCGGGTCACTGACAGTCTACACTGACATTCCGCCGCTGTCTATGGCCTGCAGGAGAGTATTAGACTAGAGTTATATTCAGTTGCAAGCAATAGCAACTGTCTCTAGCCAACCTCAGAAGAAGAAAGCATGAGAAGGGTATGGAGACATGCACACCCAGAAAATGCATAACAGCCAGGAAAACCAGGGCAGTTCCAGAAATCCCAGCAGCAGGAACTCATGGATAAGGTTTCTTTGGGAGAAATTGATTACAGCACTCTTAGTTCTTGGTTACTCTGCTCAAAACCCAAAATCTCAGGGAAGCGAGTCAGAAGGGCCACCCCTGAGTCCCCGTCGCAGCCTTAGCCTGGGAAAGCGAGGCAGGAGCCCTGGTTCGGCCTTCCTTTGAGGGGACGCTGTCTGGGAAGCATTGTCAGGGCGGTGCTGCTGGGAAGGAGTCAGGAGGGATCCTCCGGGCATCGCCGGGATCCACACGTTCACTGACGCAGCGGCTGGTCTCCGGGTGAGCAGCGGCACTGCCCCTGCCTCCTGCTACGTCGGGAGCCCACGCGTTCCCAGGAAACGGAACCATTCAGTAGGGGCGCTGGAGATGCACAGAGCCCTGACTCTTCCAGCTGCAGGAGCTTGGTCGGGTCACTTTGCCTCTTGGAAAACCCAACCTCTTCAGCTGCTCGGGGACAGGCCATCATCTCCACCTTCTATCTTCTTAGGAGGATAAAATGAGAAAATAAAATTAAAAAAAATATATATATATAGGGAGATGCCTGGCCCAGAGTCTGACATACTGCAAGTTCTCTTTTCTTCCTTCCTTCTAGGGAAGGTCTCCAGTCCTGACAATGATGCTGAGTCTAGAAGAAGGACATGGAGATCTTTTGCAGTCAATTTCCAATGATATAGGATCTGAGGCTGAGGCTGGGGCCCAGGACATGGGCTTCTGGGAAGAGCTAGCCGCACAGTCCTTGGGCTCCCTTTCCTGCTCTCCTTCATACACCAGGCTCAGGGGCAGCCCTGGGGTAGACAGCGCCTTCCTCTGTGGCTGTGCTTTCAGCAGCCGCATCTCCCGGCCCCTTCCAAGGGAACAGAGGCCCCGCCCCTGAGAGGCGGAGGGTGGGCCCTGGGGAGGCTCAGACCTGCCCCAGCTCCTTCTCAGATTCCTGGGGGTGGTTCCCAGAATAGGCCCTTCACAACCACATGACCCCGAAGATGGGGCGCAGGAGTGTTCAGGGGTGGGTGGCTGCTGCTGGCCCAGAGGGCTCAGCTCTGGACCGCCAGCTGCCCTCCCTGTCGAGACCTGGGTCTGGAGCTGGGCGCTGTGGGCCTGAGTTTGGTACCTGGAGGAGAAGGTGTGATGAGGTTGGAGCCAAGCCACCAGCCAGAGGGATCAAATCATCTTCCAGGCCCAAGGCCAGAGGCCCCGAGCAGGCCAGGAATCAAGCAGGGGCAGAAAAGAGTTGGCTCTGACACCCACTGGACATGGTGGTAGATGCAGAGATATGGCGGAAGCAGGAGAGTGAGCCAGAAATGGAGAGATGGGGACACAGAGATTGAGGGGAGGGGAGAAGAGCAGAGAGATGGGGCAGAGAGCTGGAGGAGAGACGGCAGTAAGGAGAGAGGTAGAGAGAGTAGTCCAGCTGAGAGAGAGTCGAGCAGGGGAGGGAAAGAGGGAGGACGGAGAGACAGAAAGAAAGGGAGAGGGGAAGAGGGAAGGAGGCCGAGAAGATGAGTGGGTAAGGGGTAGAGAGAAAGAGAAGAGGAAGAGAGAGAGAGGGAGAAGAGAGAGAAATGGGTAGACAGAGAATGAAGGAAGGAGAGGCAGAGGGGGAAGAAGAGAAGACGGGAGCCCATGACATGGCCTTGTGCAGGAAGATGGGGCAGGGGAGAGGCTGGAGTGACCACCCTCTTCCTGCCAGCCTCCCCACATGCGCAGAAGGGCATGCAGCCTGGTGTTGCCCCCAGGGTGCAGGAGGGGGCTGCAGTGCATGCGTGGTTAGCTTGTTTTCGCTCTCTGAAGTATGACATCCTCTAAATGATCTATTAAAGCAGAGTGAATTCCACAAATGCTTCCACCCACCGCCACCCCCTGGGGGAACGTACTATATTCGTGAGGTGACTCATCCAGGCTGCCACAACCCCTGGGGATCTGAGGCAGAAAGCTGCTCAGGAGTTCACCTTCAAAAGGCCCCAGGGATGGTGGGACAACCTGGAGGGGTGAGTGTGTGTGAGGAGCAAGGTTTTCCATGCCTTAAATGGTCAGCAAGGTAGTGGAGCACCGGGGAGGTTATTGTCCTACCCAGCAGGGGTCCAGCCTGGTGGGGAGCTCCAGGCGATGTTTCCCTGTTGCTTCTTGAAGCCCTCCAGACCGGAGGGACCAGAGAATGGGCCTAAGAGCTCCCTCCTTCTTATTGGAAGCAAAGTGATGAGGTGGGAAATGGGACTGCTCTCCCTTCCTGGTCTCAGCTTGTCTTAGTTTCCCAGCTGCTAAAACAAATACCACAGATTGGGTTGAGCTTGATAACAGGCATTTATTGGCTCATTGTGGGAGTGCGAGCCACCGTTGCTAAGCCGGCGCGGCAGCAGGCGTGTGCACAGCCTGAAGCCACAGTTCAGGGTGGCTGGAACGGGCGACCACGCCCTCAGCCTGGTACGGGCGAAGTGCCCTCAGCCTACCCGGGCAAGATACATCTATAACGGGCGCCTCCTATTATCTCCCGCCTAGCCTAACATCTGGTCAGCTCTCACTTCCCCTTTCCCCTCCCAAACTCCACCTTCCACTCTGCCTAGAACCGCCCAGCTGGCAATCCTTGCCCTTACAAGGCGGAGTCATCAATCCTAGCCTATCACCCTTCGCCCCATCCCCCAGCACTGCTCTCAGCCCCGCCTCCCTCAATACAGTATATATGCCTTTGTACTTCCCCAATAAAATTAGACCTGCGCCATCAGCCTCGTCTCCGCGGTCGTCTCTCTGCCGGGCCGCGTCGTCCTCACCTCCCGTGAACCCCACGAAGCCCCGCAGAGGCTTCAGCTCATGCTTTAGAGGTCAGAAGGCGTACATCCTCCCACAGGTGGCAATCTTTGGGGTTCCCTGGCTTTTCTGTCACATGGCAATGCACATGGCAGAGTAGCCTTCTTTCTCTTCTGGATTCCATTGCTTCCAGCTTCCAGCTGCCCCTTGTGGCTTCTCCTTCTGTGTTCAGAATCCTTTGCTTGTAAGGGCCTAAGACATATTGGATGAAGACCCACCCTCATTCGGTCTGGGCATATTTTAACTAATCACATTTTCAAAGGTCCTACTTACAAACGGGTTCACCCCCACGAGATCAGGGGTTGGCAACTAAACATGCTTTAGTGGGGGGCATGGTTCCATCCTTACAGCACAACCCCCATTTTTGCTGTCTTAGAATCGCCTAGCCCCACTTCACTGCTTCTCCCAGAGTCATAACCTTGCATTTATGCTTGAGGTATTAGCATTACTGTTAATGACCGTCATGCCTAGTAGACTGGAACTTCTGTGACAACGAGGATGGTGATTAGCTTTGCTCACTGTTGTATCCTGAGTGTCCTGGGACCCTCTCAACAAAAATTGACAGAATGAATGAGCAAACTAACTCATGTGCCTACTTTGAAATCCAGTAATGCTCAGTTTTTATCTCATAGAGAGATTTTTAGAATCTTTTTGTAGATCAAGAAAAGAAAACTCAGAGACATATAGCAATTGACTTGAGGTACAAAACCAGAAAGAAAGAGAGTGAGGATTTAACCCAAGTATGGGATTTCAAAGCCATCTTAACCATTACTCTGCAGCCTTCCAGACTTACAGAAGTCATCATTAGAAGACATCTGCCCAAGTTAGGCAGTGATTTTTACTCTCCTTTTCCATGTTAACGCAATAAAATAAGTTTAATACCTTTAAAGGAAGAGCATTGCGAGACTGTGGCAAACAAGAAAGATGGTCTTAAAATGGAGAGGTTGTAGGCCCTTTTAAAGGGACTTGAAATCTTACCTTAGGAGATGTGTTCAGCATCCCAGTGGATGGTCCCAGTGCAACGGTTGCATATTCTCCCAAGGAGGAATTGCGGCTTTCACCCTTTCACTTGGAAGATTCTCAGCCTTGGGTCACCTTAGGCTGCTTCTGCCACAGCTCAGGTTATACCCCTATTCCCCAAGCCCCACATCTACCTGTGATTTCCTGGCTTGGTGCTGGGCAGGGTAAGTGCAGTTCCCAAAAAATACCCATCTCATCAGCCTTCAAATGAACAACCCCCTTCACCTTTCTAGTCATGAGACTCCTTTCTGGCCCCATTTATCATTGGAAACAAGACTGGAGTAGAAAAAGGGAAGAAAAGTTACAATACTCTCTAATCTTTTAAATTTAAGATTTAGGCTTAAGTCTGGTAAGGGACACATGGAATCTAGTCATGATGTACTTGACATACTGAGAGTCTAGATAAAGTCTCTCAAGTGAGGTCACAATTAACCTTACGTAAAATAGTTTTTTTTTTTTAAGATTTATTTATTTATTTATCTCCCCATTCCCCCCCCACCCCGGTTGTCTGTTCTCCCCCCACCCCGGTTGTCTGTTCTCTGTGTCTATTTGCTGTGTGTTCTTCTTTGTCTGCTTCTGTTTTTGTCAGCGGCAGGGGAATCTGTGTTTCTTTTTGTTGCGCCATCTTGTTGTGTCAGCTCTCCATGTGTGCGGCGCCATTCCTGGGCAGGCTGCACTTTGTTTCCCGCTGGGCGGCTCTCCTTACGGGGTGCACTCCTCGTGCGTGGGGCTCCCCTACACGGGGGACACCCCTGCGTGGTACGACACTCCTTGTGCGCATCAGCACTGCACATGGGCCAGCTCCACACGGGTCAAGGAGGCCCGGGGTTTGAACCGCGGACCTCCCATGTGGTAGACGGACGCCCTAACCACTGGGCCAAGTCCACCGCTGAGTAAAATAGTTTTGGAAGATCCTTTATCAAGATCCTAAATAAGAACCTCAAGCCTGCTGGTCTGAGATAGTATTACTTTTCCTTTTGGTTTGGAATCTGTGATGGTGAGTTGAATGGGTCAGCATGGCTATGTTATGGTGTCCAGTTGTTTTGTCTAGCAAGCCCTTGCCTGATTAGTACTGTGAGGGCATTTTGTAGATGGATTAGCATCTATAGTCAGTTGATTGCCTCTACAATCAACAAAGGCGATTGCCTTCAGCAAAGAAGGGAGTCTCTTCGTCTAATCAGTTGGAGGTCTTGACACAGAACTGAGGATTTCAGCAGTGAGAAAGAAGAATTTCTGCCTCTTTCTCAGCCAGCCATTTTCTCCTGGGACATACTACTTTACCTTCATCAAAGTTTCCAGCCTGTGGACAGATTTTGGACTTGTTAATCCCCAGGGTCTCTTGAACCAATTCCTATAATAATATTTACACACACACACACACACACACACAGTTGATTCTGTTTCTCTGGAGAACCTTGAATGAAAATAATATCTATAAGATAAAGTGTATCAATTCCCACTCTCATTTCCTAGGAAAGCATGGCATTTACTCCAAGAAAGAAACTTTGGGAGGGTAAAAGAATAGGCACAAAAATAATGAAGAAACAAATATATATCTATGATATTCACACTTTTTAACCAGTTCAAGGATAAGTGTAAGGATAGTTTTCCATCATTATGATATTTTGCACACATTTTGACTGACTTTTCAGGTATTCGATGTATTTAGGAGAATCTGATACATTACACTTATGATTTTAATGAAAAGTATGAATAGTGAAGTTAAATAATTTTTTAACCAATGTTTATATGTTTGGGTAATTTTAATTGGTTCAATTTTTAATAAGTTTTGATTTATCATAATTGATAAATCCTTACATAACCGTAATATTGTTTGATTGTCAAGAGGAATATCGTTTAAAAGATTTATAAGGTTGGAAAGTTGAACATTAAACAAAGCACAAAGAGGAGAGAGTTCCTCCCAGTGACCAGTGTCCCTCAGGCATTACGGGACAACCAGCACAACACAAGCAAAACTCTGGAGCCCCCTGCCCCAGCCGTAGGAAGCCGCTGTGAAGAATGACCGTCGTCCTTCAGCTTCCTCTTAAGTTTAAGGGGGCAAACTCTGTGGGGGGAGTTGCAGGTTAGTATAGGGAAAAGGGAAGACGAGTCACAGCTGAGACCTGGCAGACGACATGGCAGTGAGACCACCCAACCTCCCGAGGAGAAGGCAGCTGCTAAAGAACAAAGCTGGAAAGACCCCAAGACCCTGGCCTCGAGGTCCCATTTGGGACTCTTTCCAGGGTCAAGGGGAAGCCCCAGATACCTGCATACGGGCCTCCCATGGGTCCCCCGAGAGCTAACACGGGGCTAGGAAGGCAGCCAGTCAGAACAGCGGACAGCTGGGGCCCCTCCCAGCATGAGGAGGGGGAGGAGGAAAGGCCTCGGAAAGGCCGAACCTGAGGTCCCACTTGTGCGACTCACCCTGTAGCACGCCCACAACCCAGGTCTAGGATTGTGTACTCTTTTCTTGTTTCTTAACAAACTCTTTAGTCCCTTGCCTACCCTAAAAAAATAAATAAATTTCTGGAGCTTCCGAGTGGGCAAAAAATGGAAGTAAGTATCGCCCTTCTAGAACTGTACTACGAGCAGCAGGGACTTTTACCTATGCTATATTATGCTTATATTTTAATATAGACATTCTTAGAAGTGGAGAAGTCTATATCCGAAAGGAATTGATCAAGTCGAGTTTTTCTCAGTACTATGCAGAAGGTGAGAAGGGTCTTTGGAGCAAGGGGTCTACCCCCTCACCCAACTGCCTTCAGTGCTCTCTGCCAGCCTCAACCCAGACCTGGCATTCATTTCTCCTTTCCCAGCCCTCTAGTATTCTTATTTTTAATCCAGAAAAGTAGTGTTTGTTTGTGATAAAATAAACAATAGATCAGTTCCTTCTTATAAGCAGGAAAATGCCTCCAGTTGATAAGCTGCCCCTAGGTAACAAATTGCCCAAATCTCTCAGCAACCAAAAGGGAGGGGGTCTGCTCTGAAGACCTGCTTCCTGTTTAGTAGCACCACACTTTTCCCCCAATTCCTCTGGTTTGATGCCTAGTTGACAGGTTACTTGCAATCTCACTTTTCAAAGTCCGAAGAAAGTGGGACAGAAACATTTGGGAGCCAATGCCTTAAAAATGCTGCAAACCCTTTGTTTTTCTTTCCTTTTCATTAACTACATTGAGAGTCATGCATGAAACTCAGATCCATGTTGGTGTTTCATTTGCAGGGTGTGTTCATCTGCCTGTGTCATTTTTATTCACCCTAAGGACCTTGAAAATCCTACCGAACAGTGATCTTGAAAGCTAACACCTTACAAGCAACCTTTTCTTTTTCACTTTAGAGCTTACAAGTGTGTCCTATTTAAAAGTAACAAATTGCCCAAAATTCTCACATAGAAACTAAGAGAAGTAGGCGAGCATTCTTACAATGGAAAACTGGACTTGACAGGGAGATGGTTCCCGTGGGAAACAGATCATGGGAATTGACCTTGGAGTTGCACAGTCTTGCAGTAAGCCCTCAGGCATAGGCTGAGTTCAGAGTCTCCAGGTCCATGGAGTGTGGCAGTGAGGTCAGGCACCCTTGCATGAATGGCACAGGGAGTTTTCCACAGAACGGAGGGATCCACATGCTCCTCAGGACTGTCATCAGCAGCAGGTGCCCTCATGTTGACCTTGAAAGTTTGACCTTGAACTATGAGTGTGGCTGTGTCTCCTAGTCCATTAAAGGAACCAAATTAAAGGAACACATAACCTCTGCCTAGGTCTCTATCTTTCTGATCATCACACCTCCACTTAGTGACAATTATATAATAATTAAACAAGAAACTTATAAAGATATCCAAATAGACCATAAAATCTATTTGGATGAAGCCCCAAATCTTTACCTGGCCTACCAGACCATCTTCCATTTGGCCCCTGCCTGCCTTTAGAGCTTCATCTTGAGCAGCTTCTCCATTGCACTCTCTGCACCGAAAGACTTAGCCTGCTTGGATTTAACTTGCTGCTTTCTGCTGCCTCCCAGGAGGCGTGAAGATCCAAGATCCAACTCAACAACTCCTCCTTCTCCGAAGCCTTCCCTGACATCTCCCTTATCACAAGTTGACCTGTTTATATTCTCCTTGGATGCATCACTGTTGAACTTTTTAATCACACTCTACTGCAAATGTTAATTTATAAATCCATGAAATAGTGAACAATCTGAGGACAAGTATGTGTTGGATTTGCCCCATCTTTCCAGGGCTGGAAGACATCCTGCCCAGAGCATTACTCAAAAATACTTATTGATTGACTGAATGATGACAAATAGCCATTGATGACTCTAAACCAGGGTATTAAGCCAACAGGTAAGAGCCAACCCATAAAATAAACACCTTTAGGAGATAGTTCTATCATAGGCTTTTTTAAAGGAGGTACTAGGGATTGAAACTGGGACCTTATATATGCTAAGCAGGCACTCAATCACTGAGTTACACCTGCTCTGCTCTATCAGACTTTTTAAAAAAATATTAGCTGGAATACTTTTTTTTTTAAACTTTATTTTATAATACTCTCCCCCTCTCCCCTCCCCGCCCCCACCCTGCTGTTTTTGCTGTCTGTATCCATTCGCTGTGTGATCTTCTGTATCTATTTCTCTTTTTTTGTCTTCTCTTCTTATCTTTCTCCTCTGATTGACCAGGATTTGATCCTGGGGACCTCTGATGTGGAGAGAGTTTCTCTGTCAATTGCGCCACCTCAGTTCCTGGCTTCTGCTGGGCTTCACCTTGACTCTCTCCTTCGTCTCTCTTTTGTTGCCTCATCATCTTGCTGCGTGACTCACTTGCGCAAGTGCTGGCTCACTGCACGAGCACTTGGCTTGCTGCACGGGCATTGGCTCACCACATGGGCACTCACGTGTCCATTCAGCTTGCCACACAGACCTGGCTTTTTCTTCTTCTTTTTCACCAGGAGGCCCCAGAGATTGAACGCAGGCTCTCCCACATGATAGATGGAGGCCCTATCACTTGAGCCACATCCAGTTTCCTATCATCAACTTTTAAAAAGAAATACTTATTTTCTGATAGATAAAACTCCCAGAGTGAATGTGTAGGTCCAGGTAATATGAGAAATGTCTTCTCTGGGTCCAAAGGAAGGGCATTTAAAATAAGATATTTTAAGTTCAAAACTGTCTTTGCGCTTCCTAATTTATGTTGTGCATTATTGTTAGGATGTGATGACAATATTTTCACTTTTCCAGAAGATGAGGAATTGGAAACTCTTGGCTACATAGTAGGGAGTGATCTGTTAGCCTGTGGGATACCAACGCTCTTCCTTGAGCACAGGTCTCCAAAGCAGAAGTCAGCAGGAATGGGTTATTTTATTTACCCAAATTTGCTTCACAATCAAAATCTCAGGAAGGCAAATTTTCAGTGAGCCATATCACTATCCCAAGAGCATAACTTGATGCAAGTCATTATTGAAAGGTCAACACTCAAGAGAAATTATAACATGTCTGTTTTGTATAAATAAGCATCTTTCCCCGCTCATTGTTTTTATCAACAGTATGCCTTTAACTAATTGGCCATGAAGGGGGGTGGGGAGAACAGATTGGAACAAAGGGAAGTGTAGCAGCTAACGTATGACACCAAGACACTCAAGTCAACAGGCAGTGAAACAGAATCTGTTTGTTCCTGCTGGAATTGAGAGGACAGCTCTACACTTTGAAATTTCATCATCTGCTCTTGTAATTAATCAGAGAAAGGAGTCTCTGAAATACCAGAAACATGTTTAAACGAAAATCATCCCAATAATCATTAAACCATCTCCCTGACCCCAGGAAGGGTGAGCCGCATGCCACCCCTAAAAGCCGATTACTAGCAAGAGGGGATAATGGGTCCTTCACGACAGATCCCTGAGCTGGAAGAAAATTGGGTCAATAGCAAGGAAGCAGGGGGACAGGGAGGGGAGGCAATGGAAGTGGGTAGGTAGTCAGTGTCTGCCCCGCATTCTTTTAGGGCCCTTATCCTCCCCCGTCGAGTACTCACTGAAGGGTCCCTGGCCCTACTTATGGTAGGAGACATTTCCAGAGCAGAAAGATATTTTCAGTCTCCTTGTAATTCTGTGCCTTTCTTCTTTTGTTTTGTTATTTTTACCCCCTGTTCCCTTGTCTTACCAGCAGTGAGAACCCTTAACTTAGAAAAACCTAAGGAACGCTGCCTGCTTGTTCCTGGGACAGCAGCGTGGGCAATGGTCCTTCAGGGGCTGGGAGATGGGAGTCGGGGGGGCCCAGGCCCTCAGAGACCCTCCTCACTCAGCGCAGAAGCCAACAGACTGGCTTATGAGGCTATGTAAACAGCCCCGAGGCCGGTGCCGGGCACACAGCAGGTGGTCAGCGTGAGGCTGGCATGATGTGAAGATGGGCATGGCACCAAGGGGAGCAGAGCCGTGGGGGAGGACGGCCGCCGAGTTGGCGGGAGCTGGGTTTGCGTCGCGGCACTGCTGTTTCCCGCTTGTGGGACCTTGGGCAGGTCACTTATGCTGTCTGAGCCTCAGTTCCCCCATCAGCCAAAGGGAGCTGAGACCACTGGCCCCAGAGGACTTTCTGTGGGAATCAGAAACATCGTATGAGGACTGGCACTAAGTGGGTGCTCAGTCAACGAGAGCTGCCTTCTCTCCTCCTGGACTCAGGCACGGTAATTCTTTTCAAAATTAACATGCCGTGTCCTAAGCATCGGGCCAGCTGCGCCAACACCACCCGGTCTCTGTCCTTACCTGTGATGTGGGACAGAGGCCAGAGACTTGACTGAGCTCCCTGGCACGTATTCCCATCTTGGCATTTATGGATGAAGTGGCAAGAGAGGAATGCATCTCCCTGTCAGTGCCACAGGTGTGGCTGAGTCGTGAGTCGTCAGTGATCAGCTGAATCTCGAGATCCCCCCAACCGCAAGAGGGGAGGTCTCCTCGATTACAAAAATTCCTGGCTCACCCTGATTTGTGAGTTCTGGAGTCTGCCAGAGTTCAAGTCCTGGTTTGAACTAACTACCGACTAACTGTGACTTTGGACGTGTTTGTGTGCCTCCGGAGGCCTCAGTTTTCTCACCTGTAAAATAGGCATAAGACCTGTACTTACCTGATAGGACTGATGTGAGAATTTAACAAGATAGCAAGAAAGTGCTAATGCCCCTGGTATGTTCATAAAGTGCCAGCTGTTCTTCCAGTTATCAGGGACCCCCAATCTCACCCTGTCCCTTACCCAGGAGAGCAGACACAGCAGGCGGGAGGAGGGGCCACCAGCCTCTGTTTCTACAGCTGCACTTTGTCTCCATCCGCCTGCTGTGGAAGCTCTAATTCTGAGATCTCTCTTCTGACTCTCATGACGGCTCAGTTGGTTTTGTGCAGAACTTATTCCCATTCTGCAACCGAGAAAGCCGAGGCCCAGAGAAGCAAAGCCGGGACTTGGTTCTGGACTCCTGGAGTCCAAACTTGGTGCTTTTCTGCCCCACCCCTGGGGCATGAAGAGTAAAGGAGGTGGGCAGGCCAGGGGGACTCAGGACCTCCTCTCCCACCCCAGCTCCCACCGAGGCCCGCAAAGGCTCCGACGCTTCCAGCTCCACCACCTCCGCTGCCTCCCACCTGGCTGCCAGTAGGCCTCCAAAGGAGAAATGAAAAATGAGCCACTAAATGTATTATGACTTGTGAGGCTGTCTTGCTAATTAAGTTTTATTAAAATGAACACCAAGAAATTTCCTGACACGGCTTGCCTGGCGGAGCTCATCAAAAGGTGATGAATGTGTGGGTTCTGGGGAAAGAGAAGATCCAAGTGGGGACAGCAGGAGAAGCCTCAGGGCAGAGAAGCTGGAGGAAGGAGGCAGGGAGCTCCAGCCCTGAGCCGCTTGCTGCTTCCCCCTAAGGAGTGCAGAGGGTCCCCAGGGCTCCTGGCTGAGGCCTCAGGCGGGACTCGGAGCATGGCTTCTTAGTCAGAGCCAACTCCAGGTCCCACCTGAGCCACTCCTCCGAGAAGCAGCTTGCCTCTCTGGGCCTCCTTTTCCTTAGCTGGGAAAGGGGGATGACAGGAATCCGACTCTCACCTGTAAAGTGCGATGGGCGGCCATCCACTGCGGGAAACGTGGCCATCTCTTCCACAGAGGCTGGACTCTTCTGGAAAAGGCATTGGGGCTGGAGGTGCTGGTGGTGGTGGCCGTATTTACATTTATTTAGGTTTTCGACAATTAGCATGTACTACTTTTATACAGAAACCTAAGGACCACCTTCTCCCCATGCACATTCCAGAGCGCCTGGCTGAGGGTCAGGGCGAGGTGGTGAGAGCATGCCCCTGGGGAGATGGGCTGTCCTGGGAGCACATGGATGGGGTGCGGGGCAAGCAGGGATTTTAATGACGTTGTGTGTGAGCTAAGGGCTCCGGCAGAAGCAAACATGGGATGGTGAGGAGCGCAGAGAGGAGACTCGGGAAGGACTCCTGGGCTGAACTCTGAAGAAGAGTTGGGCTATTCGGTAGAAGAAAGGAGGTGAATGCCCAGAGGCAGGAACGGGTGCCAAGGAATTCAAAGGCCTCTGACTGCAGCGATGAGGAAGCATCTCCCCTCAGCTCTTCAGTATCAAGGGTCTTAATTCTACCATCTGCTTGGCTGATAACCATCTTCCATTGATAGCTCAGAATAATCACATTCTGGACCTCAACAGAAAATATAGTCTTGAACCTCTATTATCCCGATCTCTCTCTCTTTTTTTTAAAAAAAGCCTGGCTGAAGGAATTGTGTTTATGGCAGATTAAGTGAAGGACATTCTTTCCACCAGAGTCAAGCTTTTATCCTTGAATCATGTTGGGTCATCAGAAAACTTGTTCCCAAGGAAAGGGAGATCAATAGAACAGAATGGAAGGGCAAGAAACAGACCCAGATACAAATAGAAATGCAGTGCCAGATGAAGGCGGTTTTGTAATTCAGAAAGGAAAAGACAGCTCAGTGAGGGGAAAGTTGACTATCCATTTGAAATAAAACAAAACTGGGTCCCTGTGCCTCATACCTGGACATTATTGAGCAAACATTTAAAAGCAAAAAAATTAAAAAAACAAAAACCAAAAAAAAAAAAAATGTGTTTATTGGAGTACAGGAAAATCATTCTAAGAACCCCAATGTCCAAAGCCATAAAATAAAAGATTGTCAGATATGATTACAGAAATATAAAAGCTTCTCTATGCCAAAAATAAGATGCTCAAGAAATGATAATGTAGGAAAAGACTTTCAATAAGAAGCTTTTATAGGGTTTTGAGGCAGGGATTGTGGGGTGGGAGATGGAATGGGCATGGGTTGGTATATTTAGGTTTATATTTTGAAAAAAATCTCTCTGGCTCTTGTCCAGGTAGTAGAATTAGAGAGGATTTACTGGGTGTCAGGAGGAAAGGGATGTGGAAATCAGAGAAAGCCATTGCAATAGTTCATATAAGAGATGATGGTGGCTTAGTGTTCCTGGATTTTGTCTAGATTCTTGACTAAACTGCAAGAAATGAGTTTCAAGAGCAAGCCACATTGATTAGGCCAGTAATTTATTAAGGCAGGGAGGAAGAGAAATGGGAGGAAAAACAGATCATGGGTCCCAGATGGAGAGGAAGGGGCTGAAGAGTGATAAAAAGGGCTGATTTACAGACGACAATTCCCCATTGCGGATTAGAAGCCCCAGGTTTACTTGTGTATTGATGTAGGCGGGGGGGGGGGGGGGCAGAGAAGGCCAGAATAGGGCATGAACAGGCACTGGGACAGGGTGAAGGCAAGAGAGAGCAAAAGGCCTTTGCCCCTGTTTTTTAAACCATTAATTATTCTGCCCCTTTGCTAATGGCAAGGGAGGAGTCCCAGCTGTTGGCTGTTTTGATTGATCACCCCACCCATCAATCCCCTGGGGGGACCCATTGATAAGGTCCTTCGGGAATATCCCGGGCTCCTACTGGCTTCCAGAGGAATTCTCCTTCCAAATGGGAGAATCTCATGAAGGTCTCTAGTAGCTATCTTGGGAGAACTGATGTCCATGTGGACTTTTTGCCAGGTTCCAGATCTGTCTATTGATACCCTATCTAGCCTGCTTCATTAGGGTAGGTTGGAAGTGTACAAATAGTACTGGGTGGAATTGAGAGAGATTTAGAAGCTGAAATCTACATGGGGAGGGGTTGGCAGGGCATTGGATAAAGGGGCCCACAAGGGAGATGGGGGTGTCGAGGATGACTCCTAAATTTCAAACTCGTACAACTGGAAGGTGGTAGCACTATCCACTGAGACAGGAAAGGATGGATTGGGTGGGGGAGGTGGTCTGTTTTCAACTTGTTGAGTTTGAGATGACTTTGAGTCTGGCTATGGCTTCAAGGATGTGCACACTTGGTTTAATGCTGTGCTGTCACAGTCTTGAAATCCTTAATCATTTTTTTTTAACCAAGGTCCCTGTATTTTCCTTTTGTACTGAGCCCCCCAAATTTTGTGGCCTGTCCTGCCTTTGAGCCACAGAGGAGTAGATGCTCCATAAGCCGCGATGTGGACCTGTCTGAAGTTTGGAAGCAGCTTCTGGGCTGGAGGTACAAAAGCCTGTGGGTCGTCTGCACATAGGTGTCACTGCAGCCCTGGGCTTGGATGCAGTCACTTCAGGCACAGAGGACAGCACTGAGTTTAAGATACTCATCTATCTAAGGTGTAGGTAGAAGGGAATATGAAAATAAAAGAGGCTGATGGAGCTGCAAGAGAAGGCAGGAGAATGTGGAAAGCCAAGGGAAGGGAGTATATCAATAAAGGGAGAGCAATGTGTCAAAAGCCTGAGATCAAGAGAAATGAGAACTGAAAACCCTCTAGTGGATTTGGTAGCGTGGAGGTCATCGGCGTCCTTGTTAAGTGCCTTTTTTGTGTGGAGAGAGGGGGTTTGCAGAGTGAACAGAAGAGAAGCAGTGGAGGTAATGGGAGCAGCAGCTCTCCAGAGACTTTTGGCCATGACCTGGAGGAGAGGGCTAAGAACAGAGCTGATCGGGAAGGATTGGTGAGAGAGGTAGTTTTGTTTTTATGCTTTGGAGAGACCTGAACATATTCCTAAGATATATTGTTAAGTGAAAAGCATATTTCTAAGGTATATTAAGTGAATATTAGACAGAATAAATCTATTTATGTAAAAAAACGGGAGGATTTGTATGGTATGCAAAGAAATTTTTTAGGAGGACACACAATATATTCAATTATTAGGTGGTTAACTCTGAGGAATGAGCCGGGGAGGTTCACCTTTTTCTTCTGTACTAGTTGAATATTTTAGCATGACCAAATATTTTAGCATGTGCTAGTTGAATATTTTAGCATGATAAAAATTGTTACTTTGATGATCTCCAGAGCACTAAAAAGATTTCTCAAGGGGTTCCTTGATGTTCAAAAATTAATATTCAATTTATTAAGTTCCAGATTCATATAGACCTAAGTTCTCCCATTAGCTTTTAAGTCCAGTTTACAAATCTCATTATTTATTTATAAGTCTAACAAATTTTAACAATCACTTTTAAGGGGACCTTTGAGAAATGCTTAGCTCATTTACAAATGTGTTTAATTAAATTGCTTTAAACATTGTAAACTGCACTTATAGATTTAATATATGCAAGTTCCTTTTAAGTACCTAAATTGTCTAACAAACCTTCTCTAGTACTTAAGTAACTACTATAAATCTAATGCCATAAACTGATAAATATGGCAAAAAACAAAGTCTTTTATAGGTTCTAATATTTATTTTAATTCAATAAAATTTCAGATTTAAAATCTGAAGTCTAAATCAATTACTCAATTACACATTTTTCATTAGAGTGGTGAAATTAATCTGTGATTCTAAAATTCCATATTTTCTTAAATACCGCAAAGACATAAACACAGCTCATTTCAAATCAGAAATGTCTTCATGCAAAGGGTATGGTTCTCTTCTATATTTTTATACTTAATTCTAAATCCTCCCAGGGTGAAAAGATGCCCACCTACTATGAGCTGGACATCCTAGCTGTTGACAAAACTCTTCTAGGGCACACAGCTAGACTACACCTCCCAGCCTCCTTTGCAGTTAAATATGCCCGTGAGACAGAGTTCTAGCCAATAGAATATTAGAGGAAGTGATGTAAGCCTGTACCGGATCTGGGTCATAAAAACCACAAATGTATGTTCCTGGGAGTCTAGGTTCATTCTCCCAAGCCACTCATTTTTTTTTTGTCTTTTGCCAGTTCCCTTGTTAAAAAGACTAACAAAACTGAGACTTATGCTCCTATCAACTCATCTGAGAACTTGACAAAAATTTTAAATTAAGGAGGCAAGTTGAGAGCAGCCCATGTTGGCCTAAGATTGATCTCCCTCGGAAATGGCCACTTTCACTTTTGACCTTACACCTTTTGAACTATTTTCACACCTTTTAAATATGAGCATGAATTACTCTTACATAAGGAGAACTATTTAACTAAAATCTGAACCCAAAATAGTAGCACTAGCCGAATTGTGTTTGAGGCTCGTACTCCTGATTTTCATCAGAGGCACTTAATAAAGTCTATCATTGCATTTGTACCTGGATGTCCTCCAAACTTCCCTGTCTTCCAAACCCTTCCAATTCTGCAATTGCTGCTCTAGGATCCTAATTTCCCCTCTATTCTCAGCATTTTCTCAGATGCATTCTCTCCATTTGACTCCTATGCCCTAGCAGATACCTTCCTCTACATCTCCTCCAGTTCATAGCCAACTGCTTTAAGGAATCATTTACATGCTACCTTCATTTCCTTACCTTGGTACATCTCTCGGCCCATTCCAGGCTATTCTGCCCCTTGCTCTACCAAAACCCCTCTCCCTACTATTATCAATGACATCCATGTCACCATATCTAGTGGCCATTTTTCAGTCTTGGTTTTACTCAACTTCTCAGTATCATTTGACTTATTTTATCCAACACATTGCACTCTTTTGCCTTCCATGACATCATCCTTGTCTGATTTTCACCCATCCTTACTGGTTATTTCTTGTGTTTCTATTATGGGATTTCTTTAAGACTTAGTTCTAGATCCTCTCCTCTTCTAACCGTCTACACTTTCCCTGGAAAATTTCATTTATTCTTTTGATTTCAATCATCCCTTGCACATGACTCCCAGGTTTATAACTTCACCCTCGAATACTCTGCAGAGCTCCAGATCTACACATTCACCTGCTGACTGGCCGTATATATGGATGTATATCTCAGTTTGAACGCGTGTCTCCCCCTGCCAACCTCATCTGCATCCCTAACTTGTGCATATTCTCTCAGCAAGTGGCACTGCCATTGATCCTGATGTGCATGCCAGATTTGGTTATTATTCTTGACATTGCCTTGTGTCTTCCCACTCCATTCTTCATCCATCACTGTGACCTGCTTCTTTCAACTCATAATTATGTCTTAAACCTTCCTACATGTCTTCATCTCAGTTGGAGCCACCCTAGTCCCAGCTACTATCATTTTTGTCCTGGACCACTGCAACAGCCTCCTCGCTGGTTTCCCACATCTGTCTTGCATAACCTTCCAACTTGTCTTCCACACCACAATTTGCAAATTTCAAGGATTCTCACTTCATGCTGTCAAAACCCTTCAAGGTTTTTTGTGACTTTTAGATTAAAATCTAAAATTATAACATGGCCTTCTTGACCTACCCCCTGCCTGATTCTCCAGTTATTTCCTCTTGTTCTCTATGCCCTAAAGACACTGGTCTTCCTTCAAATTGCAGAAATGGACCATCTTTTTCCTTCTTGGACCTTAAACATACTTTCTGTAATGCTCTCCTGAGGCTTTCTTACTCTTGCCAGACTACTGAACTCCTACTTATCCTTCAGATATTAGTTGAGAAAGCTTTCTCTGCCCTCTCCATCCACGTGAGATTAAGGGCAGTATGTCCATTTCTAATTATCTGTTTATTAGTCTGGTGATTTGATCAATGTCTGTCTTCCCCAGTGAACTATAAACCATATATTTTGGTTTATATATATGGTGAGGAACCATATATTTTGTATCTCTGGAACTTATCACAGTGCTATGTACATAGCAGATGCTCAGTACATAGTTGTTCATTGAATAGCACCTGCCTGTGGAGACCAATGTCCTTCCCATCCCTGGTGGCCCTGGATAAAGACATTTCTTTGAAAAATAAAAGCATGGAGAATCCCTGGTACTATAAAGAATTGAAGTGTGAGAAGGAAGCAGAGGAAGGAGGAAGAAGAAGAGGAGGAGAAGAATGGCTGGGGTGGTTTATAGACTCAAAACAGAGGCAGACTGATTTTTTCCAGGAAGTTGCAGAATCATGCTCACATCCTAATGAGAACTAATGGGTCTGTGTTGGAGGTAGAGTAGGGTTTGCTGCACAGAAAACATTATCTTCTGTCCTCCTTCCAACAAGCTGCATCACATTAGCTCAGCAGGTTCTGCTTCTTTCTCCAGTGTGCAGAACATTCCAATGCTTATGTACCACAAAGGGAAGATTAAAAAATGCATGCAGGATGGACCAACAGAGGGGGTGGAGCCTGTGTCCAGAGCACTCACTTGCACACAGGGGGCAGTAAGGTGACTTGAAGATGCGAGTCTGGGGAGTTGGCTGCTGACCATCTAGGCACACCCATACAAGGCAATGGGCAGAGACCAGAAAGGATGTCTACTGGGCGGACATCTCTGGAAATGGGGACAAAAGGGTGACAATCCTTTCAGGTGATTGAATGAAGTCCCTGCAGAGAAGCAGGTATGGGATAGTCCTTTGGGGATTAAGCTTCCATGACTCCCAAGTTTTGCAAGCTGCTGGGCCACAGGTCAAATGTTGGAGGAACTCGAGTGGGACAAGTTTGTGGCTAAGAGCTTACAAAGGCTCTCCACTCAGGGCAGACCTGGTGTGCACCCTCGGTGGTGGCCATCTAGCTCTCTGACCTTGGAAAAGTCCCTGTTCTTCTCTGAACCTGGGTTCTCTGTCTACTATATCAGCATAGAGATTCCAGCTGTCTGCACTGTTGTGAGGTTTTGAGATGAGCAATATAATGTGCTCAGCTCAATGCCTAGCCCTTCTGAGACTGAATTCCTCAGTCCCTCCACATCATGCAAACCTCATGTCCTGGCATTAACCAAGGATCTGCAGGGCTTTTTTCTACACGCTCCCTCTTCTTCAGTACTTCTGTGCTGACCACCATGCTATTCTGTCTTCATTTCTGACTCTGAACACCCCAAAGCAATGCTTCAAATGCATATCACAAGGTCATGTCATATATTAGGAAGATTATTGGTTTTAGCGGCAGACAGACTTCGGTGTAGATTCTGCCCCTTCCATGGCCTCGCTCACAGACCATGGGCATATGATTTAACTTTCTGCCTCCTCGTCGGTGCAATGGAAACAACAATAAGGGTAGAGGAGAGGTGATGGAGAAACATGAGTTTGCAATGAATGGGGAATGGTAGGAAGGATGTTGTAGTTGAGTGTAGCTGGAGTGAAAGGTACATGTGCAGGGAATGGTCCAAGTACAGCTGGTCACCTCTCCCTGTGCTGGAAACTAGGTTAGCCTGGTTCCTAGGACACACTGAGGAATGTGGACTGAACGTCGAGATAATACAGCTCCTAGCTCGTCCCTTCCCCTATTGTTCAGTTCACTTGTAAACATTCACTGGAGACAATTTTATTAAAACATGTCTGTTTTAGGACATCCAGCTTACCACCCAGTGATGTATCTGTTCCTGGTAAGGAGGGAGCCCTGTCCTGTATTGGGATGGGTTAACATCTCTTAGATGTCTCTCCTTGCAACTGAGAGTTTGGTACCGCCGGCAGGGTGTCTACAGTCTGACTGAGTGATGCTGTGGGGGTGGCTTGAAAGATAAGCTGGGAAGATGGTGCAGGAACATATTAAGCTGGGTCTTTATCTTCCTGTCAAGGAGGGTCAGATGTTAGTCCAAAAATTCAACAAATGTTTAAGGAGTGCCTAGGATGTGATAGGTGTTTGGGATTACTTAATGAAAAATAGACAAAACCCCTTTCTCCTTTGAGTTACCTTCTAGTAGGAGGAGATGGACAATAGACAACAGGTTCAACAAATAATTCCATTAAAGAGAATGTTGAACGTGATCAACTCCATGAAAAAATAAAAATAGAGCAAGAAAAGGGAAATTGGGAGTTTCTGGAGTGAGAGTCAGGGAGAGATAGGTGGAAGTTGTCATTTTAAATAGTGTCCTCAGCGTAGATCTTGTTGAGAAGTTGACATTTGGGAAATGACTTGAAGGAGTGAAGGAATGAGGCACATAGTTATTGGAGGAAGGAGCGGTCCAGACAGGGGGAAGAGGAAAGAGATAATGCAATGGTCCTAAGGCAGGAATACGACTGGCATGTTGGAGAAAGAGGATGGAGCCCAGTGCGGCTGGAGTGAAGTAAACAGAGAGAAGAATGGAAGGAGATGAGGTCTGAGGTAAAAGGGCCAGCTCATTCAGGGCTATTTAATGAACTTGACTTCTGGGTGAAATGGGGATGGATTGGAGGGTTTTGAGCAGAGAATTGACATAATCTAAAATCTTTCTTTTCTTTCCTTTCCCTTCCTCCCTCCCTCCTTCCTTCCTTCCTTTCTCCCTCCCTCCCTTCCTTTCTCTTTTTATTTTGAAATACTTTCAAATTTACAGGAGTTACAAAACTAATTCAAGTCCTGTAGAGAGAACTCTGACATACCCCTATCACCCCAAGCTACTCAGATTCACCAATGTGGTAAAACAATTTTGCCACATGCCATATCTATCTATCTATCTATCTATCTATCTATCTATCTATCTATCTATCTATCTATCTGTCTGTCTGTCTGTCTGTCTGTCTGTCTGTCTGTCTGTCTGTCTGTCTGTCTATCTATCCATCCATCATCTATCTATCTATCTATCATCTATCTATCTATCTATCTATCTATCTATCTATCTATCTATCTATCTATCTATCTATCTATCTCATTTCCTCCCTTTCTTTCATCTCTATTTATCAATCCATTTTCTGAACACCCAAGTGTAGGTTGTGTATACCGTATACCTTGAACTCTTAACATTACCATGAACATTTCCTAAGAGCAAGGATATTCTCTTATTTAACCACCTTAAGTGCAGTTATCAAGTTCAAGAAATTTAATGTTGATATGAAGCTTAAAGACTATATTCCAGTTTTTTTCATATGTCCCAATAATGTCCTTTTGAGCCTTTTTTCTTCCCTTGCTGGATCCCATCCAGGATCGTGTATTGCATTTAATTGTCGTTTTCTCTTTAGTTGTTCCTTTTTTTCTTTATTTGTGGGAGCATATATGCAACATAAACTTTCCCAAGCTAAACCACTCTCAAGCACACCATTCATGATACTCATTATGTTGCCATACCCTCACCACCTTCTTTTACTAAAACTTTCCCATTTTCTCAAACAGAAATCCTTTACCTATTATGCATTAACTCTTCATTTCCCCTGCCTCCCTCCCCTGGCGGGACTCTAATTTCTCTCTCTATGAGATTGCATATTCTCTGATATTTTCTTTGTAGTTACTATAGGGATTAAATTTAACCTCTTAAATCTATAGTAATCTTGTTTGCTTTGATAACAATTTAACTTCAATAGTATACACAATCTATGTCCCTGCTTTCCATTCCCCCATCTTTATGTAGTTCTTGTCCCAAATTACACGTTTATACAGTATGAGTCCAAAGCCACTGATTTATTATTACATTTTATGCATTTGCCTTTTAGATACTGTAAGAAGTAAAAAGAGGAGTTACAAATTAAAAATACAATGGTACTGATATTTCTATTTGCCCATGTCATTATCTTTACTGTAGACCTTTATTTCTTCATGTGGCTTCAGTCAATTATCTAGTGTACTTTTCTTTCAATTTGCAGAATTCCCTTTAGCATTTCTTGTAGGGCTCGTCTAGTGATGACAGTGTCCCTCTGTTTTGGCTTATCTGGGAATGTCTTAGTCCCTCCCTTGTTTCTGAGAGACAATTTTCCAGATAGAGAATTCTTGGTTGGCAGTTTTTGCATTCAGCACTTTCAATATGTTATCCCATTGCCTCCTTACCTTCATGGTTTCTGATGAGAAATTGGCATTTGCTCTTATAGGGGCTCCTTGTCTGTGACATGTTGCTTCTCTATTGTGGCTTTCAGAATTCTCTCTTTATCTTTGGCATTTGACAATTTGAGTATAACATGGCATGATGTGAGTCTATTTGATTTATCCTGTTCAAAATTCATTGAGCATTATGGATGTGTATATTCACGTCTTTCATTAAATTTGGGAAGTTTTCAGGCATTATTTCTTTGAATACTTCTCTGTCCTTTTCTCTCTTTCTTCCCCTTCTATGATGCCCACAATAAGTATATTGGTATGCTTGATGGTATCCTATACATTTCTTAGACTCTGTTCCCTTTACTTTTTTCTTTCTGCCCTCAAACTGGATGTCTTGGCAAATATATTACATTTCTATATGCTATAGTTTCAACAATATAATTGCATGTGTGTGCAAGAGAGAAACAAAAACAGAGTTTCATATCATTGTTTTTTTCCTTCCCCTCCCCCTCCCCTGCCCTGCTGTTTTTGCTGTTTGTGCCCATTTGCTGTGTGATCTTCTGTATATATTTCTTTTTTTTTTTGGTCTTCTCATCTTTCTCCTCTAGGGTTCACTGGGACTGGATCCTGGGGACCTCTGATGTGGAGAGAGGTTCCCTGTCAGCTGTGCCACCTCAGTTCCTGGTCTCTGCTGTGCTTCACCTTGACTCTCCCCTTTGTCTCTCTTTTGTTGAGTCATCATCTTGCTGTGTGACTCACTCGCGCAGGCACTCACTTGCTGTGTGACTCACCATGCGGGTACTAGGCTTGCTGTGCGGGCACTCGGCTCACCACGTGGGCACTCGACTTGCTGCACAGACACTGGCTCACCACACAGGCACTCGCACAGGCACTCGGCTCGCCACATGGGCACTTGTATGGGCACTTGGCTCACCATGTGGGCACTGGCTCACCATGTGGGCACTCGGCTTACCATGCAGGCACTCGGTTCATCATGTGGGCACTCGCACAGGCACTCGGCTCGCCACATGGGCACTTGCATGGGCACCTGGCTCACCATGTGGGCACTGGCTCACCATGTGGGCACTCGGCTCACCATGCAGGCACTCGGTTCATCATGTGGGCACTCGCACAGGCACTCGGCTCGCCACATGGGCACTTGTATGGGCACTTGGCTCACCATGTGGGCACTGGCTCACCATGTGGGCACTCGGCTCACCATGCAGGCACTCGGTTCATCATGTGGGCACTCGCACAGGCACTTGGCTTGCCATGTGGGCACTTGTATGGGCACCTGGCTCACCACGTGGGCACTGGCTCACCATGCGGGCACTCGGTTCATCATGTGGGCACTCGCACAGGCACCTGGCTTGCCAAGTGGGCACTTGCATGGGCACCTGGCTCACCATGTGGGCACTGGCTCACCATGTGGGCACTGGCTCAGCATGCAGGCACTTGGTTCATCATGTGGGCACTCGCACAGGCACTTGGCTCGCCATGTGGGCATTTGCATGGGCACCTGGCTCACCATGTGGGCACTGGCTCACCATGCGGGCACTCGGTTCATCATGTGGGCACTCGCACAGGCACTTGGCTCACCATGTGGGCACTTGTATGGGCACCTGGCTCACCACGTGGGCACTGACTCACCATGCAGGCACTCGGTTCATCATGTGGGCACTCGCACAGGCACTGGGCTTGCCATGTGGGCACTTGCACGGGCACTTGGCTCACCATGTGGGCACTGGCTCAGCATGCAGGCACTCGGTTCATCATGTGGTCACTCGCACAGGCACTTGGCTCGCCATGTGGGCACTTGCATGGGCACCTGGCTCACCATGTGGGCACTGGCTCACCATGCGGGCACTCGGTTCATCATGTGGGCACTCGCACAGGCACTTGGCTTGCCATGTGGGCACTTGTATGGGCACCTGGCTCACCACGTGGGCACTGGCTCACCATGTGGGCACTGGCTCAGCATGCAGGCACTCGGTTCATCATGTGGGCACTCGCACAGGCACTTGGCTTGCCATGTGGGCACTTGCATGGGCACCTGGCTCACCATGTGGGCACTGGCTCACCATGTGGGCACTCAGCTCACCATGCAGGCACTCGGTTCATCATGTGGGCACTCGCACAGGCACTGGGCTTGCCATGTGGGCACTTGCACGGGCACTTGGCTCACCATGTGGGCACTGGCTCACCATTCAGGCACTCGGTTCATCATGTGCCATGTGGGCACTTGCATGGGCACCTGGCTCACCATGTGGGCACTGGCTCACCATGTGGGCACTCGGCTCACCATGCAGGCACTCGGTTCATCATGTGGGCACTCGCACAGGCACTGGGCTTGCCATGTGGGCACTTGCACGGGCACTTGGCTCACCATGTGGGCACTGGCTCACCATGTGGGCACTTGGCTCACCATGTGGGCACTGGCTCACCATGCGGGCACTTGCACAGGCACTTGGCTTGCCATGTGGGCACTTGTATGGGCACCTGGCTCACCATGTGGGCACTGGCTCACCATGTGGGCACTGGCTCACCATGCAGGCACTCGGTTCATCATGTGGGCACTCGCACAGGCACTGGGCTCGCCATGTGGGCACTTGCACGGGCACTTGGCTCACCATGTGGGCACTGGCTCACCATGCAGGCACTCGGTTCATCATGTGGGCACTCGCACAGGCACTTGGCTTGCCATGTGGGCACTTGCACGGGCACCTGGCTCACCATGTGGGCACTGGCTCACCATGTGGGCACTCGCACAGGCACTTGGCTTGCCATGTGGGCACTTGCATGGGCACCTGGCTCACCATGTGGGCACTGGCTCACCATGTGGGCACTCGCACAGGCACTCGGCTCGCCACATGGGCACTTGTATGGGCACCTGGCTCACCATGTGGGCACTGGCTCACCACGTGGGCACTGGCTCACCATGCGGGCACTAGGCTCACCATGCAGGCACTTGCACCGGCACTTGGCTTACTGTATGAGCACTCGGGTCTCCACACGGGCATTCACGTGGGCACTCAGCACACAGTGTGGACACTTGGCTCGCCACGTGTGTACCCATGTGGGCACTCAGCTCACCACATGGGCACTTGGCTCACTGTGTGGGGACTTGGCTCACCACGTGGGCACTGGCTCACCATGCAGGCATGCTCTCTCTTCTTTTTCACCAGGAGAGGAGCTGTTTACCTGATAGTCTACAGCTGGCCTAGTGGAGAATGAAGAGCAGCTGAGCCCAGAGAGAATCGAGCCCCTGGAAGAGAGGAGCCCGGGAAGCCTGAACCCTGGCAGATGTCAGCAGCCATCTTGCCCCAACATGTGGCAACAGACTTTGGTGAGGGAAGTAACGTGTGCTTTATGGCCTGGTAACTGGAAGCTTCTACCCCAAATAAATACAGGTTTCTGGTATTTTGCATGAGCACCTCTTTGGCTGACGAATACAATCTTCCAACTTCAGCTGGAATGCTCTTTACAGAGCTGTACCCCCAAGTTACTTTCACATCCTTTAAGAAGCAAGACGTAGCCAGGTACGTGGCTTTCTGCCTTTCTAACTGCTGTCTGGAAGTATATCCACGTCTGTGGGTGGCCGGGTAGCTGTGGAGATCTGTAAACCGCCTTCCCCAATCCTTCAGCACTAAACCAGCATATTGAACGAGGCAACAAAGACCATTACTTTGACATAGGGGCCACTTCCCCCAACACAGTAACTTTCCGTTAAAGTTAAATTGAGAAACTAAGTGACTAGGCAATAGCCTTTTAATGGCTGCTGAGTGTAAATGCATTGGAGAGCAAATGCTCCTTCAGAAAAGATAGTTTCTAATGTTCTTTCAAATTGTCAATTTGGAGGGTGAAGGGGAATGTGATTAGCAGACCAAAATAACAAAGATTTTTGAGACCAGCAAAAATGTTGACTGCACCAATGTGTAATTTAAGCTGCCAAAGTTATAGCGCATTTTTGATGCCAACTATACTTAATCAGTAATAATCCTGTGCCTCAAGAAGGCTCCTAATTTGTTTTATTGCCTTTTTAGATTTGTCCCCTTTCATTTTCTGAAATATAATCATAGTTCAGCAGCTCCATCTGTGAGCGATCCGGCAATGAATTCTGGGCGGTAATGATGTACAACGAGCGAATAACAATTCCTTAATCATGCTGTTTCCTCCATTGTCACCTCATTTGAATTCATGGTTTTCAGAAAATTCAATTATATTTGCAATTTCATCAAGAAGTTACTCAGATAAATAACTGACAGAGTAACAGTTCACTTATTTGTCAGGAAGGAAGCCAAAGGAAGGGGAGAGAGAGAAGAAACTGCAAAAGACAAATTTAATAATAAAAAATGAACATCATAAAGAAGTTTGCTTTCCTAAGAGGTGAAGGGAAGGGTGAAAGTTTTACAGCAACAGATGCCAACTCGGTCTGTGGATGGGATGTGACAGCAGCTTCTAAATGAAACTTCCCCACAGATCAGGCCTGCCCTAAAGGCTTTCTCTGGATCTGTCCTGGCTTCTGCCAGCGCCCCGGTTCTCCCTCTAGGAAGAATTTCGTGATGGGACATTGGAGATCCCCACTGCTGTCTCTATCAGCTGAGTTCTGTATTGGGTTCCTGCTGCCACAGACACAAGGTGCTTTCTGGTTCCTGAGGAGAGGACTTCCCTCCACCTCAATCTTGCCTATGAAGTTTCTCTGAGCATTCTAAGAAGAAAATTAATCATCATGCACAAGGCAGATTAACATCTGTTGGCATTCTGACTCCATGAGTGTGATTCAGCCCATTCTGCAGCCATTGCCAGAGGATTTCAGATCATTGCATTCTCTGTCTCTGATCTACTCTCAAAGCCCAGATCTGTCCTCAGTCCCAGGGGCCACGAATCAGGCATTCCTCTGGATTCCATGGGAAGCAGGACTGGGGAATGGAAGTGGAGTCTCTATGGTAGATTGCAGCAATATCATCAGGCATTTTGAGGAAGGCTTTGTAGCCTGACCTGTGACAACAGTCACCAGCTCAGGCCTGCAGCAGGATAGCTCCCGGGGTGGACAGCATCTGCTGTGTGTTTCCCTAGAAGCAGATGCAATAATCCAACTTAACATTCTTTTTCCAAGGAATGATGGTTGATGTCCTTCCTAAGGGGATATACCCAGGCACAGACTCCCAGCTCAGCGCTAGAGGGGAAGCTGAACAACTCTCCAGCAAACACCTGCTAGGTGCAAGGTTTACTACTACAGAGCTTGCTCCCTACCAGAGATATATCTCTCACCATCAATTAGTTTACAGACATATTTTAATTAAGTTATATGTATATAATTTCATATATAAGTTATATGTATATAATTTCATATATATGTTTATATATATATGAAATTATATACATATATATATACACACACACATATATATAGTTTGATGGTGTCGGGAACTAGAAAATGTTAATGTGTCAGTGTCCTTCAGTCAATGATTACAGGGACACACTAGTAGTTCAGCAAAATCCAAAACTTGGTTTGTTACTTGCTGCCATATGTGGGGCTCTCAAAAAGAGAATGGAGCCTGTTAGAAGGAACTTATGAAAGGATTTGGGCTGGTCTTAGGTGTTTGGGGGAGGATTTAAGGAAGGAGGGTTTTGCTCTGGATCAGATGCTGCCAGGAAGTGGTTATCTCGAGAACCCTTATCTGGAAGGAGGGCAAACTAACTAGACTACAGCTAAAGCCGTAATGGGTAGGAAGCAGCAGTCCCTCATATTAGCCAGCACAGGGGCGTGTCTGTTCATTTCTGGGGTTTAGACAATGCTCATGTCTTCTTTGTGCTCGGACATGACGATGGCGTGATCTTGCTCCATTGTGGTCACAGAGCAGCCTTGTCTGGTGTTGATGGTCTGTGACATTGTTTCTGTTCACCAGGGGACAACACAGCCTGGTCGTGAGGGCCAGGTCGGCTCGTGGCAATGCCAAGGCCTGGCTGCACATACCAGGCCAGCTCCTAGCCATCAGGCACTGCTGGCGTCTTTCTCCACAATAAACTTCTTCAAGGCTAGGAACACCATTTTTATATCTATGTTCTCAGTAATTCCACACTGTATTAGTCAGGGTTCTCTAGGGAAACAGAACTGACAGGAGATATCTGTAAATAGTATGCGGTTTTATAAAACTGTCTCACGTGACTGTCGGGATGCACAAGTCCAAATTCCATAGGGCAGGCTGCAAGGCAGGGGCTCTAATGAAGGTCCTTGATAAGCTCCCCAAAAGATGCTGGCTGTCCAAAGTAGAGATGGGAATTCTCTCTTCCTGAGTGTTGAAATCACGTCTCCTTTTAAGGCCTCCAACTGATTAGATGAGACATCACTCATTGCTGATGGCAATCTCCTCTCTGCAATCAACTCACTAATGATTAAAGTCCATGAAATGCCCTTTTATTACAATTATCCCAGTGTTTGCTTGACCAAACAACTGGGCACCATTACCTGGCCAAGTTGACATAGTAACCTAACCATCACATAGACGTTCTTCTAAATATTATTGATCACCTGCTCTGTTGCAAGTGGTAGGGAACCGGGCTAGAGCACTGAACAAGTCTGCTCAGTCCAGCCTTCTCAAACCCCTGGCTCTTGCAGAGGAGACAGTTACAGCAGTGTGTGTGAAGGGCTGTGATGGAGATTCACAAGCATGTTATCATTTACAAAGTGGAAGCAGCAGCCCACACCCTGCAGGAGCTGAAGCTGGAACTGGAACTGGAGCAGAGCCATGAGCAAATAAGAGCTGGCCAGGGAGAGAGACGGGGACGGCATTTCCAGTGGGCAGAACACCTTATGCCAAAACTTAGAGGCAAGAATGACAAGTGGTTTAGTGGGGTAGGGGTCTGGGTGGGATTAGGCTGATGTGAGCCAACAGCGAGCCATGAAGGGTTTTCCGCAAGGGGACAACATGGTCACATTTGCATTTACAAGAGGAGAAGCTGGCAGAGTGATTAAAAGTTCTTCTTCTTCCAATCATTCTGCCTAAAACTTCTCCAAACAAGCAGAGCAGGAGTGGGAACTCCATGGGGAGATGGGACTTGAAAGCAGACTTGCGAGAGCTGATCTGTGACTCACCTGCTGCTACTTCCCACATGGGGGATGTCCTCGGGGGACTGCCTATATGAGCTTGGTGCTACTCTAAGCCCCTACACAGACCATTCCATTTCATCCTCACAATGACCCTACGCATAGCTTCTTTTTTTTAGCACTAAGTAAGTATTAGGTGAAGAATTTCAAGCCCAGAGAGGATGAGCGATTTGCTCAAGATTGTCCAGAGCTGCTAAGTGGTGGAGCAGGAATTCACCCCCAGTGGCCCCGATACTGGTCTGTGGGATCTGCCTCTGGGCTCCACGGTGTCCTCCAAGTGCCACCCTGGGCTCTTTGCCCACCGTGGCTCATCTGGGCCCCACAAGTCTATGGGTCAAGGGTGTGTACGGCGCTGTCAGGACTCAAGGTACAATTTGGAAAGGGAAGGGGCATCTAGGCTACTTTTCAGGAGTGGGAAATGGACTGGGAGTTCAGGAATGACAGAATAGATTTTTAGCTTGGCAAGTGTGCAGTTTTTGGGTACAAAGTATCCAGCACTGGGTTTGTGGTTATGGACTACAAGTTAAATTGTTAAACTGTTAGGCATGTGTATGTTGGTGGGTGGATGGATACATGCATGCATGGTTGCATGGGTGAATCAACCAAGCACCACTGTTCCAAATAGTTGGCAATAGAAGGCTGTGGAGACAAGACAGGAGAGAGCTGGAGCCTCATTTCTGAGGATTCATAGAGATTCTGATTGTCCACCGTGACAACTTTCATAGCCCAGGGAAATTTTGCTGCCTTGAACTAAGAGTGAACTGAAATGCTGCCTCTGTACATCCTAGTTGTGTGATCTTGGACAGGTCACTTACCCTCTCTGAGCCTCAGTTTCCTCATCTGTAAGAGGGTCTGTCACCCTGATGGAGCACCATAACTTGCCAAAATGTTCCCATCATTCCAAATAGGAATGCTGTAGATTTTAAGCCTTTGCTTCTCATTCTGTATACACACCACAGGAATGAATACTCTACATTCTAATGCTATGAAATTATTTATTCTATATATTTCAAAAAAAGTGATACTATAATTAAAAAAAAGAACAGACAAATAATACAAGAAAACTTTAACTGAACAGAGAGAAAACCACGGTATGAAGTGATTTTGTATGAAGCACTGTATAAAGATATTGTCTGATGGGAAAACTCTTAAAAATCTTATAAACCTATCAAATCTTAGCCACCCTGTGCCATGACAAATAAAATCCATTTTCTGCAAAAAAAAAAAAAAAGACTGGAATTATAGTGCTCACTTTGTAGGGTTGTTTCCAGGAATATAGCATATATTTTAAGGTTCTATTAAGGCACCTGGCACATAATGAGTGCTGGAAAAAAGATATTATTAAAAACAGTATCACTGGAGAGCAGTGAGGTGAGAAACAGGCTTTGAATTAGGTCCAGACCAGCTCATGTACTATTATTTGTTTACTATGTCTTTTCACTTGTGGCTTTATAACTTGCCCATTCTTGAAACCTGTTAAACTAAATGGATGCTTATTTTCCCAATCGTTTCTAGTGGTGATCAGCATCTCTCAAGTCCCTCTCTCTGTTAGGGTCACCATGATAATCTGCCAACTGGAGAGACTTGCGGCTGGTCCAAGCTTCTCCCAGGGAGCAAGCAACTTCTTCAAATGCCTGAGGGTGGTTCATGACTGAGCAGAGGAGGAAGCAATGTAAGTTCTTCTAGCTGGGGCATCTGAAGTGTAGGGTGCCAGAAGGCACTGGGCTTGCAGCAGTAGTTGCACAGTACATTCTGGTTGAAGTAAAATGAAGCAATGCCATTGGAAAGATTTCTTGAATAGGACAATTGCCTCTAGTCCTCAAATTTAAGATACCTCATGCTGCTAGGTTGAGATGGTTCCTACCTCCCATTCATTCATTCATTCATTCAACAATATTAATGGACCAGGCATTCTGATGGACACTGACATACGATGGTGAAATAAACACAGTTTCTATCTTCATATAGGTCATACAGCAGTGGGGAAGACACAGAAGTAACCAGGCAATTCAAATCCAGTGGGGCAAGGGCTACCAATAGGAACATACAGGATGTTGTGGGGCTAATCTGGGATGACTTCTCAGAGGAAGAGCCATCAACCCTGACACTTGGATGAATGAACAGGAGTAATCCAGTAGAAAAGGAGTGGTGAAAGACTGCTCCAGGGGAAGAAACAACATGTGCAAAGGCCCTAAAGTGGAAGTGAATGTGAATGCCTAAATGGAAACTCAAGAACATCTGTGTCAGTCTTGCTTGTAAACAACCAATACTAAGCCAGGCTCATCTCAGCATGAAGGGTATTTATTAAATGGCATTCAGTGGCTTACAGAATCTCTTACAGATGCCATGAGTCAGGAGCAACCCCCAAAATAACATTGCACACTAGGTCCTGTGAAGACACCCCTGACTGATAGCTTGCATGGTCAGCATCACTGAAGCTGAATTCTGAGTGCTGCCCTTGGGAACTAGACGTGGGGGACCCTGCCACCACCTTCACGAACATGTTTCCTGTGCAGTTCCTGATTCTTCGAGTCACAGCTTCCAGTTCAAACCTTGGTATGGGAGAGTTCATTTGCATTCTTTGTAGCTGCAAGGGAGGCTGGCACAGAGATATTTGGTGTTTTCAGCTTTATAGTAGGAGGTAGGCACTCCCAGTGGGAGATTATCTAAATATAGTTTAGAGAGATAATCATGGAGTGAACAAACAAGGAAAGCATTATCAAGCAAAACATTGGGCCCACAGGGGTGAATAAGACATTATAATTGTCTTCAAAGGGTCTTGTAAAGGAATGGGCGCAACAGTCTTGTCCATGAGTCATGTAATAGCACAAAGTGCAGAGAGGGGAGCAGTGCTGAAGATGGACAAAGAATAAAATGAGTCAACATCAAGGTTCCAAAGAGGGATATTGGGATTAAACTATTGTAGGAACCACTTTGATGCCCGTTACGAGTAATACCAGCCTTGGGGCATTCTGAGTTAGTGGGACCATGAGAACATAACAGTCTTCCAAAGATAGGGTTGTCCTCCAGACATCTGGTTTCCTTTCATCAGACATTAATCTAACCCTTCCAGAAACAATTTCTATTTCATATTTGTAATGACATGTATACTTCAACCAGCAGGGCTGTAATTTCACACCTGAGTTCCTCTACAAAATTCCTTCAAATCTTTCAGGCCACAGACTAATGAATATGGTATAACGCTCCCAAAGTCCTGAAGGATTTAGGAAGGGTGTCTTGATCTCTTGAGGATAGATGGATATGTTGAAGGGGTCAGAGAAGGCAATCCCTAACACCTTACTAGAATTGGGGGAGCTAAACTATCCTCACTTAAAGGATACCACAAGTAGATTCTTATTTTTTTGGACAGATCTCTGTTCTCCAGGACCAGGCACACTTTCATACCCCTTTAAGTCTGGAGGAATCTGTGTTTCTTGTTATTCAAAATTTTTAGCTTCACATTACCTTTTTCCTTTTAGATGTAATTTATGTAATTCTGCATTTATGTAATTCTCCTAGTCTTCTGATATGTTGATGCTGGGACATGAGAAAGTCTATATATATCTAGAATTCTCTCAGTGCTTGTGACAGACTGAATAATGGCCCCCCAAATATGTTCATGTCCTAATTTCCAGAATCTGCAAATATTTTATTTTACATGGCATGGGAAAATTAAGGTTGCAGATGGGATTAAGTTTGCTAATTGGGTGACTTTAAAATAAGGAGATTATTCTGGATTACCCAGGTAGACCCAAAGTAAACCTAAGGATTCTTTAAATGTGGAAGAGAGAGACAAAAGACAGGGTCAAAGAGATTTGAAGATGCTGTGCTGGCTTTAAGATGGAGGGAGTGGGGCATAAACCGAAGAATGGAGATGACCTCTAGCAGATGGAAAAGGCAAAGAAACCACAGCCCTGCTGACAAATTGATTTTAACCCAGTGAGATGTATCTTGGAATTCTACCTCCAGAAATATAACATACTAAGTTTGAGTCACTTTAATCCTCTAAGCTTGTGGTAATTGTTACAGCAGCAATAGGAAACTGATACAGGGCTCATGGTCAGGGCTTTGCTATCAGACAAGAAACCACCAACAGGAGGTAAGGACGCAGATGAAACCCTTGAAAGCCTCAAGTTCTGAGCAGAGAACAAATGTCTATTTGTAGACTTGCTCCTTCTGATAAATAATGACTCCATTTTCTTATGATGGGATGTGAAGTTGTTATGGTGATGGGAAGAAGGAGGTCTGAACTGAAAGGAGCGATTTGCATTGTGTAGAGGGCTTAACCTCAAAATCTGTATTCCTTTGAACTGGTCCCAAGGCATTGCCTTACCTGGGAACACCATGAAGTCAAAACAGTCCCTGAGGTTTTGTCACCCATATGGGTTTCTATTTCCTGTTCTCGAGGAGGATAATGGAATTGACAAGCATAGAAAATAGAGGTGGTTAATTGGGGTGAGGGTTCGTTTACATTCTAATTGTAAACATGGGTTTGTGTGTGGCCACTTTGCGGGTGATGTGGTTCCTGATATTAGAGCGCCTCTTCGCCACTTAGTTCTGTAGACTGAGAACAGAAGAAGGTAGTAACTAGAAGGCCAAAATAGATCCTTAGTGAAACTATCAGAGAATTTGGAGAAAGGAACCCATTCCTTGGCATATGATGAGGACTCAGTTGCTAGGAAATGCAGCTCAGAGGAGGATTTGCCGGAAAGCAACAAGGGACTAGAGCGGACATCTTACTCTTTCATGCCAAACGTTCATTATTCCCCTTCCTGGTAAGAAATATTTTCCCAATTCTCCATTGAGGAACCCCCTCTCCTACGCTCAGTCCTTTTGGTTAAGATGGGGTTAAACACACTCACCAAATCCAGGGGTGGTCACAGGACCTAGAACTGGCCAATCACAGAGCTGCATCCCTCTAGCCACAGTGATTGGTTCATGATTGGGCATGTGACCCAAGCTGGCCAATGAAAGCCCCCTCATGACGGGTGGACTTGCTACACTGAGGGAAGGTCTTGTGGGTGCTGCTAACGAGCGTCTTGTTGGCAGGGAGGGGAGCGCCTTCACAGTGGTGAAGCCTACCTTGTGGAAAGCGGCCACAGAAAACGGAAAGACTCCTGAAGACACTGCTTGAATATCTGGCTCTAGCCATGACTGAAGCCCGGTCTAGTCAGTCCTTTGGGCCAATACATTGCACCCCATTCTTCTCAGTCTAGTTTCAGGGGGATTTCTCCCTCTACCTACAGCCTGAAGGACAGACAGGAACACAACACGTATTTTTGAGTTTGTACTCTGTGCGAGGCACTTTGCTAGGCAATGAGGAATATCCTGATGATTGGACATCACCTGGGCTTTGAGGAGGAAAACATCAAAAGGGAGAAAGAGACATCTAAATAATAAAAATAAATCTAAATGAACCCCCCAGTTAAAGTTGGGACACTAAGCAGGCCTTGGTTGTGTGGAGACGGTTAAAGCTGGAACACTAAGCAAGCCTTGGTTCTGTGGAGAAGGGAAACTTACTTTAGTCAGGCCCCAGAGGGGGATCATGCATCTTTCCACAGGTGATGGGAAGCCCCTTCTCGCACGCCAGGGGATGGCATATGAGGACCCTGGCTCAACCCCTTGGGAGAGTGCTGAGAACAAACTGGAATTTGTCCTATCACGGTCTCTGCCTCACCTAGCCCAGGGATGGGTTAGAAGTGGGCGAGGTGGAGTGTCAGGAGCTGTAACCCAGAACTGCTGAGGCTTGCTGGAGTAAAGTCAAAGACCAGGACTCCGATAATGCACAGCATCCGTGCGGCTCCAAGAGCGCTCACAGTTTGCTCTAGTTCTCACAGCTCACCAGCGAGGCTGCTGACTCCAAGCCCAGAGCTCTTTCGCTTCTCCGCAGCAGCCATTAGGAATACTTCAAAAAGGGATTATTCCAGCCTTAGAGTTTTCTAAGCCTCTCTCAACAAACTGAAGGGGTGGGGGAAACCCAGTTCTCCATCCCCCAGCTGCCAGCGGAGGGAATGACGGCTGGCTGCCCGTGCCACAGGGAGGCTTGCTTGGCTTTCTGTAACCGCTTGCTTCAGCTTAGAGAGTGTTCAAGACTAATAAAGGGGGAGGCGGGAGCTGCTCAATACATTTTAAACTGTCAGTCTCTCTAGGTCATGCTGCCTGCTTGTGAAGGACTGAACGGAGCAGATGGCGGGGCGGCAAGTCCCCTGGTCACGGGGCAAACGTCCTACAAGCCCCATAAATGGAATACTTCTCCATCTTTGACGGGGAAGGTAGCAAGAGTGCAGCAAGGCAATGGAGTTGGGAGTAAAGGACTCTGAGCCCCGTCCTCAGCCCAGGCCTGTCACCTCCTTCAGCCTCCATCGGCATAGCCCGGGCCTGGGTAACTCACACCCGAGGAGATCTTCGGATGGGAAGGGGGCAGAGAAAAAGGGGAAGGCCGGAGTTAACAGCTGCTGGGTAGGCTCTAGAAGAATCATACATGTACCCCTGAGAGAAGGAGGCAAGCTGCTCTCCCACCCTGCTTTTTTCTCCTCAGTAAGAGTTCAGGTTCAGATCCTGGCTCTGATACTTATTAGCTGTGTGGTCATAAACCTGCTTCTTTTTTGTACCTCAGTTTCTTCGCTTGCCAAGTGGGAATAACACCAGGAGTCATCTCGTGAGGTGGCTTGGTGAGTGAATAAATTAATACCAGTCAGGTGATTCTACCCCAGAGCCCCTGATCCTCTCTCCCTGCTCTTTCATAGCCGTGGTAACCTGCCTGGGCTCCTGGCTTGCTCTCTGCTTCTCTAGTAGACCCGATACAGTCACTGGCTGTTAGATCAGGAAGGGCCATTCATTCATTTGGCAAACTACGTGCCAGGCAGCATCTGAGGCATGAGGAGAGAAGCCAGAAAGCAAGATAGGTGGGGGCCTTGCCCTCAGAAGGGGGCTCCTCCCTGCCCACGTAGAAGCTCATGGGATTCATAAAAAAACCAAGGCCGGTGAGGAAGTTTTCGCCCACATCGTCAGAGCCCAACACTGAGGGTGGGACACATGTACCTTGTTCACCACTTCCGAGTCTCCAGCCCTGAGCACTATCGCTGGCGCTGCACAGATGCTGAACTGAGGAGTAAATGAATGAATAGCTCCCAGCCTAGTGCTCTTTCTATGGCTCACATCAAAGGAATTGGGAAGTATGTGTGTTTAGGGGGAGGCTTAGGGTTGTTGCTTTCTACTGTGTGGTGCTGGTTCAGTTCTCTCTCTGCAAAGGGTGGGCTGGAGGGGCTTTTTATTTCTGCTTTCAGGATGTGGCAGCTGGAAGCAAGTAATCAGAATGCCTGGGCATGTCCACAGAGATGCGGTGCCTGTGCCCAGGCCTGCAACTCATCTCCGGTGCTCAGACCTGCAGTTCTAAAGGACACCGGGCTCACAAAAGAAAGGAGCTTTTTTTCTAAAAGGAAGAAAAGTAATTCCCAGGCACTAATGCTGTTTCTTTCAGGATTCTATACAATCTCTTTTGAAGGGCTTGGGAAAAGAGTACAAATGATAGGTACGGCAGGCAGGACAACGGCCCCCAAAGATGTCCACATCCTAAACCCCAGAGCCTGGGATTACGTTAGGTTACGTGACAAAGGGCGATTAAGGTTTCAGATGGAATTAAGGTTGCTATGTGGCTGCCCTCGAGGTGGGAAGATTACCTTGGATTATCCAGGTGGCCCTCGCAGGGGTCTTTATAAGTGGAAGGGGGAGGTAGATGAGAGAGCACTAGAGGGATGACGCCAAGAGAAAGGCTCAGCGCAACACTGTTGGCTTTGAAAATGGAGAAAGTGCTCATTAGTCAAGGAATGGGGGTGGCTTCTAGAAGCTGGAAAAGGCAAGGACACTCAGTCTCCCCTAGAGCCTCCGGAAGGAATGCAGCCTTGCCGACACCTTGATGTCAGTCCACTGAGACCCATTTTGGCCTTCTGACCTCCAGAACTGTAAGATGATACATTTATGTTGTTTTAAGCCACTTTGTGTGGGGTAATTTGTTATAGCAGCAATAGGAAACTAATACCGAGACTTGTCTACCATACATCTAAGTAACTAAATCAAGCCAATTCCTGGTAGATAAAATATGTTCTATCCTCCTACACTACCAAACATACCTCCTTAACTTGGGAGATTTTCACACATCTTGGAGTTCTGCACCATCCAAACCTGTCCATGGCTCCTGAAAACAGCTGCTTCTCCAGAAGATGAACCCAGAAATAAGCCTGTGTGGACCCAGGAAGCAGTCTCAGGACTATAGGGACAGGGGGTTCTTCGTCCTGGGTACCCACAGTCCTCACCCTGCGGGGAGGGCCAGAGCAGGGCCTTCCCAAGCACGCGACCCAAGGCAGGTGCCCCTCTTGTCCGGGTCCAAGGGTGATCCTGATTATCAGTAAGCCTTTGTGAGGCCTGGGGAACTGGAATGATAACTTGATGGGTAGCTGTGTTTTGTTGCAATATAAAAATCACCTCAATATTTTTCCCCAGATGACTCTGGATTGGTATTTCCTTTACACTTATATACTGAAACAAAGCCTCCTATTTCACATTGGGAGAATAGCCTAGGGTTCAAATCCACGGTGAGGGTGCAGAAACAAAGCGGCCTGCAGAGGCCAAGGTCAGGACCAATCCATGGAAACGAAAAGAAAGCAGGAGAGTTCTCAGCCTTTTCACTCGTGAAAAGACCACCATGGCCATCAGCAGCTAGCGAGGTGTCAGGAGCCCAGAAACTCGGAGTCAGAGGGCCGGGTGCGAACTCTGTTTTACTTATTGACTGGCACTGGGCACATTTAACGCCTTAGTCTCCACTTTGTACTGTAAGCCGGAAACAATAGGCTGACAATAAATATTGTTTTATAGGGCTGTATTAAGGATTAAATGAGATCGTGTGGATGAATACACACAAAAAAGACTGCCATGTAAAGTTGGGAACCTCCTGTGGAAGGAAGTATTCAAGAACAGTTCAAATGGTTATTTCTCAGTGGTTTTGTACAAAGGATTTTGGCACACAAAGGCACGGCTTCCACATCCCCTGGCGCATAGCCACATTTTAAAACCTGTTTTAGCAGACCGAGTCCCTGCCTCCACTCTCCCTCCCTGTGTTCCGGGTTCTGTTATGAAACATGTCTGACCAGGTAAGCTTATTCTATACATGCCCCTCTCTGGTAGCACCAGAAAGATTAGCATCCTAGATGGGGCTGAAGACATCAAATGCCTCAAAAGTGGTGATGCCTCCAGTTCACTTGGCAGGACACAGTCCTGAGTGCAGGGACGGAGGGTCCTTAGAGTCACGGGCAGCCCCCCACACCCACGCTCGGCAGGACAGGGAGCTGGATGGCGTGTCCCTGGAGACACTCATGCTATAGGTCAGAGTGGACCTATCGCCAGCTCACCCAGGTGCAGAGGCTCTGGGCTGCTTTTCCAAGAAAAGGTCAGGTTAGATCCAGAGTGCATTGCATCCCCTTGCAGAGGAGGGAAAGTGCAGCTCATAGAGAGGGGAGGGACTCGGGTGAAGTCAGCTTCCTAATCAGAGCCGCTGGTTCTCGGGGGTGGGGGTGGGGGTGCAGACCAGAAGCCTGGCCCAGGCTATAGGACCCCTGTGGATCTGACCCCACCTATTTCTCCAGCTTCACTCTGCAGCCCCTGCCCACGCTGGAGACTCGCAGCCACATGGCCTCCTTGAGGTCCCTGAAAGGACCCTGCTTTCCCAGCCCCCAGGGCCTTTGCAAGGCTGTCTCCTCTGCAAGAAACTGTCAGAATGGGCAAGGGACTTACCAAAGGTCAAAGAGCTTATTAAGGATCGGGATTTGCCTCCAGCATCCATCATCATAACCACTGAGCCCAACTGCAAGAGCCGGTAGGCGACAGGTCTTAATAAATATATGGGGAATGCATGAAAGCTTGAGAATGACCTTGACTCCAACAAGGACTGTTGCTTCCTCTTGACAGAATTGCAGCGGCACTTACTGCAGTAAACAGTAGTCAACCCTTGCTCATTCATTAAAGGTCTTCTAATTTCCTCAGAAGAACCAGGGACTGTGATGGGTTTCGGAGATATCGTCCCAGCGGCAGGCCTGAAGCAGGCTCCAGGTCTCTAGGTGCCTCCCACTGCCTCTGCTCCCAGACATCCCAGCCTGGGAGAGACACCATTGCTCGCCCACTGCACGGATGTACAAAGTATACATCCACATGCACAAACCTGTGCACAGGGACACACCTGCCCCAGATGCTAGAGCAAGGGGAGCCCCCCCCCCAGCAGGTGTCTCTGCCCTCCGAGGGGCTCCTGTGTCTGCCACTCCCTGGAGCACTAGCCCCGTTGTCTGAATGGCAAAGCCCAGCTGCAAAGGCTCCGTGTTCCCTCCCCTCCCTACCAGGCAGGTTTCTCCAGGGTTGCTTCTAATTGGCCTCAGATGAACAAAAAGGGCTTCAAGGTCTGATCCACCAGTGCCAACGTCCCTCGGCCCTGCAGAGGGCTTTCTGGCCTTGATGGCACCTGGAGGAGGAGGAGTCATGCAGACTCACATTTCTTGCACACCTGAGGCAGCAAATGGAAAGTTATACCTGTCACACCTGCTTAAATTCTGATTCCCAATGAGGAGGGAGGTGTGGCGGTTGGAGAGAGTGACAGCAAGAGCAGGGGCAGGGATGGCACCCGGGTGCTGGGCTGGGACCGAGTTCTGTGCTGGAGCAAGAGGAGAGGCCAGCAGCCTGGCTGGGGGTCCCGCTTCATCCTGGTGGACAAGGGTCCTCGGCTCCGGGTGCCCCCCTCCACGCCCTCAGTTCATGAACTCCACCACTCTTTGTCAAGCTGCCCATTGTTCTTTGGCCAAGATTCTGCTCACATTCCCAGGCAGCCCATCTCTGTCTGAAACTCAGGGGGACAAAGCCATGGCCACACCTGCTGGAGTCCCCACTGAGGTTAGGGTTCTGGCTGGGGCAGGGGCAAAAGGTACCAGGAATCCACACTGAATGTCTAAATCCCAGTGGCGTGACTCCTGGGTCCTCTGTCACGCCCTGGGAAGGGAGGGGTTTGGCCCAAGGACAAGCCTTTAACTTCTCATCATCTATCTCTGGACTGATAATAAGACACCCAGGCCCAGAGCCTCAACAGACTTCAGCTCCTACACTTTGATTTATTGGACTTACCCCACTCAGCTAACATGGAGTTGAAGAAGGTCAACCACCACACCATGGAGCCTAGAGTGTCTACAACTGAAAGCAGGAGGAGTGCATCCAGCATCCATGTGGAATCTAAGCCCCCACTTGACATAGATGTGCAATGGACACAACCAATCCAATGTCCACAGAGAAAATGTGGAATGGGTGTGGGAAGGGTAGCCATGGTGGCTGCTGGGTTTGGGGAATGGGAGGAAGAGATGAGATGTGGAGGCGTTTTCGGGACGTGGAGTTGTCCTGGGTGGTGCTTCACGGACAATTACAGGACATTGTAGACCCCCCCAGGGCCCACTGGATGGAACGGGGGAGAGTGTGGGCTATGATGTGGACCATTGACTACGGGGTGCAGTGATGTTCAGAGATGTACTTACTGGGTGCAATGGATGTCTCATGATGATGGGAGAGAGTGTTGCTGTGGGGGGAGTGGGGGGTGGGGGCGGTAGGGTTGATTGGGACCTTTTTTGAATGTAATTCGTAAAAATAAATAATTTTAATTAAAAAAAAAAAAAAAGGGTTTACCGAAGGTTGGTTCGTCACAGCACCATGTAATTCTCCCAACTCTCTTTTGAGGTAGGTGCTGCTAATTTCTCCACTTTAGAGAGGAACAAACTGAGCCCCAAGGCCACACCACCAGTAAGAGGGAGAGTCATCACTTGACCTCTGACGCGCTCTCAAAAGGGGATTACAGTCATTCTCCAGTCTGGCTTCCATTTCCATGTGGTTTAAGTCCTGGCATTCAGACTCAATATTCTGTGCCACCCGCACATCTGAAACCAGGAGGGCCTCAGGTTGCCCTCACTAGGTTTCCCTCCCTGCGATGCTCCCATAGATAAGTCCCAGGAAGAAGCCACACAACTGGTTCTCTCACTGGGACAGGCTCAGTGCCTGCTAATCCCTGAGCAGCAGGTGTCAGTTCCCTGCCAGCCGTGGGATTACAGAAACCAGACTATCCCGTCCTCCCATGGGAACGAGGGATCACCCCACCCTCTCACAGCTTTCTCCCCACATCCCCTGCTTGCTCACTTTTTTCCAAGTGAAAGCCCCATGTGGCCTGGCATGGTGTGTAGTGTCCCCTCCCTGGGCTCTGAGGACATTATACTCAAAGTGCCATGGGTCTCATCTGTCCAGGGTGTCACGTGCTCGGCCACCCCTGTAACCCTAGGGCAGGAACCCAGTGAGGGGTAGAGGAGGCGATCAAAACAACCCGTTACTCAAGCACATCCGTCCTCTCTAAGGGCACCGGCCATCTCCATGGCACTAAACACAGCAAACTATTTTGGTCCTCAGTGTAGTGGCCTCTCAGTTGCATGAGATGCTGTTGGCCATGTCCACCATCTCGAAACTCTCTCCTCACTTAGCTTCTGTGTCATCAGACTCCAGAGGGCTTAGCTGCATTTCCCCCACTCGCTGACCCATTCTCTGCCTTTTCCTTCCCTGCTCTGTCCCCAGGAGGTTGGCCCCTTGGTCTTCGTCTCCCTGGTTTCCTTGCCCCCTGACTTCTGCCTGGGTTCTGCCAAGGAGAGATGCCAGCAGGTCGGCGGGTGGGCGCAGAGGTTGGCACTTGTTCCCCCACTGCCTCCCTGCCCATCTGCAGTTCTGGCAGTGGCCTCAGTCTTCTGTGGCCACAGCTCTGTGGCACCCTCCACAGCTGCCCCCTCACTGGGCTCAGGCAACACCCCTTCTTGTTCCTTCAGGTCTGGGGTTGCCACCACCTGCCCTCTATCACCAGTCCTGGTGATTCCTTCAATGCCGTTCATACCTTGATATGTAGTCCTTTCACGAAAGTCTCTTCAGGTCCTGCTGGGGCCCCGAGTGGGACAAGAGTCTCCCCGTTTTCCTTCTACTTCTCTGGCCATTCCTGCTCTGCCTCCTTTGAAGGCTCACATTCTTTCCCTGACTATAAATACTAATGATCCTCACGTCTTTGTCCAAGATGCTCTTCTTTTGTCATTCCACACTGCCAGCCTGGGTGATCTCATCACCCCCCTCACCCTGAGTGTCAGTAAGCACCCACTCAGAGGACACACATGTGCTTCTCTCCAGCCCTTCTTTTCTGAGCACCATCATCCAACTCCTCCTTGACATCTCCTCTCGTCTTTGCCCAAGGCACCTCAAGCCCTATGTGAATGGCACCAGCTCTGATCTGGTTATGCTCCCCTGCAACCCGGGAGCCATCCTGGACCCCTCCCTCTCGCTCCTCTTCCCTGCCCAGTCCGTCAAGTTCTGTCTACTTCTCTCCACATCTGCAGGTGCCTGGCCTAGGCCACCGTCGACTTTTGTCTTGGTGATTCCAGTCGCCTCCTCCTTGTCTACCTTCATGCTTGCTGACTCTCCCCAGTCTCTGCAACTGTTCTTTGCAAGTAGTCAGGAACATCTGTCCCCAATGCAAATGCCACCATGCCACTCTACTGCTTGCAGCCTTTGAGTGGCTCCCTGTTGCTCTTGGGTCTTGCATGATCGGCCCCTGCCAGCCTTCCCAGGTTCCTGCGCCTCATTTTCCCTCAACTTGTCCACCTCCAGAGAGAGTGTCCAGCAGCCCACTCCTCCTGCTCCTATGCACTCTCCCCCTGCAGGGGCATCTGCTTCAGTCAAAAGGGAGGTGGGCCCTCGGGAGGCAAACAACAAATGCCTGGTGGGAGGTCCCGAGGAAGAGCCTCTGCTCCCTCCAATAATCTAACTCCTGCACGTCCTTCTGCCCTTAGCCCCATGGTCACAGCCTCACATAGCCTTCTCAGAACCTCCTGGATCAGGTCAAACCACTTTTAGATCACACTCCTGTTGTACTGGTCACTTCTGTGCTATTTGGCACCGTTTCCATTTTATACTTATTTGTATGCTTCACAAATATGTGTCTCTCCCACCAGCCACACAAAGTCCATGAGGGCATGTTGTTATTTATCCTGTATCCCCACTCCCCAGCCCAGCGTCTGGCACACAGTTCAACAATATTCGTTGAACGAATGAATGGATAGATTAAGAAATAACAGCACAGGGAAGCAAAAGGCCAATTCCGCTAGTGCTTCCCGGAAGAGGTGGTGTTCGCCTTGCATGGGGATGTAGAGGAGTTTTCCATCTGGAGAAGAAAATGGTGTTCTCACAGAGCAGAACCTAAGGCATCGGCTGTGGAGGGAAACTTGGTTAAGATTACTTTAGGCAGTGCAATGTCCGAGTTTATCATGCCCTATATTTAAATCCCCATTTCTAGCAAAGCCTCCAGTGAGTGATGCAGCCTGGCTTTCAGTGTCTCCTCACAAGTAGCTCCTTCCCAAAGACCCGTGTCATGGAGAGAAGCCCCCTTCTCAGGATCCCCTGATCTCAGCCCTGAGCCGCAGAAGGCTCTGCACTGGGACCTCCCGGCCAGCTGTGCCTTGTTTGCCTCCAGAGTGTCCACCTCCCTCCTGGCTGCAACAGCCCTGAATGCTTAGGTTTTGTTATCTGCCCCTCCTTCACTCTGCATTAACCAGACGTGGAGGAACTCTACCCCCAATGGCCCAGGCCAAAGGCAACTGGAGTATCTCATTTCCCTGACCTCAGTCACTGGCTCAGGGCTGCACATGAGACATGATTTGTTTGCTCAGAAAGAAGCCCAGGAGGTTTTCAGGAGCTACTGCCAAGGACGCGGATGTTTCCCACAGGACCTAAAGCTGGTGGCTGCAAGGCCAGAGCTGAGGAGGCCAGTGCGCCTTCCGGAAGGAGAAAAGGACTGTCAGGCGCTGCTATGAGAAAAAGAAGCCTACACAGCAAAGTGGAGCCAAGAAAGGGAAAGAAACCATTCCTGGACCCCTGGATACAGCAGTGCCTGAAGCCGTATCTACCCCTGAACTGGTTATTTACGTGAGATAATAGATCTCTTGCTTCGCTGATGCCAATTTAAGCTGGAGTTTTATCATAAACTAAACAGAGTTCTAATTGAAAATCCTCTGTGCTCTCAGCATCCTGGTGGCCCCAGAAATGTTCACAGCCCTTCCAGAAAGGTGTCAGGCAAGTGCCCTCATCCAGAAATGAGTTGGCATCAGTTCTTCTTGCTTCTAACTTGCCATTGTGACCTTGGGGAAGCCCCTTCCCCAAGGGCCTCTTTTCTGATCTGGGAAATAGCTGAGCCCCTACTCTGTGGTCTGGGGCTCTGCCAGGACCTTGCCACACCTTGTTTCTGATTTTCTATTTAATTATCCACCACCTGTAGACGGCCAGGTGACACCCTGGCTGTATGAAGGAAGGGGCACGCAGCTCCTTCGGGTGCTGAGAAGGCCTGCAGACCCCTCTGCTCTCAGGGACCCTCAGCGGCCTGCCCAGGTGGGCAGAATGGGAGCCACACCTGCCACTCATAACCGAACTGTGGGTGCGGGCTGCAAGCCCTGGGGCGGCGGCGGGCAGGGAATGTTCCCGAAATCTTGGGGCTCTCCATGTCCCACGCTGCTGTCTGAGCCTGGAAATACTAGGCAGAAGCTTTCTCAGGCTAAACCTTCCTTCTGAGCAGTACCCTCCTGCCCCTGAGATTAGCTCAGGAGAGCCCTGCAAAGCCTTGACCTTGCTCCACCCCCCGCCGCCCCGGCCGGCATCCGGCTTCCTGTTTATTGAGGGGCAGCCGGCAGGGACAGGTGGACAGAAGCCAAGCTCTGCGCCCACCCCACTCCCTCACTCACGCCGGGCTCTCCTGACACATTTCAGGAATGAGCTGCTGCGGCAGGTGGTGAGGCGACCTTCCTGGAAGCCAGCCCGGGGCCCTGGCGCTCGGCCGAGCCCGCACGCTCGTTCCTCACCTGCGCCTGCCTGCCAGTTAGCCTGCTGAGCTTTATAAACGCTGAGATTTGTGAGATTAAAATTTCCTCCTGATTTGCATCCGGCAGCACGGGGGCAGGGAGCGGGGGAAGGAGTGGGTGGCAGCCACAGGCCTCGGATCGGCCCCTGGGGCTGCAGAGGAGCTGCTAAAAGCCACGGACACCCCTCGCACCTCCCCTACCCCCAGGGAGGCCCAGGCACCCCGAGCCTCCTCCAAGCGGCGGAGGCGGTGGATAGACGAGGTTTGGGGGCGCAGAGGTGCGAGGTGGGATGAAGCGCACAGGCCTTGAGGCTCGGGGGCGGCTGTGGGGAGAGGCCGGGCAGGAAGCTCCTGCACCTGCCCCTCGGGCTTCACCCTCACCCTGTGGGCAGAAAGGCACATTCGCGTGACACTCCCTCTGTCTTAGGTGGGGTTTCCGGGAGCAGCCCCGGAGACAAGAGTTTTTGTGCAAGTGACTGATCAGGGTAAAGCTGCCAGGAGGAAGCAGTAAGGGGGTGGGGAGGAGGAAGCAGGAAGAGGGGCAAAGGCCCAGCAGGGGCCCCTCTCGGCCTGACCCTGGGGGGAGTCCGAGCTACACCCGGGTTTTCCCGCCTTGCGGCAAGGGAGCTGGGCTCTCATGCGCCCACACAGTGGCGAAGATCCTGGGGGCACGGGTGGCGGAGGGGGACGTAAGCTCCAGCTCTTCAGGCTCTGGGCGAGTGACAAAGCAGCTTGGAAGCAGAAGCACACAGAGCCAGGGAGGGCATTCAGAGACGGTGGCAAGGGGCCACGGGGTCGGGGCGGAGCAGTGTCCTCATACAGGGTCCACGTGGGCACAGAATGACGACAGAGGCGCCCGAGGCACGGTGTGTGCAGTGCTAAGTGCAGGGTGCTGAGGGAGTGTACAGGGGAGGAGCCCAGGGCAGTGCTGGGAAGGCGGTGGGGCAGCAGGGAGGGCTTCCTGGAGGAAGAAACACATAGCAGTCAAGGACCTGGGAACACTGACCAAGGGGAGAGGCTGTGCACAGCCGGGGCCTCCAGGTGGTTTTCTTCAAGAGAGAGGAGGGCTGAGAGAAGGGGAGGGGCAGCTGGCGGGGAGGCGGCCGCTCAGGCCTTCGCAGCCACGATGGGGAACAGGGGCTCCGCGCCGGGGCCAGGCTGGCCTGGGGAAGGCTCTGCTATGCAGGTTTTAAGCTGGGCCGGAACGCGGGCAATCCTTTCTTTTAGGAAATTCCTGCAGGGACCGGATGAGCAATTGCTTTCAGGGGTTTGGGGAAGGCCGGACCCCTCTAGGCCCACTCCCCAGCCTGGGGCCTGAAAGGCTCCGGGTCAGCCCCTGCCCCCTCCCCAGCCCCCGCAGGAGGCACTTTCCAGCCCACAGGGGACGTGCTCTCAACCCCAAGCCAGGGTTTGGGGCAAGGAAGAGAACCTCGGTCGAAACTGAAAGATAGAACCGGAATTCAGAATTTCAGTCCTCAGGGATTGAAAGAGAAAGCTTAGCCTCAGCCTGGGGAGGGAGCCCAGGGGCGAAGGCGCTGGGACAGGCTGCCAAGGGTGGAGGGGCTGGGACAGATGGCCATGGGTGAAGGGGCTGGGACAGATAGCCAAGGGTGGAGGGGCTGGGACAGACGGCCAAGGGTGAAGGGACTGGGACCAACGGCCATGGGAAGGAGAAGCTGGTCAGGGAAGGGATGGGGGAGCGAAGGGCCCAAGTGACCCCTGGTCCTTCTGGGAGCCTACTGGTGATGCTAGTGAAGGCGGCTAGTGCGATCAGGAATTAACAGACGGATCTGGAGCCTGGCAGGGAGTCCACGTGGACGTCAGTAGCCCCCAAGATGGTGCTGGAAGACCCCCACCCCCAGGATTCTGTCTCCAGAACACAGACTTGTGGGAGCAAGGAAAAGCCCTGGACATTCCCCAGGGACTTTATCATTGGGCCCCCATGGGGGATTGATGGGTGGGGTGATCAATCAAAACAGCAAACAGCTGGAGCTCCTCCCATGCCATTAGCAAAGGGCTGGAATGATTCATAGTTCATAAAGCAGACCTCGAGGCCTGAGCGCTCTCGCCCTGTGCTCTTGCCTGCAGACTCGGTCCTGCCCTCTGCGCGCTGCTCTCGCTGTTTTTCCTCTGCCACGTGGCCACACAAGTAAACCTGGGCATTTATAACCTATAATGGGGAATTGTAGTATGTAAATCAGCCCTCTTTATTCCGTTTCACCCCCCTCCTCTCTACCTGGGACCCCTGCTCTGTTATTTCCTCCCATTTCTCTTTCCTCCCTCCTGAATAAATTACTGGCCTAACTCACCCAGAGTGCTCTTGAAATTCATTTCTGCTGCATAGCCAAGAACCTAGATGAAATCCGGTAACACTAGTGTGCCCAAAGCTAAGCGGCCACTTTTCTGGAAATACGTGAGGTCCATGCTGGGACAGACAGACAGGGAATTTCCTCCTGGGTGAAGGCCAGGAAAGACAAATGCTGTGAAGCTGGGGCTGGGTCCCAGGGCCAACCCACGGGAGGGTCGGCCCATCTTGAGCAGACTACGCAGGGCGGAGGGACCCAGAGAGGGGTCTCAGGATTGTGTGCAAAGGCCCAAAGGCGTGGGCAATCCTGGATGACTTTGGTTTCAGGTGGTGCAGCCCCACCTGAGAGTGGGAAGAGGTAAAGGAAAGCACAGGGCCTTGGGGCTGGGGTGCCACCTTCCCACCAGGGGCCCTGCCAGAACGGCCCCTCAGGAGCTGTGGACAGAGCCCAGCTTCGAAGGAACGGGTCCTGCTCCGTCTGCTCCACTCCCTTTCTCTGAACTCACTAACAAGCCTTGTCCAGCGCCGATGTTTCAAGCCCTCACACTTGGGCAGCACTGCCCTGGTTCAAATCTTGGCTCTGCATCCTTGGGTAGGTTGCTTCACCTCTCTGATCCCTAAAACAGGGACCATCAGACGCTTTCCTACTTTGAAGCTTTGTTTGTAGATGTCCTGGTTCAAATCTTTGACCCCCGTGGCTGAGATCCGGGCCTGCAGGGGGCTGCCCCACCAGGAAGTCTGAGCCAAAACAGGACACAGGAGAAAACACAGACACACACACACGCAATTCCCCGCAGGGCCGGGGAATTGGTTAGAAATGCCAATGACTGGATCAAAAAAATCTGGGGCTGGGGCCGAGCCATCCTGGGGATGCTGATGCTGGCTCAAGACGGGGGCATGCTGAGAAGGAGGCCCAGCAGGCCGGGTCCTGGCCTGCGGCCCAGCAGCTGCTCCCAGCAGAGGCTGCCCCCTCGGCAGCTGGCCGGATGGGTGGCAGCCTGCAGACCTGGCCCGAGGCTGCCTGCGTGCATCACCTGGACCTGACATTCTCTCCTGTAAGTGAGGAGCCTGGAGTGCCCGGCCTTTTGCACAGTGGCCCTCGGGCTTCTCCACCTGCCTTAGTGGATCGCTGTGGAATGCCCCTTCCCCCATCCCTAGAGCAGGGATTCTTGAACTCCGTGGGCCTCACAATCACAGGGGAGCTGGCGAAGATGTGGACCCCCCCCTTCCTGGCTTCAGAACCCCAGCAGGGTTGAAAGCTACGTTTGTAGATAAATTTACATAAAATCCAGCAAAGGCCAAGTCCTGGTCAAAGAAGGGTGGGGTGGGGTGGTGGGGGTGGCGGCATCCTGCAGACCTCGGGGAGGGAGAGGCTGGGTCCAGCTCGGGTGGGCTGGGCTTCCCCACAGCTGAAAACAGGACGGGGGTCAGGCACGGGAGAAACCCCGGGTAGGGTTCCTTGCAGGGACACACCGAGGAGAAAGAGCTGCTGTTCCCTCACGCGGGCCAGGAGCTGTGCGCCGGGTGTCTCGTTAAACTGTCCTGCAATCCCAGGAGGCAGGGACTGTATCTCTGATTCCACCGAGGTTAAATGACTTGTCCATAGCCACAGACCCGGGTAGCACTGTCCTTTCCTGGAGCCTGTGCCTTCAGCACCATCTGCCGCGGCCAGCTCCTGGGAGGGACTGTCAAGCACGCAGCTCCGGCTGACGCAGAGTGAGCTCGAAAAGAGAGGTCGTTTCAAAAAGGGCATCCAAGCCCCACTTTACTGAGGAGGGAATGGAAACTCTGAGGGGCGAGTTGTCTGCATCTGCAGGTGCCGGAACCCCCCGCTCTGGGACAAGCTTTCGAGGAGCCACTCCCAACTTGGCAGAGGTGGCTTCTAAGCAGGGTCCTGCCTGTGACGAGCATCCAGGACTTCAGTCTGCCCAGAGGAGCGGGGGGAGATGCTGAACCGGAGCCCCCGCTTCCTAGGGAAACCTCCCTGGGAGAAAGCCGCTCTGGTGGGCAGGAGCTGGCCAGCTTGTGGCCTGTGCCGCCCTCTGCTGGCCGCCAGCGGTACTGGCTGCGGAGGGCCGGGTACAGGCTCCTTGGGCTGGGGGGCCCCAGGCCCAGCCTGCAAGAGGAATTGTGCGAGGGCTGACAGATCGCTCTTGTCCCACCCCATCAAGGCCTCGTTGACTGGGCACTGGGCACTCCCTTCTGTCCTCGGGGCAGGTTGGGTAGGCATTTCACCCTCCTGCTAGCCCAGGCCCCCGGCTGCCGCTCCTCCTGTCTGCAGGGGCCAGCTAAGACAGAGCTCCCTTCCTGGGCTGTGCATCCTACCTGAGCCGGAATTCCTGGGCCTCTTACAGCTCCTGATCCTGACTCCAGGGAGGGCCTGAAACCAGAATGTCGACTGACTGGGGGGTTGGGAAGCCAAGGGAGTCCCCTCCCTCCTGCCCTGGAGTGATACTAACGGGATCTGCCTTTAACTGAGCCACACTCCAGGCACTTTGCTAAGCATTACGTGTGTGTAGACGCGTGTCTGGCTCTCTGTATACATGTTGCAAGGACTAACTTTATATATACATAAACTGAGGTTCAGGGCTTTAAAAAATAGTTTAGGGTCCTGCGGCCAGTAAGCGGCAGAGCCAGGGTTTCAGCCCGGCCGCTTGGTTCCACTGACGTGGCTCTTAGCCCTGGCACCGCCCTGCTCCTGCTGGGCACGAGCCACAGCGCCCTGATGTGGCCAGACTAGAGCCACGAGGTGAGAGAGCAGGGGCCGCCTCGGATGGAGGTGCAGAAATGAGGGGAAAGACGGCCGGAGGGGCCTGGCACAGGGTCCCACACTGTCCTTGTTAAGCTCTGAGCCCCTTGACAAATGAGTGCCCTGCTCGGTAAGTCTATTTCCTCACCCTTCAGTTAATAATCACTTTCTCCGAGGGTTTTGGTCAGTGTTCAGTGGAAAGATGCAAAGTGTTTTGTGTAGTGCAGGGTCCAGAGTGAACTCTCAATTAAGTCAAGTCTCCTTCCCTCCTCGGATATTGAATAGTAGTCTACCGAGTTCGTAAGTACTGAGCATTTAATATGTTGACCCAATAACTATTAATGATAATTGTTTATGAGTGTATGAGCTTTGGATTTACTTTTTGTTCCAACTCAGGGTTCATCCATGAAGCTTTTAAGAGCATCGATGCCTGGGTCCCATAAGTATAGGACATTATAGTAGTGCTAGAAATGCAAAGAAGTCGCTGCCCTCAAGGAGCTTACAATCTTAGTAGGGAAATACAACATACACATAAGAAGTTGGACTGTAAGGGGGTGGGTTGGGGGAAAAACACACCAAATGTAAGTTATGAATTATAGTTAGCAGTAAGGTTTTGAGGACGCTCTTGCATAGTTTGTTACAGATGTATCACCACAATGCAAGGTTTTGGTGGAGGGGTGATGTATGGGACCCCAATTACGCATGCTTGCTTTGAAGTTCATGACTTTTACTACACACGTATTGTTTATGTATGTTCACGCATGAATGATATACTTCAATAAAAATGTATTTAAAAAACAACAAGAAAGCATATGTTAATGAATGCCACAAGAATTTAGAAGGCAGCAAGTTTAAGCACACTGGATTAGGAGTCATGAAACCCATATCCTAGTCCCAATTTGGTAAGTCATTTAAACTCTCTGGGCTTACATCCTATTCTAGATGCAAAATGAAGCAGTGTGATTTTAAGAGGGCCAATCAGCATTTGTTTCCAGCATAAAAGGTCATGATTCTGAGCAAATGCTGAGGACAGTTTTATGAAGGAGGGATACCTGAGCTGGACACCGAGGGAAGGCAGAGCATTGATTTAGTTGGACTGGCACAGCACCACATCAGGATACTTTTTTTTTTCGGTGGCTCCCCAGATGGCTCAAGCTGTGCAGCTGGGACTGTGAGCTACTGAGAATATTTCCATACTACCTGCTCATCTCCTAGGCAAGATGTATTTATCCTTCAGATCTTAACTTAAATGTCACTTCTTTAAAGAAGCATCCCCTGACAGCCTAGACCAGGTCCATTTTCGTTGGCTTATGTCATCATAAATCCATACTCCTCTCCTACAGAGAGAAGTTATCTCATTTATATTTATGTGTGTGGTGATTTGAATCATGCCTGTCTCCCTCACTAGATAGCTTTCCCGTCTGTAAAATGGGTATTAATTCCAGCCTCACAGGGTTTTTGTGAAGACCTGTTAAGATGTATATGGAGTCTGACTCCTGTGAAAGATACCTCACAACTTTTGTCCCTGGAGGCACTTAGGGTAATGCAGTGCTACCTTCTCACTTCTTAGAAGGAACGCTTGCCAGCTTCAAAGGGTGCGCCTGGCTCTAGGTCCCCTGCATTTGAGCCACGAGGCCCCAGGTCATCAGAACTTCCCTGACTACGTGAGTCCACATCACCGAGCCCCAGCGCCACAGATGCTCTGGCAAGTAAGGAAGCTCTCTAGGGCTGGCTCTGAATTATTCATCTTACTTTGTGTGCCCAACTGGCCTGACTTTTAAACAATCAGGTCATTCATTTGACAAACAGGGGAAGCGGATTTGGCTCAACTGATAGAGCGTCTGTCTATCACATAGGAGGTCCAGGGTTCAAACCCAGGGCCTCCTTGACCCGTGTGGAGCTGGCCATGTGCAGTGCTGATGCCATGGAGTGCTATGCCAAGCAGGAGTGTCTCCCATGTAGGGGAGCCCCATGATCAAGGAGAGCCGCCCTGTGTGAAAAGAAGTGCAGCCTGCTTTTTTGGCACTGCACACACGAAGAGCTGATGCAGCAAGATGATGCAACAAAAAGAGACACAGATTCCCAGTGCTGCTGACAACAATGCAGAAGAACACACAGCGAATGGACACAGAGAACACACGATGGGGGGGGAGGGGCGAAGGGGAGAGAAATAAATAAAAAATAAATCTTAAAAACAAATAGTTATTAACTGAGTACCAGGTAGGTGCCAGGCACTGCTCCAAACACTCTGCGTGTATTATCTCATTTAAACATTTTGCTGTCTAGACAAAGTCAGTCTCCAGTTTCTTGTTAAAACCTAAAACGAATGCTCACAGGGCCAGCAGTTCCTATCAGTGAGCACAGGGGTTTTAATTTTTTCCTACGGAGAGAGGGGCTTCTTGGAGCCCAGGCCTTCCTGAAGGTTCCTGCTCTTCAGCTCCCCGCAATAGTTTCTGCATCAGGCCCGGCGATGCCAGACTGCCCTGCTTTTACAGAGAAACCCATGTCTTTAGGAAAAGCCTTAGGTCTGAAAGTGTGGTCGAGTAGAAAAGAAAAACATGACACACCGTGGAGGACAAACCCAGGCGCGTCGTGAGGTGGACTCTCAAGACCAAGAGCCTTCGAGAAGAAAGTCTGGGGGTTCCCGGAGGGCAGCCGAGCGGCAGACGCGGGGCTGACGGGCATAGGGGAACACGGGAAGAGAGAGGCTGAGCTTCTCAGGAACCAAGTGCTGGGGCCCGCGGGCCTCGCGGGGCAGGGCGGGGCAGAGCCGCTGCGGGACGCCTGGCTCCACTCTCACCCGCCGATTGCAGCTTCCGGGAGCCCCGGGGCTGGGAGCGAGGACCTCAGCCAGGCAGGGGCCGCAGATGGGCTGCACGCCGGCAACTAGAGAACAGGGGGCTCGTTGTGCCAGAGAAGGGACTCCCCGTCAACCGGTCCCTGAGCCTTGGTTTATGGAAAACAAATGAAAGGCCTTTTCTGCCCTGCTCCGCGCAGTTGTTGAGTCCACGAAGGCGAAGGCACAGTAACAGGCCCGCGAAGAGGGGCAGCCGAGGCCCGCTGGCTTCTGCCGAGCTTGTAAATTTTAATGCTGCCTTCGATTCACAGCCCAACTGCCTGTGAAACGAGGCCGCTTTCGGCAGGTCGCTTAATAGGAATCTGTTTCTCTGACTCAGAGGCAAGAGGCCTGACCCTCTTTGCCTCTGGTGGAGTGAGATGGGAGAATCCACCCTGCAGGAAGGGGTCCCTGGAGGGACAGGGCCCTTGTCTCCCTTCCTCAAAGTGGGACACGATCCTGCCAGGGTGTTCCCTGTTGTTCTTAGCCGTATGTGGACAGTGAGCAAATTCTGGGATCCACGGGTCAGGCTGGACCCCTTGTCTTCAGGGCTGGTGTAGAGCTCAGTTAAAGGAAGGGCTACATTTCAACAACGGGAACAGCAATAATCATAGCGGCAGCTGCCATCTGCAGCTCAGCTCTTGTGAACCAGGAGTTGCACAGCATAATTCACATAATCCCCATGACAACTCTTTTCCAGCTCTCGATCCTGCTGGGAGGCCAGGGCTCCCGAGGCAAGCCTTTTAATTAGGCAAACATTCACTGAGTGGCTGCTTCCCACATGGGGCCACAGAGGTCAGAATTTTACAGGACTTTTCAGTCCTTGGGTAGAGATAGGAGCATCCTCAAGCACAATGGGCTAAGTGCTACATTAGCCATATAGACTATGACAGGAACCTAGGAAGTAGTGATATAATCTTCAGCTGGAATAGCTGCGAGGGGAGGGGAAAAATGAACTGGACTTTGAGGGGTATGTAGGAGTTTGCCAGCTGGACCAGGTGGAAGGGAATTTTGGGCAAAGAGGACAGTTTGAACAAAAGCCTAGAAGCGTTGGGGGAATTACAAGCAACCAGTGTGCTTGAGACTGGTTAGGATATAAGAATATATGTGTTGGAGGGAAAAGAATAAGGAAGAGACATGAGGCTGGGGTTGGACTTTGATGAGCCTCTGCAGCTCTGCCATGAAGTTGGGACTTTATCCTGTAAGCACAGGACTCCCCGAAGGCTTTTAGCTAGGAGAAGGGCATGCCCTCTCAAGTCTTGTGTTTCAAACTGTCCCCTCTTGAGACCGACGTGCAGAATCCGCTGCGGAGGGAAGGTGCATGGCAAGGACTGGAGCAAGGAGGAGAGTCGCCAGGAAATGACCTTGGACTCAGTGGAAGGGACATACCAACATTTCAAGCTGCCCCAGTGGGAAAGGGTAGTGTCCAGAAGTAGTGAGGTCCCCACCAGTGGTGGGATCCAAACTGAAGGGAAGCCTCCTTCCTTCCCTTCCCTTCCTGAGATGCCCTGACTGAAGGCGCATGTCCTCGTGGCTGGAGTTCAGCAGAGAAGCCCCCTCTATTCTCACTCTCCCACCCCAACTCGGAGCCAGAAGACGGCTGCCCTGCTGAAGGCGGCGGCTCACTCAACGGCCACCCTCTGCTCCTCCTCCCCCTTGAGAGCAGAGCCCATTCCCACGACAGAGCCTGCAAACCCCAGAGGCTCACTTTCCCAGCATTGCCAGCAGTTGGGCAGGGACACAAAAGCAAGATTTGAGCGAAGAGCCTTAAGAGGAGGAAAGAGAGGTCATCTGGGAAGCCTTTTCCTCTCCATAAGAAAGGTATGAGTTTTAAGAAGACACATACCTTTCTCTCTAGCTGGCTTTGGATGTCGTCATTGGTTGTGTGAGGCTGTGATGTCTGGAGCAGGGGCAGCCATCCTGTGACTACTGAGAGGACAGCACATAGAATCACAGAAGCCATCCCAAAGACTTGACATGAAGCTGCTTAATTAATGGCCCTAACGTTGTTCATACCCAGACTTCCTGATAGGTAAGGCAATAAATATCATTGCTTCAGCAATTTTAGGGCAGATATTATGATCCTTGCTGCTGAACGCATCCCAATCAATTTAGCCAGTTATTTATTAATATATAGGGAAAAACTGTTGTGGGGACACTGAAGAGGGCGTTACTCTTCCATTTCCAACTTTGATAGACACACCACAGCCATGCCTGCCCATTCTCTCTAGCCCCGAATCCTCGGGCAGCTGCCCCATCACCCTTCTCGTTGCCCTCCCATCAACCCTGACCTTGTCAGCCCCTTCCTATTTCTAGAGCTTCTCTTCCATGTGTTTTCTCATGTGAACTATTTAGACTTCTCTCAGCTATCCAGTGATGAAAGCAGAGGTTCTCCCTGGGACACAGCGACATTAGAAGGTGGGTGTGGGAGGCAAGGGGTAGGAAGAGAACACTGAAGCACGGCTTTGATGAATGAATAGTTTTCCAGATGGAGAAGCAAGGCATTCTGGAAATTGTTTAACAAAAGTTACATTTTGTTAAATGAAACAAAAACTGATTTCCTCCAGTCCTAAACTGAAAATGCCCAGTTAGAAGCCAGCCTGCCGGGAGGCTCTGAGGAGCTTGCCCACCCTGGGGTTGGAGACGGAAGAGGCTGCTGGGAACGTGAGGGGCAGAGTTGTCTCTGGGCCCTCTGGCCCCAGCAGCCTGGCAGCAAGCCTTCCCCAGGGAGAGGCTGCGGCCTGGGGGTGGGGGTACAGACCGTCGGGTGCAGCCTGAGAGCAGCTCAGGTGCCCTGCGCAGCCCTGGGAGGCAGAGGCCTGGCGTGGGGGCGCACCCCTGGGCACGGTGCCTGGAAGAGCAGGTACCTGGGGACCTCGTCTTCCCACCTACTGGTGTGCGAACCTGGGAATTCCCCGTCCCTCCCTGTGCCTATCTCCAGTCTGGGGAAAGAAGATGCCCAGCTCCTAGGGGGCAGTGATGAGATGCAAATGCAGCGGCTGTAGCTGGAGCCCTGGTGTCCAGGGACAGGAAGAGGGTGGCCGGGAGCCTCGCACATGACGTCTTTCTCTGCCCGTGGCTGGAGGCCCCGGGAGGGGCTGGAGCGCAGGGATTCTCACGCAGCGGAAACCTGCGCCTGGCACCTGCCAGCGGTGGCCGCTCCTCGGCGCCGCGGCCTTGGGGAGCGAGCTGTTACTGCCTCTGATCTGCAGATGAACCCACAGGAGCTCCGGGAGGCCCCCCGCTCTCCCACGCCCACCCCGCAGCAGGAGGGATTGAACAGCGCCCTCCAGGGGCTGCGCGCCACGGGGCCTGTCCCTCTCGGAGCTCTTCCGGGGTGCGCAGGCCCTTGGTGGCGCTCGCCCCGCAGCCAGTGCAAAGGCTGCGGGTGGGAGGCTCCTGCTCCCGGAGGCCAAGGCCTCGTTTGCTTCAATGCGAGGCCAGCGGGCAGGGGAGGTGGCTCTCAGCTCCACCCTCCTCCTGGGAGCCCGGCAGAAGCAGGGGCCTCCTCAGGAGAACGCCCCTGGCTCCCGCAGTGGAAATCCAGGCAGAGCGTGACAAGCTCCCGTGGGTGGCACATCAGACAGCGCCGCCACGAGGGGCGCCGGCGCGCACAGGCGCTGGGTTCAGCCGTGCGCCTAATCCCGCTCCCGGTCCCCGCGGTGCTGGATGCAGTTAATAAGCTCCGTTTCATGGAGTAGTAAAACCCAGCCTGTGAGTGGTCATTCGTCTGCCCAGGGTCGAGCAGAGAGGAACTGCCAGAGCTGTGACTTTGTGACTCAAGTCTGTGCCCTTTGACTGTGTCCCAGCAGGAGGCAAAGCAAGAGAAGGTCGCTTCCACGTGGAGCTGGAAAGTGAACCACTAGGACACCCGTGATGGTACCGGGCAGCTGCCCCATGGAGCTGGCTGACCTCGCTGGTGGCAGAAGAGCCATGTGCATATATGTGATTTATTTTCAACCTCGAAGCCTTAATGGTCACCTCCTCCAGGCTGGGCCACATTCTGGGACCTGAGGGTACAGAGATGGATGAGAACCGGTCCCTGCCCTGGAGGAACCACCTGGATGCTTTAATGAGGAAGGGATCTCCTGCAGGGAATTGGGGGCTTATAAAATCACTGGAAGAGAGCGCCACCTCGGCTTCCAGGAATGACCCCAGGACACTGCAGAATTGTCCTCGGGGTAGCCTCTGCCACTGAGGCTACCCCTGAAATCTCTGAGCTTGAGAGCATGCCACTACCACTGCAGCCGCTTCCCCTCGTCGAGCTTTGCCACAGGAAAATCTCCCGTTTTAACAAGCTGCCAAAAGGAGTGAGACAAAAGCCCCTACTTGACCTTACTTGAGCGCATCTAGGTGGTCTCCAGAGCCCCAGCTGCTGGAGGTCAGAAGTGAGCTCTCTGGCCTCAGCAGCGTGGAAGGCACAGTTGCAGGAAGAGTAGGGTTTGAGCCAATTCGAGGGAATAAGGTCTAGTCTCCAGCGAAAATGGGCGTCAGCTGCCTGGTGAGGCCCGGGAACGCGCCTCGTGTCCACTCATGCTTTGGAGTCAGCCTTGCAGAGCTGGGGGCACGGACTCAGGAGGCACTGGGGGTGCCTCCTTCCTTGAGGGTCTCCTGGGGTTTTCTCCACCAGCTCTCTGCCTTTCCCCATGACTAAGATTCCTGCATGGACAGAGGCATTGAACACCTGCTTTGAGTCCAGATCTGGAGGTGGTAATCGGTTTTCAGAATTAAATTCTCATTTCCTAGGGGCCGGGTCTGGCAGAGTCCAGCCTGAATGCAGAGGAAATGGATGGGACAAGCTAATTCATTTCTTCAATTGTCATTTATTGGCCAGCAGCTATGCGCCATCCACTATGTGCTAGGGCTGGAGAAACAGGGCTGGAAGCACAGACATCGCTCGTCGAGCTTACATTCTAGTGGGGCAGAACGGTGGTAAACAAGCCAAGAAATTGAGAAAATCATAAGAATTACAAGAATATAAAACAGAGCAGTGTAATGAGGAGCATCTAGAAGAGGGCAGCTTTCTTTTGAGGGTGTGGTGAGGGGCTTTCTGGGGAGGTGGCATCTGAGCTGAGATCTAGATGACACGTTGATGCCAGTCACGGGAAAACCTGTGCAGAGGTCCTGAGGCAGGCAAAAAGCTTAGTGTGACTGAGGACCAGAAAAAAGCCAGGGTATCCAGACAAAGGAGAGTGGTAGAGAAGTGCGAGCAAATGTTGGTAGGGGTCTCAGCCCGCTGCGTCTTGAGGACCACGGGGGGAGGTTGGGCTTTATTTTAAGAGCAATAGGACGTCATTGGAGGCTTTTGAGAAGGAGAAGGACATGATCTGGTTTATGCTTTTAAAAGATTACTTGGGCTACTCGGCGAATGATGGGGTGAGGTGGCAAGAATGGAGAGAGAGGCCAGAAGGGGCTGTTATGGCAAACAAGCGAGAGATTACGGGGGCTTGGACTAGAGTAGGGTCAGATCAGTACTTCCCCTGCCGCAGCCCAAAGGATTCCCAGTTCTCTGTGGCCTTCCTTGGTCTCATCATTGCCCGAAGTCCTGGGGTCTGCCCTCTGTTCTCAGGCGGTCTTCCGTGACGTGCCAAGACTCAGGCAGGCCTGGGGCTGGACCCTGGCCCTGCCACTTCCTATGTGGTGTTGGGTGTTCATTTCCCTGGGCCTCAGTCTCCCCATCTATAAAATGGGAACAGTAATTCCCCCATGTCCAGAGGATGAAGTGTGAAAATGCCAGCCCAGGGGGCACCCTTAGGCTCTCGACAACGGTGGGCTTCACCCCTGCTTTTCCTCCCGCACCCACCCACTCATCCCCCTGCTCCTGAGCACCCTGGGATTCCGAGCATCCCGAATGGGATGTCCAAAAAGCCCCCCTCGTGATAAAGACAGCAGCAGCAGCAGCAGGAAAGGAGGAGCGTGGCTCTGACGGCCGTGATGGCGATGAATGATTTATGCCCTTCCTAATGGTTACATAAGCAGCTGTTGCATTCTAAAAGCATCGTGCAAACAATATGAAACATTTATTTAAGTGGTTCTCCACTATGGGGAATTTGATTTAATCAGACTTTATTTCTGTTCTCATTAGAATGAAGTCTGGCAACTCTGGTAGACAGCCCTACCTCCGTTCAGCAGCTTCCAGCAACAGAAAGCAAATATTTTTACTGCGCCACAATTAAACATTTATACAGCATCTGACTCCCCATCTGGCCTGCAGAGGGGACGGGAGGGGAGGTACAGTGAATTCACAGCATGAAAATCTCACGCAGTATTAAGAAACACCTCTGCTTCTAGCAGAATTAATAAACCATCTGAAGAGCCTGTTTGAGAATGAAAAAGTTCACTGATGGCTAAAATTCCTCTGATACACTGAGAGCTGTAGGCAGGCAATCTGAGGAAGAAACAGAAGAGATAGCCTTGCCGCTGTACATACAAGGCAACACCTGTTACAGTGGTGAAAGGCAAAACGCCAGCAATTTTTATGGTATTTTTCAGATGGGCTTTTAAACTTTGCTATTCCCGCTTGATTGGGAATTTTGTCTTTGTGGGTTTTTTTGTTTGTTCCTTTGTTTGTTTGTTTTAATTCTAAGACTGTCACAACTTACAGACCCTGGAAAATGCTAAGAAGATCCTCTGCAGAAGGTGATGTGATTTATTTGAAATTTCTCTAGGATTTCTGTTAACGGTATACCTTCAATTCAGGATAGGAATTCCCTTGGCGAGACAGCGGGGAAGGGACACAAGAGGATTGGGAATGCTTTATTTAAAAGCTGGGTGGTGCCACAAGATACATTTGTATGTCTTAATTAGTGCATAATACAAGTTGAAAAAAAAAAAGAAAAAACATCACTGGATACTGGAGTCAAGAAACTGCAGTTCTAGTCTTGGCTCGGCCACTATCCTTCTTAACCTTGAACTTGCCACTTGCCGTCTCTTGGCCTCAGCTTTCCTGTCGTTAAAATGGCAGGGCAGGACTAGAGAAGTATTTCTCCAAGTGGGTTCCCTGGAGCACTTTCCATGGGACGTCCCTTTAAAATGAAAGGCTCTGTGGTTAAACAAGCCTGGGAAGTGCTGTGTACTCTGTCCCCTCTGAGAAAATCATAAAACAGTAAAGGTTCTGAGAAGTCCTGTGGCAAAGAAGTCTGTTTCACTGAATACCTGCTAACATCCGAGGTATGGGCGTTCTGTAAAACAGACTGTGGAAGCTGTTGCCCCGGATTATCTCAAAGCGCCCTTTCAATTCCAGGTGCTTTGAATCAACACCTTAGGCCACCTCTGGCCTCTCAACAGGACAATCTCTAACCAACCCTAGAAGAGATAAATGGAACGCCCCAGCTGGTCACTTCCTCTAAGGGTAGCCACCTGGGCTTCCTTCCTGTTTAAAGACCCCTCTTTCTGCAGCTGGGTTTATACCCTCCCATGGCTGGGAAACTGCCCGAGCCAGTCACCGGAGTTTTTGGATACCTACCTTTCTTTTCTCCTTGGCTCTCCTCCCTAGAGCTACAAATGGTCTGGACTCTCTGTTGCTTATATGAGATGATAAAGCTGAGGAGCAGAGAGTTTGTGTGACTGAGACAAGGTCACACAGCCAGTGGGTGGCAGGACTGAGACTGGACCCAGGTTTCTTTCTTATTCCCCCAAAGGCTTTGCTTTGCACCCTCTTAAATGCTCCCTATGCCACAATTTAAGGGCATATGTCCTTGCATGCTATCAAGATAACATTTTTCCTAGCATCATTTATCTGTGGTGATTTTGCACATCTCCCCTGTTCCAAGGGCAGTGTGGTGCTGAAAACGCTCCCCATGCCAAGCTGGCAAATGCCCCGCCTGCTTCTCACTCTTCCTGCCAAGCCGTCTCAGTGCCAGCTCCTTCGCTCTTGAGCGATTTAGTCATGTCATTTTATTCTTTACAAAACTGTGTTTAAAGCTCCCCCTCAAATGTGGAGTAAGTTAAGTCTAGAATTACGTCAGTCCTAATCAAGTGTTCTTTTTTATATAAATTCTTTACTGAAGTATGTCACGCATACATAAATAGCAAATGTATATTAAAAGTTGTGAATTTACAAAACAATCAAGGATAACATCACACAGGGCTCCCACACGTCACCCACCACAACCAACAGCACTTTGCGTTGTTGTGAAACATTTGTTACAAACTATGAACTAATGCTAGCCCACATCTTACATTTGGTGTATTTTTTCCCCAGCGCACCTGCTAGTCAAGGGCTCTGGATCTATTATTCACACTGGGAAAAAAAAATAAAACCTTGGTTAACTGAATCCTCAAATAACCACATCCAATTTGAGTGAGAAAGATATACATTGGAAGAAAATAAATTTTTTCGACGGATTGAAATAGAAACTACCTAATTTCTGGGGGGAAACCCTTGACACATTGGGAGTGAAAGAAAGAAACTCTGCCATTTAAGGTTGTTCACAGCATGCCTTCTGAAAACACAGTACTGTTTCCTGCTAAAACTAGGAAACAAGAATGAGCCATAACCGAGGCTCCCCGACATGGACATGTGTGTGCCCCAGGGGCCTCCTTAGCCAGCGCCCTCTCCCCGCTTTCCTTCCAGGATGCTGGCCCTAAAAGGACTTGCAGCTGCCCTGGAGGCGGTTGGTTTTGGCGGGAGACGGTTTTCCAGGCGAGGCGCCTCTGTCCACCAGGGGGCAGTGCCTGCACCCGGACAGCGGGAGCCCGCCTCTCAGGTGGGCTGCTCGGTCCAAGAGGCGACCACTGGGCACACGTGGCTACTGAGCCTCGAAGGGTGGCTCATCCGAGGTAAGATGTGCTGCGAGGATAAAACACCCGCTCTATCTCAAAGACAACCCAAGGAAAAAAGTAAACGGTCTCATGAATGATTGTTTTATATTAATGACCTGTTGCATGATACCATTTTGGATATTTTGAGTTAAATAATTAATGTTTAGACCGAGATTAGCCAGAGAAAAATAAAATGAGACAAAAAACGTAGTATTAAACTTTGGTTTTACTTCTGTTTCCTCTCTTCGAGTGGCAATGAGACAATTTTAGATGATGTATGTGGCTAGTGTTATACTTCTGTTGGATGGAGAAAAGAGAATGAGGAGGGTAAGGCAGGTGGGGGAGCCTGAGTGTGGGGTTGCTGGGGACCCTGGGTGGAGGTCAGGGTCTTGTAACAAAGTGGGAAGCAGGTGAACTTTGGCTCACGGCCAGCTGGGCTTGCATTGCTGCTCCCTTTTCATTTTGGACTAGGCTGTAAGAGTAAAAGGTAGGACAGCCACAAGTCGTGGTTCTCTCAGGGTTATATCCCAAAGCAATTATTAGCAGCATCCTCTCAGGCCCCAGAGTTGTCCCAGTTAAAATAACAAACGGCACGGTCAACCTAGTTAAATGAGACCATGCAGAGTGAGCCCCTGACACACTGTAAACGCACACGAACTCTACGTAAATAGAGCCCACGACTCAGACGTGCAAGACGGTACCTTTCCCTTCTATAATTCCATGCAGTTCCTAACTCTGAGCCCCACTCGTGCTTGGGGCAGAAGACCCAGCCTGGCTATTTTTGGTTAACGTTGGTTATTTCAGAATTATTCTAAACTTCAGCGTTCTGTCTCTTTCCTTCTTCCAAGGGGGGCATCTAAGCTGGCGGGGTCGGGAGAAGGGGCTTATGTGGGTGACAGCTTTGGACAGGGGATTTGGCCATTTAATTACTTTTCCCAGGTGCCGTTTCTCCACCTGCCTGGTCACCGCCTCCACCGTGATGGCATCATGGCCCTGCCACCGTCTTTGGCTCTCACCTGCCGGGGAACCCCCAAGCCTCCCTGGGATTTCTGCCTTCACCCCTGCTGGGGGCTACCCATGATTTTCCTTCTCAGAAATCAGCACAGGACGCTGAGCCTGTTGCCGCCCCTCTGCCTCGGTCCCCTTCTTTCGATCACTCATACAGTTATTTTTACGCTTTAGAATGGGAGACTCATTCATTCAATGACCACATTTACTTTCCACCTGCCCCATCCCCTGCCCTTTGTTGGGCTCCTGGGATACGGAGATACAAGAAAAGGCCACTGCCCTCAAGGAGAGCAGAGTCTTAGTGACTAGGGGGATAATGACTGCTTCCAGGAGCGCAGGGCAAGGGGGTGCTATGGGGTTGCAGAGGAGGAACCAGATGGTGGGAACCAGTCTTTGAAGAAGGACCAGGGCTTGAATACCTTGAAAGGGGACAACATTCCCACGGGTGCTGGGGTGGGTGTTTACCCAGGAGACTTCAATCTCTGGACTGGCCATGTGCCAGCTGGGCCCTGAGCCTCAGCAGAGTTGCAACTCCTACTCTCTGGTTCATTGGACTTGCACAGTTCGGCTAACAGGAAGGTGAAGATGGTCAACCACCACACCAGGGAACCAAGAGTGCCACAACAGCAAGCAGGAGAATCGCATCCATCAGCCATGGATCTAAGCCCCCTCTCGATATAGAGGTGGAGAGGACATCACCAACCCAGGGTCCACAGGATGGAGGAATAAAATATGGGTTAGAGAGGACTTACTGGTGTTCTACTATAGAACTGTTGTGACTAGTAATGGAAGAAAGTTTAGCATTGATTTGGAGAAAGTGGCCAAGATAGTTGCTGAGGGCAGAGAGAGGGAAGTAGAGATGAGATATGGGGGCATTTTCTGGACTTGGAATAGTCCTAAATGATATTGCAGGGACAGGTGCTGGGCATTATATATCCTGCCATAACCCACTGAATGGACTGGGGGAGAGTGTGAACTACAAGGTAAACTATAATCCATGTGGTTCAGCAGTGCTCCAAGATGTAGTCACCAAATGCAGTGAATGTGCCACAATGATGAGGGAGATTGTTGATGTGGGAGGAGTGGGGGGAGGGTGTGGGGCATGTGCATTTTTTAATGTAACATTATTTGTGATTTACGTATCTTTAAAAAAAAGGACAATTTAATAAAAACAAAACAAAACATTTCCATGGGAGTTCCAGCATGAGCAAAGCCTGAGGGGTATAAAGTATCAGTGGTTCAGTTTGATTGGAGGGAGGACCGTTAGAAGTGAGAAATCAGGCTGAAAAGTATTTTTTTTAGGAGGTACCGGGGATTGAACCCAGGACCTCGTACATGGGAAGCAGGTGCTCAGCCACTGAGCTACATCCGCTCTCCAACGAGAGTTGGGTTTTTCATTTGTTGTTTGTGTTGTTTTTAGGAGGTACCGGGGATAGAACCCAGGGAGCAGGCACTCGACCACTTGAGCTGCATCCGCTCCCGGGCTGAGGAGTATTCTTGAAGACTCTGGTTAGAAAGTCCAAGGGTTTGGGTGTGATCCCATCGGCGCTGGGTTCTGTGTTTCAAGGACGCTTCCTCAGCAGCCCCACGTAGCACAGACCGAGGCGCCAGTGGAGAGGCGTTGCTGAGGCTGATTTAACAGGCTTCCACCACTGAAAAGATGGAAAAATTTAAAGGTGGGGCAGGTAAAGATCATTTGGTGTTTGGAGGCTGAGGTGCTGTGAATAGCACTAGGAAAAGAAGGAGAAGAGAGGATTTAGTTTGGGAGTAAAAACTGAAGAGTCCTGAATGGGCATAACGAGTTTTTAGAGCTACCTGGTCATCCAAATGAAAACGTGGGGGTGGGCAAGTCCAGCTATCAGGAGAGAAGGTCCAATTGAACGAGTAAATTTGGGAGCAATTTTATTTGAGGGAATTAGGACTGAAGGAAGGGAGAGAAAGCAAAGAGTGTAAGGGCATCGGTTCAGGTCCTCAACAGGAAACAGACGCCACGCCAACTTTGGATGATTCGTGGAAAGTTCATTTATGAAAGGACTTATGACAGAGCTGTCAGTGGAGTGCAGAGAAAACACGAGGGGGAGGTCAGGACCAGGGCCAGCCACTGTGGAACGTAGTCTGTCCCTAGCCCCAAAGGACTTCTGTCAAGGGGCCAGGGGCCAGGAGAGTAGCCACCCTGACCTCACTCTCTTCTTTCCTCTGATCACCAGCTTCGTCTCTTCACTGGCTGAGAGCGGATCCTGGAGGATGGATGGAACATGCCGGCAAAGCAATCCGGGTCCCTGTCATCAAGGAAGAAGATGCACACTAATTCCTCAGGAGAGAATGCTTCCTGGCTCTTTATTCCTTGATTCAATAACTTTTATTGGGTTTCTTTCTTATTACAAATGTAGTGCATGTTCATTGCAGAAAAATTAGAGACTACAGACAAGCAAAGAGAAGGAATAAAAAGTTATTAGGAATCCCACTGCTCAGACATATTGCTGTTAACCAAAATGTGAATATTCTGGACTTTTCTGTTAAAATATATAGTTTAGATGTTTACGTAGAAACATGTTTCTATGTTAGCACATATATGAATAGCTACTTTTTGAACAGCTACTTTTATATGGAGGCAGTACAATCTGTTTAAATAACCCTGCTTCATGGAGATTTCAGTTGGGTTCCATATCTTAGATAATATTTTATCCCTTTGTTAAATATTTATACTTTCTCAGGCTCAGTTCCTAAAGAAGAGTTGCTGGGGTGAAAGATACACATATTTTAAAAGATACCATGGATGGAGTGTAGTTTCTTGGCCAAACCTGCGTTGAATCCCTGAATGAATCTGTGCAAATCACTAAATCATGAGGGGGCCTCAGTTTCCCCATCTGTGAAATGGAGATGATAATAATTGCACGTACCTCACAGGGTTGCTGTGGGGATTACCTGAGTTAACAAGTATGAGTGATTAGGACAGGGCGTGAAACATGGAAAGTACTCAACAAAATAGCTGTTTATTATTATCAAAAGTCTTCTTATACAGGAGACATTGTGTGGTCTGCTGTTTTTAATATCAAATGCAGAAGCAAAGCCTCTTAGAGACCTTTGATACTAGCCTAGTCATAGCTTTGAGGCTCAACGTGGGAAGGCAGCTCCAAAGGGCTGAGATAAGGAGACCCGGACCTCCAGGGAAGTTTAGCTGGGAACAGTGAGTATCTTCAGTGGACCTTCCTCAATGTCACTTTTCTAAGCTGATTTTTTTTTAAGGAGATAGTGGGGCTCGAACCCAGGACCTTGTTTGTGGGAAGCAGGTGCTCAACCACTTGAGCTACATTCACTCCCTCTAAGCTGATTTTTGTCATGGGCTGGAAGCAGAGATTCCAGACTTCACTTGCCAGAGCCTGGCGTTGTGGTTTTTGGTGCAGCTGGCTGAGGGCAGGCCGACGTGGCTGGAAGGGTGGAAGCTTTTGCTTGGAGCTGAGCTGGAGGACAGAAGGACCCTCACCCTCCCAGAGATGCCGCTGGGGGCACATCAGCCCTTCTTTAATAGAGAGAGGAGAGGAAGAGAGGACGTGAGAGCCGGGGGCAGGCCTTGGGGTAAGTTTAGGGGTTTTCGGGAGTGCTTGCCCTCGCTCTTAGAATAAAGTCCACACTCCTCACCTTGGACTCCTAATGGTTTTTTTTTTTTCCTTAAAGATTTATTTTTATTTATTCCCCGCCCCCCCATTGTCTGCTCTCTGTGTCCATTCACTGTGTGTTCTGTGTCCCCTTGCACCCTCGGTGACACGGGGAAACTGCGTCTTTTTTTTTTTTATTGCGTCATCTTGCTACGTCAGCTCTCTGTGTATGTGGCGTCACTCCTGGGTGGGCTGCGCTTTTTTCACGTGGGGCGCCTCTCCTTGCAGGGCACACTCCTTGCACGTGAGGCACCCCCATTCTGGGACCCCCCTGTGTGGCAGGGCACTCCTTGCACGCGGCAGCTCTGCGTGTGGGCTAGCTCACCACACGGGTCAGGAGGCCCTGGGTATCTATCCCTGGACCCTCCCATATGGTAGGCGGACGCTCTACCAGTTGAGCCACGTCCGCTTCCTGTAATTGAGTTTTGCTTGGCTCTCGACTCCACTTCCTCTCCCCGCTTTTCTTTTCTCTCCAGGAACCTCACACAAGCTAGACCAGTTCCCACCTAAAACCTTAGCAACCACTGTTCCTTCTGTGTGGAATGCTTTTCCTCAGACTTCCCTTGGCTGGCTTCTTCGTGTCGTAGAGGAAGGTACTTCCATGAAGAGCCCTCCTCCCACCTCCTCTTCTCCTGCCTTCGTCTACTCAGCAGCCACCTGCATCTCAAGCACTTCCAGGCCCTGGGGGTAGACAGCCGATCATGCCAGAATAAGTCACGCATCCAAGGAGTTCCCATTCCAGCGGGAAAGGTAGACAACGAACATACACCAGGGAGTTGCCCGAGAGAGACCAGCGTTTGCAGAAAAATGAAGCTGGGGCATGGGAGGGGGACCTGCTAGCTTGGACCAGTGGTCAGAAGGCTTTCTGAGGAGGTGATGTTTATGCTGAAACCTTTCAGAAAGAGGGAACCAATCTTGCTCCCTGGGGCTTATTACAGTAGTTCCCAGTCTGTGTGGCTCTGTTCCTGAGGGGACACTGGGCACTGCCTGGAGACATTACTGGTTGTGACAGCTGGGGGTGGGAGTTGGGGGTGCTACTGGCAAATAGCAGTAGAGAGCAGGGGTGCTGCTACCCATCCCATAACGCACAGGACAGCCCCCACAACCCCAAGAGGGACCTTGCCCCAAATGTCAGTAGCACTGAGGTTGAGAAATCCTGGGCTATGAAAATAGAGAGCCAAGGATGAGGACCCTTCTGGGGAAAATACACTTTCTTATTCATTCACACAACAAATATTTTCTGAGCACCTACTGTGTGACACCAGTGAGAGATTTTACCAACATACAGAAACTCTTCTTTGCTACTGCCTCTCCTCCTCCTCACTACATACAGAAGCAAGAAGCAGCAGAGTGCAGAAAGCCTGGTTTTGATTCAAAACATTGATTTCTACTCCAAAGACTACACATCAAATTTTGAATTGAAATGCTCAACTGGATTCCTATGGAGAAGGAATGGCAAATAAAAATTTCCCTCTTTCAAAAAGACACACAAATACACATGTGCATGCTCATATTTTGTAACTTTAAGTTTCTAAAATCTGGAACAATCCAGTAATCAACACTGACCTTCACTGTAGACTTTTCCCTGAAAAGCTTTGATTAGTTTGATTGCATGTCTCATGAATGACTTTGTCTTAGCTAGGAGGAGGGAATATTATATATAACATATACACCAACATTCCTCTTCCTTTGCCCAAGGCAGACATCACTAATTGATCCCAGCACTCTTGAGTCAATTGCCAAAATTCTGGACCCAGGATCAGAGTCCTTCCCAATGCAGAGATCCAGGGATCCTCTGCCAATAGATCTGAGCTGTGATGCAGGATGAGATCTATTTGGCTTCTAGGCTGACTCTTTTCCACATTAGGACATTTCTTCTCCAACCTTACTTGGCGCAGCTGTTTTTCCCTGAAACCTCAGCACAGGAATGGCAGCTGCCATAGTTAGGCAAGGTCAGGGGACCATTCAGGATTCCTAAGTGGTTGTGGTTTGTTTGCTTTCCCCACAGGAGAAAGTGGTGATGAGCTCCAAGTGGGTTGATGGATTCTGGTTCCTCCTTCCTGGGAAGGGAGGTCCGGGGAGGCTGGGCCAATGAATAGAGGACAGGGTCTGTGCTGGCAGGGACGCCCTGGCCTCACACCTGCTGGCAGCCCAGGGACCCAAGGACACAGCCAAGAGACTATGGTCTAGTCTTCCCTATAAAGGTCATGTCCAAGGGCCAGGCGAGGCAGAAACGGGAGCCCTTGAAGTGAGGACGGACCAGAGGTGGAGATGAGTCGAGAGCCGAGGCTGGCGCGGTGAGCATGAGAGAGCCCCACGCCCTACGCCCGCCCCCGTGCAGGGCCAGTTCCTGGTGCAGGGGACGTTCTGGTGACTTAAAGCCACCGGGAGGGGCTGCGAACGCTCCCCAGGCCGCTCCTCTGCCCCCAGGACTCCTCACCCCCTGCGGGGCGGGAACCCCGTCCACATGTTCGTGCCACGTGCATGCCGTCTTTCATAGGCTAGAGCCCCAGGCCCGCCACCCTGAGCCTCCTCTCCTTCCTTCTGTCTCTTTCTTCACCATTTCCCAGGAACAACACAAAACCAAACCCCTGGCCATTCTGCTGGAACTCAGACTTCCAAGACAAAGAAATTGAAGTCAAAGGAACAAGACAATTCCAGACCGGGGCGGGGTCTGAAGTGGTAGAGGGGTAGCCCCCACCCACCTGTCCGAGTGCTGCGCCGCCTTCCCCTCGTTTTCAGTGGGGCCCAGCACACCATCATGCGTACAATAACAGAAGTAATTACAATGCTGAGCTGTATCTGCGAGGAGCTTTAGGCTTATGAAAGTCTCTCACGTGGGTTAATCCCTCAACCTTCACAACACCCTGTGACATGGGTACTGTCGTGATTCCCGTGGTGCAGATGAGGAAACTGAGTCTCAGCACTGAAGGACTTTGCCCAAGGGAGAGTTATGGGTGGATCTCTGGGATCTGTGTCCATCTCTTCTGACTTAAGGCCGGAAGTCCTTAGAACAACACAGCTGCAGTGAAGGCACCGTGACATTTTAATTGTGCATAGCTATGTTTAGAAAGGTTTCATTATGACAGGAAATGACCCCACTGGGTGCTGAGGACAGGCGTGATTAATGTGGAAATGCCTGTGGCAGCATTGCCTTCTGCCCGCGGGCAGTCAGGCCGTGAAATTCCCAGACCCGCTTCCTTCTGCCAAGACCCCTGTGCAGCTTGACGACGGGGCCTGCGAGAGGGTAGGGGGCTGCACTGCCCTGCTCCCCGATGCTCCAACGCAGAGCACGTGTGGGCCACCCACAGACCCACCCACCCACCCATTCACCCACTCATGCAAACAAATCCTCTTGAGCCCTTGCTATGTGCTAGGTCCTGCTGAAGGCATGGGAGACACAGCAGGGAGCAAAACAGACAGAAATCCATGCCCATGTGCTTCCATTTCCGTAAGCATGTGGATGGGGATGGTGGAGACAGAGAGTAAACAAAATAAACAGGTGAAATGTGGAGTATGTCAGACGGTGCTGGGTGCTGGGAGGAAAATAAAGCAGTGGCGATGGCATGGCAAGCACGGGGTAGGTGAAAAAGGGAGGCGAAGGGAAATTTAAATAGGGCGATCAGGGAAGGTCTCCCCGAGAAGGTGACATTGGAGCAGAGACTGGAAGGAGCAAGCCCTGTGAATGGATGGGGCGGGGCGGGGGAGCATTGCAGGCAGGGGGACCGCTAGTGCAAGGGTCCTGGGGTGAGGGCCCATAGCAAGAAGCAAGGAACCTGGCCCTGGCACAGCCTAACCCACTCCACACTTGACCCCTAGAGGGAGCTACATTCCAGTTTTCTCTGCCCTGGAAGGCATTGCAAAGATCTCCCAGAGGTAGGTTTTTTCATACTTGTTTAGTATGAAAAACAAGTCCACACTAAAGAAACAAACCAATAAATAAACTGCCCTGTGCTGGCTGGGGGACCTCAGGCAGTGTCCTTTGTCTCTTTGCATCTCATCTTTGGGGCTCATCATCACAGTTAAGGGGGTGCAAGGAGGGTGCTACGAGAAAAATGTGAGCAAATGCGGGCAAGAAGCGCTTAAGCAGCACCAGGCGCACGAAAGCCAGCAAGCCAGCGTTCTCACCGGGCAGGCGCGGTGGAGAGCAGCGCCGAGCAGGCTTTACTCCCCTCTGAGTCACCAGTGCCTGTCCAGGTGTGCGACAGAAGCAATGTTTAATGAACTTTCCTTTGGTGGGTGTCCCTCCACATTTGCTTTGAAAGAAAGTCTGACAAATATAATCGCCTCCTGCATCAGGAGAATAGCCCTAAAAGCTCACTGATGGGACATCAGTTAGCTTAACAACACCTCGCTGGGGAGGTGCCTGCTCTCTGGGGCCCTGGCTGGCCACCCCAGGCCCCGGGGGACCTGGGCTGAGCAAACCTCTATATCCTTCTGACAGGTCCACTCAGACTCCATTAAGTTCCTCTTGGTCATCCTGATCCGAATGATTTTCTATTTTCCCATTGTAATTTAATTTTCTCCCTTCCTGCCAATCCGGAGCACTCTGCCCACAGAGATGTGGGCCATTGTTTGTGTTTATAGCATCCCTTTATTAAACCCGCCTGACCTCTGGGCTTGGTGCGCAGCCTGGGGAAACAACTCAGTCCCCTGTCCACTGGGCCTATTAAAACGCCTTTATTTTAATTGGTCCAACACAGGAGATGAGCTAAAAAAAAAAGGGAAAAAAAGTCAGCTTTCATATTTCATTTCAGGGTATAGGAAGGACACGTGCCGGCACTGGGTCTGCAATCGCCTGGGGAAAGACTCGGGGGATGCTTCCTGCGCTGGGGGCGGCAGCCAGGGGCCACCCCACGGGGCGGAGGGTGTGCAGTCCCCCCAGTGGCTTTGCCTGGGAAAGCTGGAAAGCCGTCCTTTAAATGAAACTAAACTAAAATGTTAGAATAGCTTCATCTTTTTTTTTCTTCCAGGAGGCACCAGGAACCAAATCTGGTTCGGTTTTATTTATTAAAACAAAATTTTTTTATTAAAATCAGTTAAAATAAAATGTTAGAATAGCTCATCTTTTTTGTTTTTTTTTCCAGAAAGCACCAGGAACTGAACCTGGGACCTCCCATGTGGGAGGTGGGTGCTCAACTGCGCGAGCCACACCTGCTCCCAATAGCTCATCTTTTGATACTCACGACATCCTTTGAGCCCTTACTGTGCTTCGGGTGCTGTTCTCAGTGCTTCAGTCCTCCCATAAGAAACACACTCTTTGTCCCAGTTCCAGGGGAAGATACTGAGGCACAATGAGAGTAAGCAGCTTGCATTAGATTCCTGGGGTTGTTGTGAAAAAGCACCACAAACTTGGTGGCTTAAGACAACAGGAACACATTTGCTCATAGTTCTGAAAGTCGGCGGTCTGAAATCAAGGTGTCGGCAGGCTCGGCTTCCTGGTGGGGCTGGGAGAGGAAATTCCTTCCACGCCTTTCTCCCGGCTTCTGGCGTTGCCAGCCTGGCTGGCATTCCTTGGCTTGGAGCTGGGTCACTCCAGTCTCTGCCTCTGTCTTCACGTGGATTTTTTCTCTGTGTATTCCTGTGTCATTACCCCTTTTTTCCTCTTATAAGAATTGTCACTGGGTTTAGGGCCAGCCCTAATGCAGGGTGACCTCATCTCGAGATCCTTAGCTTAATTACAGCTCAAAGACCCTCACTCCAAATGAGGTCACTTTCTGAGTTCCAGATGGCCATATCTTCTGGGGACACAATTCCACATGCTGCACAGCTCGACCGACTAATCCAGCTCGTGCACGGCAGACAGGACCGAGGCTGCCCTTGGTGCAATTGACGTGACACCCTTTTCTCAGGTTGGCGTCCCAGCGCCCACAGTCTAGTAGGAGGGGCTCAGCCTGGAATCCAGCCATTCTTGCCCTCTTGGACAGGAACCCCTGCGCAGGGCATAGCCACCCATCCACAATGGGACGGGGGCCCTGGTGGCAGAGGTGGATCCGAGCTGAGACTGGCTCTGGAGACTGTGTGCATCACTGCTGCTCCACCCTGCCATTTGCCGAGCGCACTCAGGGGAGGCGTTTTTGTCCTGGATTTATTGGAGCTGAAAGCAAAACTGAGGGCTTGAGAAGTGCTGTCCACCTCGTTGGTTTGCTGAGAGCAACAGTTCAGGTGAATTCGCGAATACCAATTTCAATCAAAAACAGTTGTGTATGCCCCTATGTACTCCTAACCCTGGGACTTATTTTTTGGGGTCCCAAGATCCTAAAGGAGGTTCTTCTTAAGGATTTGTGCAGACCAGGAGCCCACTCCAAGCTAAGGAGGGCACTTAACGACATGGTCTAGTTGGAGGTTTCAACCTCAGAACACATGGCATCTTGGACGTCAGTCAGACCAGGGTTTATGCCCTGGAGCCACCCATTGCTGTCTGTGTAATGTCAGAGGAACTATTAATCAGAAGAGCCTGAGTACGAATGGAGCAGGTTATCTGCTTAGAGTGTGTCTTCGTTGGTCAAAGCTGCTATGACAAATATCACACAGCAGTTTGGCTTGAACAACAAGCATTTATTGACTCATGGTTTTGCAGGCCACAAGTCCAAACTCAGGATGTTGACAAGGCCACGCTTTCTTCCAGGATGGGTGGCGTTCTGGGGAAGGGAACAGTCCTCTGTTGCATGGCCACCTGTCTGTCCTCCTTGGCTTCTTCTGGCTGAGGGTGGCTGAATTTCCTCTCTGTATATGGCCTCTGGCCAGACAGGTCAAGGCCCACCCTGATTCAATTTGGCCTCATCTAAGCAGAATCTTTGAAGATCCTACTCATAACTGAGTCCACACCTGAGATGATAGTATCTTATTTTTAAGTTCGGTTTTTATTTTTATTTAAAAATTTATGGACGTGTATCATTCTCGATGATAACATCTTCAGAGGTCCTGCTTACAAAAGGGCCCACACCCACAGGAACGTGGGTGAAGGGTAAGAACTGGGGTACTGTGCAGGACGTGGTTCGATCCCCTTACGTGCTGCTCCAGCCTCCCCTCCCTTCCCTACCCCCCACCCCCTCGACCTGCAGCGGATCCCCTGGAGAATGGAGAAGGGTTCCCTGAGGAAGACAGCGGAGCTGCTGTGCTGGGGGAGTGTGTGCCCCGAGGACCCGAAGGCTCAGAGCTCCTGGCCTGACCGAGCCTCCACTCGGCTGCTGTTTTTCTGTGCTTTCTTTTTCCTTTTCAACTGAGGTTTTTTGACAAGGGCCTTGGAGACAACTGAGAAGATGCTCTCCAAGAAGCCAGGGCTTTTGATGCACACTTTTCCTTTATCCCAGTAAGGTTAGAGAAAGAGAGAAAGAGACAGAGAGAGAGACAGAGAGAGAGAGAGAGAGAAGGCCTGGAGGGAGGGAAGAAGGAAGAAGAAAGGAAGGAAGGGAGGGAAGGAGGGAGGGAGGGGGCTGGAGGCCAGCTGGCTAAGCACTTTCTCTCCGGCCTGGGAAGGGTAGGAGTATGTTTGAGATTTTGACCACGTCCCCTTTACCTGACACACCCTTCAGGGCCCAGGGAATGGCTGGGGCAAATGTGGTTCTGACCGGACATTTTCTACAGCTTTCAGGTTTGGGGTGCAGAAGAATTCTGCTCACATTCTCAGGAACTGCAGCTGCGTGGCTCCTGGCGAGCTTCGTTACAAAGAGCTCATTCAGCCAGCACTTGGCGGGAGCAGCTTGCAGGCCCGGGTCTGCTCGAGCCCTGGAGAGTCCAGGATGAGTAATGAGCTCAGAGTCAAGCAATCCATCTCCCTCAACGACCAGGCTCCATCTAATTGAGGCCTCCATGAGCCAATAACTCCTCTATAAAGTTGTTCTCTGCCAGCTTCATAATTCTAATTTCTTTCCAATAACCAATCCAATAACCATCTTTCATCCAACAATTTCCTCCTCCAATTAATAACCACCCACCACTGACCTAGAGGATTTCAAGATAATCATAATTAACAATAGCCCCAATTAGTGACAGAGTTCCTACCACATACCAGGCACTGTTCTGATTGCTCTGCCTGTATTTTCTCCCTTAATCTTCCCAACTGTCTCAACAGCTAGAAACTATTATTCTCCCATTTTACAGATGGGGAAACTGAGGCTCAGAAAGATTAAACGACTTCCCTTAATTCATACAGTTGAACAAGTTGTGATTTGAACACAAGTTCTGCTGACTCCAAAGCCCCTACTTAATGAGACCTGCCTCCCTACTTAAGATGCCACGGGTGGGGTGGTGTTTGGAGCTAACGTGTAATTTGCACCCTTGGCACCTCGATGACATGTCCGGAGCCTGAACTGCAAGACGGTGCGTTTTCAGTGATCACTGGCCCTTTCAGTGTTGGCCCTGCCCTGGGGAAGTGTTATGAGAGAAACGTTTGTGAATACAAAATTGCATTCCACGTGGATCCCCATGGAAACATGAGGTGGATCCTAAATTATATTGCCTAGGTTATAGAGCCTGAAATGCAATGCTTTCCAAAGTGTGTTTTCTGCAAATGTAGTTCTCTGGAGTGTTACTACGTATTTTTAAAAAAATAACCGGTGGTCACGTTCATTTGCGAAAGATTGGGCTAAGCAACGTTAATTTTGTGTTTTCACTGCAGGACTTCTCAGGACATTTCCTCTCTTCATCCCCATGAGGACTCTCCAGCCTGCCTTTCTTCAATGACATGATGCCATCAATTGTAAGAAGCACCACTTAATTACTACCTACTTTCCCTGAAAAATGTCCATATTTAATGTATATATCAAGTGTAAAATACCTGCTGATTTCCAAAACCTTCTTATGTAGAAAGCAAGGAAATGTGCTATCGGGGAGGGTATTCCAAAGATTTTTGACCAAGGAACCAGCCGACGTAGGCCTAGCATTCCCCAGAAAAGTCTGGCAATCGCCACTTGGAGAGAGAGAGCTTCCTCGGGGCTGGGGCAGACAAGGGGGCATCAGAGGAGGCGACCTGGAGTGGGTCTCGAAACCTGGGCAGGTGACCCTGAAGGGAGAAAGAGAAGTCAGAGAGAGGGGAGGGTGCTGGGGCAGAAAAGAGGCCTGCCTCCTGTCCCCAGGACGGCGTCTGTCCTGGCACCCAGTGATGAAGGGGGTCTGCAGGGAGGAGGAGGAGGTCCCCGAGGCCGCTCCCCCAAAGCCATGTGGCCGGATGGAATCAATTCCACCGAAAAGAGTTCTTGAATTCCTCCTGTACGCCAGGCGCTGTGCCAGGGGCAAGCAGCCGTGGTCCCTGTCCTTGGGACCCCCACGGTCTGTATGTGGACTGTGAAAAAAGCAGTTTCAATGCACATCAGGCGTGGTGATGGCAGGTGAAGCAGGTGCTGGGAGAGCACAGAGCGGGGGCACCTGCCCTGCTGGGGAGCGGTCAGAGAAAGCTGTCTGGAGGAAGTGGCCTGTAAGCTGAGGCCTGAAAGATAGGCGGGAGGGTAACAATATCTGTAAAACCTAGACTTTGGAAGAGAAAGTGGGGCATCGGGGTGTCTGTAAGAAGCCCAGCCCACTGAGAATAGAGGGGCCCAGTGGGATGAGGCGGGGAAGACCCGGCACGCAGGGCCCTGCAGGCCATGGGAAGGCATGCGGGTCTCGTCTTGCAGGTTTAAGAGCATGGGTCCTGGAGACAAGCCCAGTCCAAATCCCTGCCTCGCTCTTCCTAGCTGTGTGACCTGGGGCGCAGAGCCTCAGTTTCTTCATCTGTCAAATGGGGATAGTGAGAGTACCGACGGCAGAGCTGTTGTGAAGATCATATAGGGTGGTGTAAGTAAAGTGCCTGGCAGCCAGCAAACTGTCCTATCAACGGGCTTCGGGCACGGTGCTAGGGCCGCGCAGCATGGCTTTGAGTCTGGCTCTGTCATGTTTCACCTGGCTGGGTCTCCATTTTCCACTTGTTTAAAGGAGAAGATGACACCTGTACTACTTCTCCCATTGGGTCAGGAAAAATATAGTGTGAGCAAGAGCTTTGCAAAAGACAAAGTACAGGAGAAAAGAAAAGGGGGTGGGGTGGGGAGGCAAAAGCCTAGAAGAGAAAGTGCAACCAGAGGTGAGAGTCATGCTTGAGGAGTGGGTTGTGGGTGGGTTTTAAGTTTCCTGTCTTTCTGTAGAATCTTTTTCAATAACAATCTTTTGACTATACCGATTGATTGAAGAAGAATGATGAAACTATCAGCCAGTGCGGTTATTATCCCTACTCTTGCTTTCTAAATGCCCACCTTTTCCTGGAGTTATAAATATGCCTCCCATTTATATCAATCACACCCCCCTCAGGTGGGAGAAGCACTCATAAACCCCATCTCTCTCATCACACAGCAAGAAGGGGGGATGGACTGAGCCCTGGGTCTTTAGCCACAGAGCCTGCTGCTTCCCGCATTAGCAGCTCAGCCTGGCGGCTCTTCACCACTGCCAGCTGGTCTACAGTGCAGAGAAAGAGGGCTGCCTGCCACCACACAGACCCCAGGCTGCTTGCCAGCCTCAGCCCCTCAAGCTCACCTCCAGGGACCATGATTGTTGTGCAGATTGAGCATCCTGTGAGCAAGGAGGAGAACTCTAGGTTCTGCTTTGTCTGAAGAGCTGATGAATTGTTTAAAATGGTGGTGGGCATGGGGTAAGGTGATGTCCCTGCTTCCCTTGGGGTTTTCATTTGGGATCTCCAGCCCTGGGACCCTCTGGTGTCAGTGCCTACAGAGAGTCCCAGCCCAGACCTGGGCACCAGGAGTGTCCCTCCTGTCTGCCTTGGGCCCTGAGCATGCAGGCGGCCTAGGCAGGAGGTGGCTGTCCTCTCTGTATGTCCAGATGCTAAGTGGAGGCCCAGTGCTTCCAATAGGGAGAGGCCTTGAAGTTGAGAGCGAGTGAGCACTGTGTGTTCCCTAAGCTGGGCTGAGCAGAAAGAAGGGACAGATGACGTGGGAGGAGGTACAAGTGCTTCTTTGGCCACGAGGACCAGCTGCTTCTGGCCCCCACGGACCAGCTTCCCAGCCGTGGTATCTGGGAGCCGCTTCCCTCTCTGTATCAAGTCACTTTCTTGTTTCACTAGGTGCAATTATCGCTACCAGCCATTTATTGCCGCAGTTTCTCATTATAACCCTTGAAGGTTTGTGATGTCTATTTTAGAGGTGGGAAAACTGAGGCACAAAGAGGTGAGTTAACCTTGGCTGTATTTATAGGATAAGAAATGGCTGGAGTGGAGATTTGAACCTGGATGTGTCAAACTCCAGAGCCTGTGCTCTCAGCACTCTCAACACACCCTCTCAGACTTAACTTCTCCCTTATATGCCAGACACTTGGAGCTCAAAAGAGCCCTTTCATATTCTCGCGCATGCAGCTGTCATTTCCTGGGAAAATTCTGACCCCTACCCCATCTCTCTTCTCCCCATTCACTGATCATGGCACCCGCCATCCCTCCTTCGTCCAGTCAGATCCTTTAGAGGTCACCGACAAAGCCATAAATTTGTTATCAGAAGGAAAACATAAAAACCGTGAACAGAATCAATCACCTAATCAGCTAGCTGGGGTTTTAAAAGCGCAGGGATCTGAGGATGTAGAAGAGGAGGTGGCTAAGTCTGGAGGAGCTGGAGAAGGTTCATACCTGGTGAAAGGAGAGCCTGGAGTCTCCACTGGGACGTGGGACCCTGCTGGGTGCTGGTCTCAGCGAGGATCACGTGGAGCTGTGATGGAGTAGGGGCTTCATAAGCCCCCGCTGGGCCAGGGGTGGCCAGGGCCAGCCCGGGATGGGACCGTCTGCTGTGCCACCTGCTCCACAGCTCAGGGCCAAGGAGGTTACAGCTTCTGGTCTGGGGGCCACTGTTCCCAACAGATAGGAGGTAGGAGACCTCTGCTTGGACGAACTGTGTGATTTATTACTACATATCAATAAAATCGATTTGCTTAGGAAAAAAGAGAGAGTGACCTCAGGGCCTCAGTTTACCATCATCCACGGCAAGGTTGATAGTCTGAGAAGACTGACCACGAATGCCAACGTTTTTGCCCAGCCTGTGCTTCACTCCAGCTCCCTGGCTGAGATGCCAGGACAGCAAGACAGAAGCCAGGAGGGCCTTCAGGACCCCTCACGTCCAGCTGCTTTTGAAAACCTCTCTTCTCTCTGAGGTTGGAAGTAAACTTGACCCAACTCCTTTGCAGTGCAATTTGGTGATATGTACAAAGAATATTAAAAAGCATCAATACTTTTTTTTGCTCCACTTCTGGGAATCCATTCCAAAGAAACAATCAAAATTACAGAAATAACTATCCACATAAATATGTTCTCTGCTGTCTTATTTATAATTGAGAGAACTGGAAGTTGTCCTGACGTCCAACAATTGAAAAATGATTCAGTAAATTAGAATCTCTCTATCTTCTAACCACTCTGAAGGCAGCAAAAATGCTGTCAGGAACACTTTGTGTTAATAAAGGACAAGGCTCAGTAATATGGTAATAAATTGAAAAAATAGTAGAGTACAAAACTATGCAATTGTGGTAGATGGTGAAAATGGCCACAACACTTTGTAGATCCTCCATCAAGAGGTAATCTTATTTTGCCTCCTCGAATCTGGGCTGGACTTCTAATCTGCTTTGACCAGTAGAATTTGGTGTAAGAGACATAGTGAAAGTTCCAAGTCTGGGCCTGTCCTGCAGCTTCTGTTCTCTTACTGCTCTTGGAGCACGGCATCATGTGAACTGCCGTGTCTAGACTGCTGAGAAACACGTGGTCCAGCCACGCCCTGTCACCGTGGCTGACAGCCAGCCGGTCACTAGGCATGGGTGAGGCCACCCAAGGCCAGCTGCAGGCCCATGCGTGAGCCAGTTAAGGTCAGCTGAGCACAGCCCATCCCAGGAGAAGCATGCAGCAGAATTGTGAGCCCCTGTCCCTAGCTAAGTTTTGGGGTGGTTGGTACACAGCAATGGATAACTGATATGCCAGGCTATGAATTTAACTATGTCCAGAGAAACCATTGAAAAAGGAAAAAACTGCCAGTAAAGATTCCAAAATGCAAATAGTAGATTGATTAAATGCAAGGTTATAGTTGATTTTTAAATTATTTGTTTTAAAACATTAAGACTATGCTTAAACTATTTTACAATGTAAAATAAATGCACATCACAGAGAGTGAAAACAAGCTTCGTTTTCCTTTCTGGAAAGTTCTAACTGAACGCTCTCTGTATCTTCGTGTTAGGTCTCCGTCGCAGATCTCCGACCTACGAAAGAGGAGACTGGGGCTTTTGTCTTTCAGTGTAGGACGGGGATGTGGGCTCTGGGGCTCTGGCCCCAGGCTCACTCTCTCTCTCTCACGCAGCCTCTGAAAAGGGAAGCTTGGAAACTGTTCCCTGGTGCTCTCAGCAGCCATGTGCCTCTTGCATCTCTGAATCCCTAGGGTACTTCCCATCCCCCCAGCGCAGCCCCACACCACGCGCTACCCTTTAGTGGTTTTCCTGTGTCTGGAGAGCTCAGTGATCCCAGCTGGCAAAGCAGATGGGCCGGCACTTGGCGCTGCACTCCCTGGCTCCCGCACAATCTCTTGGGCACCTGCTACACACCAGGCCCGAGTTAGGTCCTGCCCTTTGGAGATGAATCAGACACAGGCTCTACCCTGGCACCCGGCCTGGGGGGTGAGACCTTGTCAGCCTCGTTCAAAATCCAGCATTCCCCGTAGTTAGGCTGACCTCATGATTTGTTATTCAAACTGGGTCACTTTTTTTTTTTTAATCTTTTTTTGTAGTAACAAATATATAACTCGGAGTTTCCCATTTTAACCACATTCAAAGGCACAATTCGTTAATACTAATTACATGCACAATATTGAGCCGCTATCACTTATGTCCACTAGCCCCGCTTTTCACCACCTCGAAAGGAAACTCTTGACTCATTAAACGATAACTCCCTCTTCCGGCCCCACCCTCTGGCCCTGGTAACCTATAACCTGCCTCTGTCTCAATGCAGTCTGCTGCTTCTAGGTGTTTCACGTACGTGAAATCGTGCAATAGTCTTTTGTGTCTGGCTTACTTCATTCCATGTGATGTTTCAAGGTTTGTCCACGTTGCTGCGCATCTCAGAACTCCATTCCTTACTGCGGCTGACTAGCCCACTGCATGGATAAACCACATTTTGTTTAACCATTCGTCTATTGATGGACAGTTGGGATGTTTCCACCTTTTGGCCATTGTCAATAGTGCTGCTATGAAGGTGGGTATGCAAATATCTGTTTGAGTCTCTGCTTTCATTTCTTTTGGGCTCATCCCTAGAAGTGGGATTGACACCGGTCACTTTTGAGAGTGAAAGGGGCACCTTCAGTGAGCGGGGGCTGCCCAGGGCCACTGGGAAACTGAGGTCATATGACCAGTAGCCCAGTTTCTCTATGTGTACTGGTAGCGAGGAAGTACGATCCAGCAAACAAAAGGAATTTTTAAAGATTAAAGAGAAAAATCACTGTTTACCTTTAAACACATAAAAGGGCACATGCGTAAGTCACAGTTACATTTCTCAAGCTTTCCCCCTCCTGCTGAAATTTTCCTAACCAAACCTCCTCTAAAACCCCTTGTATGTCAAACCGAAGAGACTTTTCTAGGACACCTGGTCCGCAAGGACTTTTTCGCTCTCTTTCTGCCGCTCCCTGCCCCTTTCCAGGTCGTAGCTCTATGTCGCCTTCTGCCGCCTGCTTCTCCGACTCCTCTCTCCCCTTTCTCCAGAGAGAAGAGGCAAATCTGAAAGTCAAAGACAGTGCTTTCCGGGGGTGGTGAAGGAAAAGGGACGTCCATGTAAATAAATCTTATAAATCTTATTCCTGGCTCACCTACACAGATAAATAATAATAAATGCCATGTAAGATTCAACGATAGAACAGACCCGCACAAAGGAGGACACCTAACCCAGCTGGCCCTTAATAAACATTTGTGGAATTATGTTAGATGCTCTATGACCTTCATCAAATCACTGAACTTTTCTGAGCCTCAGATTCCTCTCCTGAAAGAATGAATTAGATGAATGAAGGAATAAATGAATGAACGTTACTGTCGGCAGTCAGGGCCAGCTGGCCAGTGAAGCCTGATGCACCCCCTGCCCCCACCCACAGTGCTGAGGTCATCTGCCCGTCCAGGGACCACACTTCCTGCCCCCCTTGCGCCTGGCAGGAGCATGTGACCAGTTCCCACAAATGGAACGTGGATGCCAGTCGTGCCTCTCCATTCCAAGCCAAGGTGGTGAAGTAAGTTTCAAGTGCTCAGTCATCACATTCTCTCTGTCCCCTGACTACTACCTGGATGACTCCAGGGTGACCTCAAGGTCACAAGATAGTGCCTCACGTGATGGAGGGTGCCTGGGTCAACCAGAAGCACCTGTGGAGAGCTGCCCCCCGACGAGTCTCCATATGGCACTTCCCACGAGAGGGAAATGCACAGATGTTGGGGAGAGCCACTAAGATCTTGGGTGGTTGCAGCGGATAGTCCAGCCTTGCTCATGCCCGTCTTCCCTTCCTCTGGAGAGTAAGTAAATTAAACAAGGCGAGTGTCATGGGTTGGATGGTGGTCGATACCAGCCTTTCCCCCCCAAAGATACGACCACGTCCAAACCCCTGGACCTGTGAATGGGCCTTCTTTGCCAAAAAGGTCTTTGCAGATTTAATGAATGACTTTTGAATAACTTTATTTCAATTCCGAAATACAAAATAACAGAAAAAGACAGCTCAACAAATTTATGGAAGCATTACTCCTAAAAAATTCTATCCCAGGTACTTTTATCTCCTCTAATACCAATGACTAACTCAGTTGTTCCTCCAGCGCTCAGAAATGAACACAGATTAGTTAAATGACATAGTTAAGGTCTCCTTAATCAGGGAAAAAATGAAGAAGAAAAAAACGCTTAATCATATTTGTATCTCACAAAGCGAACCCCCTATATATATTTTTTAACCTTCAGCATTAATAGAGTACTGACTTTGCTTTTGCCTCAAAAACACGACAACGTTGTTGACTATGGCCTCTAAATTACATTAGCTACACGACGGCGTCACCAGCTGCGGAAGCCAAGGCTCGCCACAGCCAGCAGAAGCTGCAGGGAGAATTCTTCCCTCGCACACCAGGAGGAGCACGGCCTGGCCGGCACCTTGCTTTTGGGTTTGTGGGCTCCGGAACAGAGAGAGAATACATTCCAGTTGTTTTAAGGCACCCAGTTTGTGGTTATTTGTGCAACAGCCTTAGGAAAGGAATACAAGGAACAAGACACCAGCAGGTGGTGAGTTTGAAAGCCAAGGCTGCCCTCGAGCCCCTCTGCACACTCCTCCTTGGAGTCAGGGAATCCTGGGAACTGGTGCGCCCCCCGAGAGAAGCACCCTCAAGTCTCCCGTGTGAACTCCCAGAAGCTTCTAGCGCAGCTCATCACAGTATTCACGCCGAGAGTAAACACAGACCCCGAGCTTTGGGAGCAGTCTTATTATTTATGGACAGCAGGCGTACATTTTCATTAAAGTGTAACAAAAGGGATTAAAAAGCCGCTCTCTGCAATGCCTCTTTTTCAATGCCTGCAGGAGGCAGCTGTGGGGATGGCCTGCCCTGCAGGCAGCTGAGGAAGGAATGAGCCTCAGGCCCCCGGGGGAAGCTTCAGCTCCTTCTGGAGTCCAGCGCCGGCTCAGAGTGACTCCCTGGGGAAAGAGGGAAGCGGGCAGGGAAGGCTGTTCTGAGTCCCGCCCCAGCGTGAGGGCCCAGAGAGGGGGATGGGAGAGGCTCCTGGGACCTGCTCCACAGAAGCTGTGATGTGGCCAACTGAGGCCATGGGCAGGCAGGGGACGGGACAGCGGCTTCAGGCTCTGGACATAGCTGATACAGTGGCCACCAACCTCTTGTGACAATTCAAATTGCAATTAATTAAAATGTAAATGACATTAAACATTTAGCTCTTCAGTCTCAAGACCCACACTTCAAGGGCGCGGCTAGTGGCTACAGTACTGGACAGTCCAGATGTACAGGACATTTCCATTGCTGCGGCAAGCTCCGCTGGACCACGTGCTCTGGGATGAGGCAGGAAGAGGCACCTCAACACTGTCATCACCAGCTTGTGACCTTGGCAAGTAATGCTTTGTCTCTGCTGCCTTCTCCTTGTCTAGGAAATGAGGACAAATCTGACTTCCCAGGGTCAGGATCAGATAAGATGATATATTCTCAGCACTTAGCACAGTGCTGGGCATGCTGCTCATTCTCAGTAACTGAGAGCTCTTATCATCTGAAGAGGATTAAGGCAAGGGTAGAGCCTGGGAGTCAGGAGGCAGGGACACCGCTGGGTTCTGACACTCACCTGTACATACAGGTCTGGATTCCAATCCCTCCTCCAATGAAGCTGTGTGGCTTTGGGTAAGCCACTTCACATCTCTGACCTCAGCTCTTTCACCATAAAATGGAGGTGTATATCTTACCTGATCCTATGCTTCCAGGAATAGAGAAGAGACTGAAGCCTTTCAAAAAAACCTTTGATTTTGCTTTCTGCTATTAGGAGGCTATCCAAGGGAAATTATCACATAGGTGAGCAGAGACTTATGTCCAAAGACTTATAAACTATTGGAGAATAGTTTATAATAGTAAAGCCTTACAAATAGCCTAAATATCTCATGAAAGGAAATAAACATGTTATGGCACATCTGTATGTATGTATGTTTGACTATTATAGAGACCTGAGACATCATCTTGTAAAATGATATTTAAAATAAGAAATCGACTATTAAATATTATAAAAAATATTAAAAGTCATACCTTATACTCTTACTTTTGTTTAAAAAGGCATTTTGTCTTTAGAATACAATCCTCCAATATTGTAGCAGCAGTTTCCTCTAGATGTTGGGCCTTGTTCCTTTTTACTTTCTTCTTTTTGCTTTTCTGTACTATCCAAAGTCTCTACAACTTGCCTCGATTGCTTTGTAAGTGGACAGCATCACAGGCACACAAAGTTGTAGGCCTAGATGTTCTCCACGTGTCCTCTGAGGGTCGACACTCAGTGCCCCGGCCAAAGGGCCTGAATAACCAGTTTGCAGCACCCAAGCCCTGGCCATGACGGGAAGGCTGGGAGGGAGGCGAGGGAATGTCCCTCAGTCCTTGGGACCACCTTGACCGGGCCCACTGGAGGGCCGCTGATGAATCTCGGGGCCCTGACTCTTGCCAGAGGAGAGGAGAATCAGAAGAGGTCGCGGAGGCACGTCCGGTTCACGCCTGCACCTCACTTTGTGCTCTCAAGGGCAGGCCCCGAATGGCTGAGGGAGGGAGTGAATGAAAAAGCCCCAGGGCATCACTGGGACTCCTGCCACAGGCTGTCTTCTCTGAACCTTTAAAAAAAAAAAGGAAACTGAAGATAAATAAAAAGGTTTGCTTCCAATAAGCGTATGGAGAACTGCTCAGTCTTACCAGGAATATAAGGAAAACGCATAAAAACTGGGACTGGTGATTTTTTACCTAGTCAGTAAGCAACTATTTCTAAATTTTGTCAAGTATTGGCAAAGATGTGTGGATTTAGCTACTCTCATATAGTTGTTATGGGTATATAAACTGGCACATATGTTCTGGAAAATAAGTGTATAATACGTATCAACAATCGTGAAAATGGAGAAGGGGAGAGGGTGTAGCTCAGTTGGTTGAGCACCGGCTTCCCATGTACAAGGTCCTGGGTTCAACACCTGGTGCCTCCACAAAAAAAAAGGTAGAAATGGTTTGCCTTAGCCTTTTCACTTGGCGTTATTTATTCTAGGGAAGTAATCAGTACAGAAATTTTATGCAAAGAATATTTACTGAAGCATTGTCTCCTTCATCTGAGTTTCCGCAGGTCTCACCAGCCTGAGGTTACAAATGAGTAACATTAATTTTGGTAAGCCACCAACACACTCTTCAGAGCTTGGAGGAGTCTTTGTCCTGCCCTGCTGGTGGGCGCTCTTGCCCCAAAGCTTCCTGTGGGACATGTTCTGAAACCTTGCGTGCGCTCCTCCAAACACACCCTCCGCTCTTCTCCAGCCTGCTCTCGTCCTGCGGCTGACCGCAGGCACTCCAACAGGCTCCTTGGTTTACCGCTTGGAATCAGCCAGTGGGGACCAGGAGATCAAAAGAAGGGTCCTAGGAAAATGAGGCGGGGTATTCATTCCCCACTCCCTCGGGGTGTCCTCAGACCACTCTTTTCAACCCTCTCCTCAATCTTCCTAGAATTTCCTAATTCAAGCTTGCCCTCTAACATCGCGTGCTGGTAAACCGGGTCTCCAAAACACAAAATCCCTGATCTGCTGTGTTTGTAGCTTGCTGTGGTGTGACTCCCATCCTGGCTGATTTCCAGCCACCAAGGGCTTGACAACCGGCTTGCGAGGGCTCTGGCGAGCCAGTGTCAGCCGGCTGCGGCACACCACTGCTTCTGCGGGACCCTGGCTGAGCCCGCAGCCTCCGGCCGCTGATCTGCTCCAGCTGCCCTTAGTGATGATGCAGGTTCCCCGGCTCGGGGGCAACTCCCCAGGGCCACAGCGCCATGTGGTTCCCCCGTTCTTAGCATGCCAGAGCTAGCTTAAGTACAAGTGGGGAGGACCACTTTGTCAGCTGGGGCTGAAAGTGGCACGACTTACGTTCCAAGTCCCACAGGCCAGCACGGGAAAGAGCTCACTCAGCATCTACGTACAGCACGTTGGCCCTCCCCCACCTCCCAGGCTTAAATCAGGACTGGGGCTGGGCTCGGAGATTGACAACAATCTGCCATCCTCTACTTCTATGACTCGCCCATCTCTATCCCCAGGTTCTGGTCTGCAAATGTCATCCTTATAGCTCCAATCTTCCCCATACCCGTCAGTTCATGTGGGGTGGGAGGGGTACGGCTGGAACAGGTCCACTACCAGCAGAAGCAAACTCTGAATTCCAGTAAACACAGAGAGCAAGAGAGCAAGCAAACAAGCATTAGTCCTCAAACCCAACCGCAGGGCTTTGATTAAAGAGATTATGGCTTAGCCATAAATAATGGAATCCTGCACAACCCTTTCTTAAAAAAACAGTTTATGACATGGAAAAATGATTACTCTGTTCTATTACATTAAAAAGGCAAGAGATCTTTTCAGACCAAACAACAGCTGCAGCAAACCCCCAAGATTATCCGTTTATTCCTTTGGGTGCTGGGGTATGAGTAGAAGGAGTTATCATCTCACACAGGAAGCTTATGAATGAATGGGAAATTACAAAGGGAGGAAGAGCGGAAGAAGTCACACGCAGTGCAGTGAGCTTGTGAAATCAGAGCACCGCCCTGGAGGGGGAGGCAAGGGGAGGGCTACGCAGACAGGAAGTGAGGGAAGGGTCCTGGGACTGGGGGGGGGAATGGCACCTTAAGAAACGAGCGCAGAGGGAGGTACCCAGGCATCCTTCACGAGTGCCCCAAGGAACACACGCCACCCTTTTACCAGCAATTCTCTCCAAGGATTATGCTCTATCCCCTTCTTCCTGCTTTTCTGTATTGTCTAAAATTTTTACAATGAGCTTGGGTGGCTTTTGCAAATTAGGACGCGAGGCTAAAGAAACAACTTTATTGCACAAATGCATAGCAGTGCTCTTTATTTATTTACAGTCCCACTTGTTTCAAGAGGATTTAAAATTGCTTACAATTAGGATATCAATATAGTAGGCTAAAATACATTGTTGATGCTGAGAAAAAAAAAACAAAAGGGAAATATATTTCAAAGAGTCAGAGAAAGAAAGGAGTGCTGCATCCCTTCACACAGCAGCAAGTCAACTTATATTCTTTGTCATGTCTTACATTGCCATTTAATTCTAATATTGATATTTAATTTTCCTGCATTTACAATTTTTCCTCCGAACTCTACTGAAAAAACATCTTTGATTGTTTTTGCCTCTGCCCTTTGTTACTCTCTTTCTCTTAAACTGTATCATTTTTTTGCATTTTCATGGTTTAAAAAATCCATCACTTCTTCCCCCCAGGGAAAGGACCATGCCTTCCGAGCCTCTTAGGGTGGGTGCTCATGGCAGGTGCTGTCTGTGAGTGCACGACTTGGCCAGGTCGGAGGGTGACACACACCCACTCCCTGCCTCGTGCCCAGTGCCCAGCAGGGGACGTGCTCTCAGCGGGTGTCTGATCCACATTTGCTAATTTGATTTACGGCACTCTTTATCCTACGGGGCATTGTCGGCAGGGAATAGATATCCTTTTGGGAGAGCTGGAGACCCACGTGGGGGGTGCTTGCACAGCCGCTGAGGGAGGTGTAAAGAAACTCTGGTCCTCTCAACAAGCACTCCTCAGGGAGTCACGGAAAGACCAGGGATGGGCTGTGGAGCCTGCAGATTCAAATCCAGGCTCCATCATGTCAAGCCACACGCTAGGGAAGTGACCTGGAAAACCACTTTGCCTTCTGTTTTTTCAGAGATAATCAGGCTGAGAAGAATAAATACGCATATGTGTATGTATGTGTATGCATATGTATATATACATGTAGTGTGAGTATATGATGTCAATGTGCATATATGTATGTGCCTGTAGATGTTTATATGTGCAGATGCAAATGTATTTTTATGTGTAATGGGTGTAATGCATGTGCATGTCTGTGTGTGTGTGGTTCTGTATATGTGCACGTATATGTATGTGTATATATATATATACAGTATATGTACATGCACGTGTATATGTCAATATATATGCAGCTAACCCTGGCACATAGTAGATGCTTGATAAATGAAAACACCCTCCCCTATTGCCAACCTTCTTTTCCATTTTTGCTGCAGTGAGCAACCTGATGCGAGGGTAGATAAAGCATTTCTAAAGCTCTCCTGTAACACCATCTACTAATCTCAGGCTTTCTAATTCCCACTGGTCAGCACTTCCATGATTACCAGCAACAGGAACAGAACCCTTTTTGAATCATTTGCAATGTGTTGACATTAATATGGCTGCATAACAAATTATCCCAAAACGCAGTGGCATAAAACAACCATTTCTTATGCTCACGGATTTCGTGGTTTGGGAATTGGGAAAAAGCACAGGGGGACAGTTCGTCTCTGCTCTGTGGCTTCTGAGGCCTCAGGTGCAAGTCTAGGTGGCTGGGGAATGGCCTTATCTGAAGACTTGCCCACTCACATGTCTGGTGGTGGATGCTGGCTCTTGGGTGAGACCTGAGCAGGTACTGTCCGCTGGAACGCCTATTTGTGGCTTGCTCACAGGGTCGCTGGTTCCAAGGGAAGTGTCCCGAGAGGAACAGGGTGGCTCTGGGAAGCTGTGCCATTGGTTGTGACTTCATCTGGGAAGTCACCCTGCATCACTGCCACCACATTCTTTTGGTGAGGTGGTGACAAAGCAACTCCCAGGCTGAAGCACAGACTCTACTTCTGGAGGGAGGAGACGTGACATCCCTTGATAAGAGGAGCACGTGGGATGGGCTGCATGCCAGTGCAGCTGTCTTTGGAAAAGGCAGTTTGTCATACTCTATGTCAAGTAGCTCTGGTGATATGTGGGTATAAGTATCTCCATTTTAGAGATGGACAAACTGAGGCTCAGAGGCAAAGTGATTTGCTTTGAACAAACTATTTAACCTCTCTGAACATCAGTTTTTCCCCTCTATAAAATGGGTGGAAAAATCTCTCACTGGGTTGTTGTGAGCCTGCTTCTTGTGAGTCTATTACCTGTGAGCTTGTTGGAAGGTTTAAGTCAGGCAAGGTATTTTATGATCTCTAAGTCCCTGTACTGAAACAAAGCATCAATATTCATTGTTTCAGCTTCAGTACTTAAGTATGGCAACATCCTTATTTCCCTGTCCCTCACCCCCAGCCATCTATCACGCCCAACCCCACAAAATCCAGGTTTTCAGTTTTCATCCACATACCCTCGAGAGCTGGCCTTGTCCAGTGTTTTGGCGATGGCTCACTTATGCATTCCAGAAGAACCCACAGCCTCCCTTCCCTTTTTTCCACAAAGACGGAAAGAATTATGGGAAGATGCTAACATTTGTTGATAAAGTCCAAACGTGGTAACCCTTAATAACTCGTTGAATTGATGACGAGTAAGTAGACCTTCAGTCAAGCTTAAAAATGGCAGCCCATTGCCCTGCGTAGCTCTCCCCTGGGGGAACAGGAGCAAGGACAAGCTTTTTTGGATTAGTCTGTGGGCCCCAGGAGAATGCTTCTGGCCCTTGAATGAACCGAGGACCATCCTTGGAAGATCACTGTGCCGAGGAAGGCAGAGCCCATCGACACTCCCTATTAATTCCAGATCTGTGTGTCCCTCATTGTCAAACAGCCCGCAAGGTCTAAGGCCAGCCTTTGGAGAGCCCCGTTTGCTCTGATGCCCATTAAACACACCATTTACTCTCCTATTAATATGATTCAATTAGGAAGGGGGAAGTAGGAGGAAACTAATCACTCGAGAGTGTGTCAAGGAGACAGGAACTCTGACTCTGATTTCACGGCTGCTGCCTCCCAGCAGCGGGAGCGGGAGCAAGGGAGATGGCACTGGCCATCAAAGAGGAGGTGCCGGCTATGCCAGCTTCCCCGGGGCCGGGGGCACTCAGATGACCTCCAGAGTTTCCGGAGGCTGGTGACCGCATCATGGAGCCTTGTGAGTCTTGGGTCAGCAGAGAGCCCAGGCTTTGCAATCTGGAAGGGCTGGCTTGGAACCCGGCTCTGACCCTTAGAGCAGAGTAACCCTGGGCCCGTTACCCCGGGCCTCCGACCACGATCTCAGTGTCCTCACTCAGCCATGTGTAAAGGGCGGGTTAGTGATGTGCTGACCTCTAGCATCACTCCTGACGCCTCGGAGAGGCTCAAGAAATGGCGTTTGTTTTGGTTGCTGCTTTTTAATTCTCACAACCACTTTATAGCGAGGGAACAGAGAAGCAAGTATATGTCCATAAATGCAGATGTCCTCTTGTCTTACTAACAGTAACACATCTCTGAAATCTCTGCCCATAAACCTAATCTATGCTTGGACAGTCTCCAGGGAGGGACCCTGCCAGAGCAGGCATGCTTGGACCTAGGCCCCTGGAAGCAGCTCCAGAGCTCCCACTGTTCCCTGCTCAGATTGTTCTCAAAAAGTGGGTTGTCTTTCCCTGCTTCAAATCCCCACCCTCTCTAACCCTCATCACTATATTCTCAGGGTAACTTTTAAAAATGCCAATAGCACTGATGAGGTAACTGGGGATCAGAGAGGTTCTATGACTTGCCCAGGGTCACACAGCACGCAAGCAGAAAAAAACAGGGGGCGTCTGGCTGCTCCATCATGGATATACCAACACCCCCATCCCATTCCCTGGGTCTGAGAAGCCCAACCCTTTGCACTTCAACTCCTCCTCCTTCCCCCACATCAACCAAAGGAAAATCACTTCCCATTCCTGGCTTCTCTGCCAACGCAGAGACGGAGAGAAAAAGGAATGTTCCCAAATATACCGGGGCAGTCTTCTCAGCTTCTCACTTTTGCTGTCTGTTGTTTGAAATTTGTTTCCCAGCAGACTCTGGGAAATGCAGGTGCGGGGCCTGGAGTAGCAGCTGGCGTCCGTGCCTCCACCAGTACCTGCTCTGGAGTCTGTGTCCCGGGCTGTGTGCTCAGACTTGACCATGTTTGGGCATGGAGGCTCGGCCCAGATGAGGGCCGAGGGAGCCTCCCTGGAGACGGCCTGGGAGGCCAGGCTTCCTGCTGGGTCTGGCAGCCTCTTTTGGGGTGGGGGCTGGGGGCCCGGCAGGGAAAAAACCATCCGCCTGCGGAAGGCTCGCAGTGGAACCGGGAGAGTGTAAGTATCAGTACGGTGTCCGAGAGCACTTGGGACTGGGGGCCGGAGGATGGGATTTGTGGGGAGAGCAGCTGCAAATGGGGGGTGGGGGGTACGGGAGGTGGAAGCTCCCTTCCTCTTGGGCAGCCCATCAGGATTCCGGATTACAAGTGTGTGTGCGTGGGGGGGGGGGGTTGTCAGTGTCCCTGGGAACCAGAACTGTCTGGGCCGGTGGTCTGGTGGAAGGGGGGTGGGGACTGCCCAGTGGCCGGGTCGCTCTGGTAGCTCAGTGCTCTGGCCCCAAGGTTCCAGCAGCCTGGAGGTCCAGGCCAGACCTGGCACTTGTCATTAAGTGTGGGGCTGAGACCCGAACCAAAAATGGGCTCGGCAAGAGGGCTCTTGATTTATGCTCCAAACTTTTCAGGTTTCCTTTAGTAATAAAAAAAAACTAGTGTTCATCCGGGGCTCATGTTGGGCCAGGCACTGTGCTATATTCAGTATGTCATTGTTATCCTCGCTTTTTACAGTCACGTGGTTGCTAAGTGGCCAAGCTAGGATTTGATCCCATGTCTGGTGACTTCAGAGTCCCTCGCCCCACTCCATGCCAAAACTTAAACACTGTACTCTATTCTCTATCTTTCTAGGGGAAAGAATGTCAACCCAGGACCCTGCCTTCTTTTGCCCTGGTCCGTCTCTCCTAAATCCATCCCAGATCTCAAGGGACTGTTCCAAATGTTAAGATATATTTTTAAAAACCCAGAGCCACTTAGCAACTCTCAAAAATGGGAAGTTCTTCTAGGGTCTAACTGAAACCCCTCCTGTTACAGCTGAAACCCATTTCTACCTGTCCAAGCCTCAGGGACTACCGACAGTTGCCATCTTCCTCTTGGCTGAAGGTTCTCACTATGGACATTCAATCTCACCTTCCTGCCGAAGGTGTCTACCTAAATAAAACCCAGCATGGCCTTAGGATTTAACACGACTCTATGAAGCCACTCCCTCAGTGCACCCACTACCCTACCAGCGCAGTACAGAGAAGGGGGATTTGAAGCAGCCACGGGTTCCAGCCCTCCCCGTGACAGGGAAACCTCTCCTCTCCTTTCTTTCTGAGTTCCCAGACCGGGTAAATCCGGGGTTCCTGCCTTTAGCAGCCTCAGGAGGTCCCCAAGGCCAGAGGACGCAGGAAGCCAGTTGGAGGAGGCAGGGCCCCTGGGCAGTGGGGGCTGGCTAGCTGGGAAGTGGGGGCCCCGCCCAGGGGAGCTCGGCCCCCAGTGCTCCCCGGGGTCCCCAGGGAAGAACTGGTTTTGTCGTGGGCTGATTAAACCGGCAGCAGGGAAACCAAGGTGTGAGTGTCCCACTCCCACAGAGAGTAGCACAGGAGGAGAACAGGGAGGAATTGAGCAGAACAGCTTTCCTTGTCAGGAGAGAATATGTTCCCGTGCTGCTTTGTAACGTCTCTGTTAAAATTTTAGGGGAAGCCGGTGTCCCAAATGGGAGGGGGTGTCATGACTGGACGTTGGGACAGCAAAGAGGAGACAGAACACCTTGGGGAGGTGAGCAGGGTCCCTCCTGGGGACGGCGCAGAGAGGGCGACACTGCCCATTGGGGCAGAGGCTGGGGGATCCTGACGGGAAACTCGAAAGTCCATTAGTCAGGAGAGAAGCTTAAGGAGAAGATAAGGGGCTTTGCTGAGAATCTCTTTGGATTAAAGTCTGAATCCTGGATACTCACTTATTTATAAAAGTTACTTATTTACTACTTTAGGGATCTGGCAGGGAAAAGAAAGTCTTCTTTGATATCTGGCTAAAATATCCCCTGAAAGAGAAAGGTACAGGAAAGCGTCCCTTTGGCCCTTTTATCTTGGATTAGAAATGGCTCCAATGAACTTAAACAAACAAACAACAACAATAACAAAACAACAGCAAAGCAATTTATGGAAAGGCTGTGGGGGCGGCAAGCAGAACCAAGGAGAAGCCTGGAGCTGGCAGCTTCGTGGCTTTAAGAAGCACAAACGAACGGGCTGTTTCTTGATGACACTTGGTCAAGATTCCTGGGAGAGAGAATCCAGTGCGCCTAGCAGGGGAGGGCAGGATTCCTTGCTTGCAATGGGGTGAAGTAGATCCCGGGACAAAAATGAAGGGCTGTTGGCAGAAGAAGGAGCAAGGAAGGAAAGCCGTCAGCTACTTCCTCCCATTCTGCTTTGGCCTGGGTGGTCTCAAGCCCTGACATAAGCAAATAGCGAAGACCCCAACAGAATGCCTCCTTCCCTCGCTTGAAGGCGGGAGTCTTCCCTCACAGGGAACTTGACTCCGATGCCTGGGGCTGCCTCCTGGGTAGCCCACCTCCCCGTTCTGCATGCCCACCCCGCCAGTCCCGCCAGGGGACTCTGTCCACAGAACCAGGAACCCTCCACGTTTCTCTGTAAGTGTCCTAGTAGAAAATGCACAGGTATTCCCCCGCTCTGCTGCTTACTCACTGTATTAGCTTCCTGTGGCTGCTATAACAAAGGATCCCCGACTTGGTGGCTCAAAACAACAGAGGTCTACTTTCTCGCAGTTCTGGAGGCCAGATGTCCGAAATCCCCACCACCGGGCTGAACTCCAGGTGTCAGCAGGCGCTCGCTCCCTCGGGACGCCCTAGGGAGAATCCGTTGTTCCTTGCCTTCTCCAGCTCCTGGAACCCCACCTTGTGCCTGCATCCCTCCATCTCTGCCTCTGTGGACACATCTTCTCCTCCTCTCTCTGTGTGTAACCTTCCTCTACCTCTCTCACGAGGATGTTTGTGATTGCATTTAGGGCCGGCTCGGATAATCTCCCCATCTCAGCTGCCTTAGTTTAATCACACCTGCAAAACCTTTGCCAGCCCAGGCTCAGGGACCGGGGTGTGTTCATCTCGGCGTGGGGGTCGGGTCATTATTCAGCCTACTCCTTTCGCTGTTTCGCCTTGGGCAGGTCCCTTTACCTCTCTGAGCCACGACTTCCCCATCTATAGAATAGGGATGGTTAACCCGTGCCTCTCAACGCTGTCGTGAAAGCAAAGCTCCGTGTCCAAATGGAGCGACGGTGTTGATGCTGAGCTCCCGCCCCTCTCACCTGTCTTCCTTTCTCACCTGTCACGGGGGCTGATCTCATTTCTGTTTGCCTCCACGGCCCTAGAAATGACCACTGGCCGCGGTGGACATGGGGAAAAAGCTGGTGATGGCCCAGAAGCGGGGAGAGACCCGAGCGCTCTGCCTGGGCGCGGCCATGGTGGTGTGCGCCGCCATCACCTACTACGTCCTGGGCACGACCGTGGTGCCCCTCTACCAGAAAAGGTACGGCCCCTCCCGCTGGCCGGCGCCCGGGCGCTTCTCCAAGGGCTGGGGTCTGCGAGGAGCCCGGCCTTCTCCCCAGCCTTCCCCTCGGGCCAGCCAGGAAAGCCTGGGCAATCCTTGTGCCCAGGGCAGGAGCGCGGGGCCTGGGCCCTGATGGTCTGGGATCCTGGGACCTGGGGGCAGCAGAGGCAGGGCACTCACCTCACAAGAGACAGCAAAGAACTCCAGCGGGCCTTTGACCCCAGGAGGAACCACGGAATTTTATTGCTCGTCTGAACAGTTCTCTCCCTTCTTTGAAGCGTCCTGGTCAAGTAGGCTTCCAGCCTCTTGCTGAAAATCTCAAGTGACAGGGAGCTCACTACCTTGCTTGACACACCAGTTCACATTTGAGCTTTTCTGATAAATATAATAGGAAGAGCTTACACGGAGCCCAAATCTACTTCCCTGGAACCTCTGCTCGGGTATCTCAGAGAATGTTCGGTGCCCTTCCTGATGCATCAATCCTTTGAGCGTTTAAAGAAAAGTTGCAAAGCTCTTGTCCTGTACTCTCTTCTCTGGAACAAACATGCTCGGTGCTCTCAGCCTCTCCTTAAGACAAGTGTCAGACCTCTGGGCACGTGCCAGCTGCTGACAGCCGCTGGTCTGGCAACGGGCCTCTGCCTGACAGATGGGACATAAGTCACGACCGACTCGCTGTGTGTGGGTGAGCCGGTTAGCCCCTCCTGGGTCTATCGCTACTCACTTTTCACAACACTGGAGCAACGCCAGGCTAGAATCTTACCCAAGTGAGGCCCTGCCCAGAGCCGGGTGCCTCCAACACATCAGATCCACTCTCACCTCCACCCAAATGAAGCCCCTCCCACATATACCCATTTAGTGGGAAAAGCACAGATTCTGGAGGCACCCTCGAATTGGCTTCAGGTCCAGCTTGACCCTGGAAAAGTCACTTGACCTCTCTGAGTTTCTCTTTCCCCTCCGTAAGATGAACATGATGTGGATAAGTAGGTCTTGGTCCTATCTCCTAGTCAGAACCACAAGGGGCAACTTTTAAAATAATACCAGGGTTCCAGGCCTCACCCACCTAGAAATTCTCACTCCCTTGGTCTCGGTGTGGCTCGGGCATGGGAATATTTTGAAAACTCCCCGGGGTTTTGGGTGAGCAGCAGGGTTATGAAGCACTCAAGGAGACGCTGACGAAGGCTCCCCCCAGCTCTGATATGCCGACTCTGTGGCTCCCGCCCCGTGCCCAGGGCCCTGGGGCTCAAGTCCTCTTAGTGCTAGATAATGGGGGCACGAGGAGGGTCCCAGCTCGGGGTCTCCTGGCTGCCCCCCGGGGGACCAGGGGCTCACACAGCGGTGTCCTGTGTGTCACCTTGGTTCTGAGGCGTGCGTGTGTTTGTGTGTGTGTCTGTGTGTGCCTGTGGTCTCCCCAGCGTGTGGACCCAGGAATCCACGTGCCGCCTGATTGAGAGCAGCATCCGGCACCAGGAAGAGCTGAAGGGCAGGAGGGTACCGCAGTTCCCGTGCCTGTGGGTCAACGTGTCGGCTGTGGGCAGGTGGGCCGTGCTGTACCACACGGAGGACACCCGGGACCAGAACCAGCAGGTACCGCCCGGGGCGGGGCACAGGTCCGCAGCCCTCCCAGGCGGGGGAGCCCGTCCCTAAGCGGCGCCCCATCCCCTGCCCGACCGGGGCCCTCAGCTGGTGGAGGTGGCGAACGGCCTCACTCAGGTTAAAGTCAGGCACTCCCGGCCCGATCCCCGCCCTGCCTGTTCCCCGGGCAGGCCGCTTGGCCCCTGCAAGCCTGTTTCCACCTCTGCGAAATGGGGCTATTAGGTTGCACCTTGAGGTGCTGTTATGAAGTCAGAGATGCCGCAGATATTATGCCAGGCTTGCTGTCCGGTGGGTAGCAGGGGCTCAAAAGAAAGCAGTTGCTAGTGTTTATTTCCATTCTGCAAACGGAATTTAATGAGAGGCCAGGCGGCGGAGCCACAGAGGCACAGGGTGGAAGTCCACGACGCCCAGGGAACCGGGGCACCAGCACTGGAGCAACTTCTGAGGGCAAAGACTTGGGGGATTTTCCTGTCCCTGCCCCCCAACATCCACTCTCCTCCCTACCCCCAAATCCACCATCAGAGCCCTTCCTAAAGCAAATACACATTGGCTCATATTCATTCATTCATCCGTCCACCCGATACACAGACATTGAGCACTGCCTGTGTTAGGGGCTGTCGGAACCTCCAAAGATGGATTAGACGTGGACTCCAGGGGAGAGAGCTCATCCACGGAATAACACCAGCAGGGAGGGACCAGCGCCACAGCAAGCGACAGGGAAGGAAATGGGGGCTTCCAGGGAGGGGGTGATGTTTTCCAGCCCACGGTGAGGTGAGATGGAGGAGACCAGAAAGGTATTTAAAAATCAGGCAGGTCCTGGACACAGAGAAAAGTGAAAGGGGGCTCACCTACTGTTGAGGGCAGACATGTGGCGGAGGAAAGTGCTGGGGAGAGACAGGGCTCCAAAAGTTGTCTCCAGAACGTGACACAAGGTGGGGTGTAGCAGGCGAAGGCTGCAAGGGTGGCAGGGCCTGTTCCCAGGAGCCTCTGACCACCAAACCATGGGATTCATATGTGGTCCTGTAAAGTGGGCTGAGCATTAGAATCACCCAGGGGACTTATAAGATACAAACAGGGTCCCATGCCAGGCCCACTGGAGCAGAATCTCTGGCGATGAAGTTAAGCACAGACCATGTGTTGGAAGCCCCCCTGGGTGATTCTAAGGTGGAGCATTGCTTCTGTCAGTAAATGGGAGTCTTTAAAGAGTTGGGGTCCTAGGTGTATGGTCAGAGTGGTGGCTGGGGAGGACGAGATGGCAGCAATGTTTGGGTTCAGTTACCGGGTGGAGAAGCTGGGCCCACAGCAGGTACCGGGACAGAGATGAGGTAGGCCTGTGGCCGGATGGGGACGAAGTGGGTGGGTGTTGAGAGTCAGCATTTGGTAGCTGATGGGATGGGAAGGGGCAGCGGGGCTGGGAGGACAGTGGGGCTGGGCAGTGCTAGGCGGAGGTGGGAGCTGTTCTGTCATCCCTAGCATGAGGCACACCCTGTCCGGATGAAGACACAACTTCAGAACTCACCAGAATTAGCTCTGATTCACGACCCCTGCCACTTGTTTGGCATTCGGTGGCCTCTGGTTCAACCCAGGAACAAGTAACTTTCCAAGGCAAAGAGAGATGATGCTGTGATGGGGTTTGGGGAGTGGGCCAGTGGGCAGGCTGCCTCCTTGACCAGCTCGGGAAGAGTGAGGACCAGACCTTCCCCCGAGTGAGATGTCAGCAGCAAGTGAGCCAAGCCTTTGGCTGGCCTTGGAAGCCAGTGCTGGCTGCCATCAGTTGTCCACTTGTCCTCCCACAGTACCCAGGTGTCTCCAGGACCAGTGGGGGAGAGGCAGGGTCATTTCAGGTCATTCAGATGACCAGTGTTAGTGGGACCCAGGCTGGGGACAGGGAATACAAACCAGGTCCAGGCCACTGGGGTTGGCTCTGCAGAGCAAATTCTTAACCCGTGCCTTGCCAAACAGGCTCAGCATAAAGGACCCAGAGTAACTAAAGGACACGTGCCCCCACTGCAGAGCTTGTCCAGGCACCCTACTTAAATGGGAAGAAGGAGCGGTTGTTGCAACCTCATAGATAAGTCAACACTAATATTATTAGGCGTACTAATAGCATCTTCCATGTATCGAGCATTTACCCTGCTCTGGGTTCTGAGCTTTGAGCTCATTGCTTTACATGCATGGTCTCATTTAATCTCTACAACAGAGCAAACCTCCTCGCATTCCCCTTTCACTAGGCTGAGGCTGAGGCACATGCCAGGGTCACACAAGTTGGAACTGGTGGTTAAAGCCAGGCCAGTCTGGCTCCTCTGACACACCTCTACTCAATCTCCTCCATCACCCAAGGTCACAGAGGCACTGGAGAGAATGAGCCCAGGACTCTGGGCATGTCCCTGCATTGCCCAACAACTCTCAGTGTAAGAAGCCTCAGGAGCCAGCTTCTCCCAGCCTCAGCTGCTCCCAAGTTGGACGGTGACCCACACCTGGATGCAGCTCCCCACTTCCCAGGAGGTCAAGAACCGTGCTGCAGCCATCCTCTCTTCTGCTGGGCTGCATGATGCCAGGCCATTCAGGATTGGGGGCGGGGGTGGGGGTCTCACTCAAATCTGGGGAGTGACACAGTCCTGAGGAGAAGCTGGCTCGACCCTTGATATTTGGGTCTTGCTATTATGTATTTTGATATGGGGCATGATTTCATTAGGGCAGTTGACCCCGAACTTCAGTGCCTGAAGGAAACCCCAGATTCCTGGACCATACCCTCGATGATTCAGATTCAGTGGGAACCTGCACTTGTCCCCAGCCCTCCAGGTGTTCGGCTGCAGGTGGGCTGGGGTACTTGCAGAACATCTCCCTAGAGACTCACATAACTAACATTCAGCATCTTGGCCCAGAATCCAGATAACACTGGGGTCTCCACTTCGTGTTTTCTTTGCTGAGCTTCCCAGCTGTGCCCCATCTGAACAGGCAGAAGGCTCCTCATAATGATGGCCAGGGGCAGAATCAAAAGCGTGTCATGCTGGGTCTGTGCAAAGCTCTTTGGGTCAGGTTCTCTCTTTCCTGTTCCTCCCAGGGTCAAATGCTGGCTAACCAACTTATTTTGTTTGGCATGCAAAGGGTGAGACCTCAAACGGCTTTCCATTTGAGTTTTTGCCAATATTTTTAAATTGTGAGAGTTCGCATTAAAATCTGGTTTCCAGGCTTCTCGTGGAATGTTGGAGGTCTGACTCGGATAGCGCCTCTTGATCGCTCCCTGTGGTTTTGTGTATCTGCACCCAGGGGGGCTTCAGTTTGGATGAGCCAAGCGCTCTCCACTTCATCCAGCCCCGATCATCCCATTCCCTCGCCTGCTTCATCCGTTCACGTTACCTGCAGGGGCCCTGCATGCAACTGAGGGTATGATCTCAGGGCTCTGAACTGAAATGCGGAACCCACTAGGCCTGGGTCTTAGTTTGCTGGGGCAAGCTTAGTTTGCTTTGGGGTAACAAAGTACTATAGGCTAGGTGGCTTAAAACAGCACCTTATTTCAAAGTTGTGGAGTTTAGAAGTCTGAATCCAAGGCCCTGGCAGAGTCACGCTGCCTCTGAAGTCTGGGGGGATCTGGAGGTGGCTTGCTGGTAATTTATGGCATAGTCCAGTCTCTGCCTCCATCACGTGACTGTCTTCTGTCTGTCTCTTACTGTGTCCAAATTCCCTGCCCTTATAAGGACTCTGATCACATTGGATTAGGACCCACCCTAATCCAGTGTGGCCTCATTTCCACTAATAACACCTTCAAAGATTCTATTTCCACATAGGATCACAGTCATGAGACTAGGGGTTAGGACATCAGCATATCATTTGGGGGACACATTTCAATCCATATCAGCCTGTTTCCCACATTTGGTCTCCATACCCAGTTATGTTTGATGCCCTTTTAAAATAATACCTTCTGAAAGAGAGAGATACTGCTATTAGCCCACTTAAGTGAAAAAAGATATCAAAGCTCAGAAAGGGTAAGATGCTACAGGCAACAGGAGCAGAGCCAGGGCTCCAGGGCCATGGCCTACAGCTGTGCAGTTTATACCCCGAACACCTCCAGGGGGCACTGACCATGCAAACCACACTGAGCAGCCCTCCATCTGCCAGGCTTCCAATAGGAGTGTGTCTCAGGTTTGAAAAGGGCAAACCTGGAGGAAGCCATCCCCTCGACCTTGACTACTCCAAGATGTTTTCCTAGAGCTGAGATGCTCGAAGTGTGGCCCCTGGGCCAGCAGTTTCAGCATTCCCTGGGTACTTGTGAGCGATGCACATTCTCAGGCCTTGCCTGAGCCACATCTACCAACCCAGGGCCCCTGACTCCAAAGCCATACTCCACAGCAGCCCTCACTTCTGGACCCTAAGAGATAGGGATTTCCAAGCCACAGGTGCTCTTCTTGCTTCTTCTCCTCCACAGTGCTCTTACATCCCAGGCAGCCTGGACAACTACCGGTTGGCCCGGGCCGATGTGGAGAAGGTCAGAGCCAAACTCCATGAGCTCCAGGTCTTCTACTGCTTCTCGGCCATGCAGGAGAATGAGACCAGCGTCCTGTACCAGCGCCTCTATGGGCCCCAGACCCTCCTCTTCTCCCTCTTCTGGCCTACCTTCCTGCTTACCGGGGGCCTCCTCATCATCGCCATGGTGAAGATCAACCAGTCCCTCTCCATCCTGGCGGCCCAGAATTAGCCTCATCCACACCATGCCACCACTTGGTGGCTGGGTGAGACCCCAGGGGTGCTCCTTACCTGTATGCCCATGCTAACTCCCCCTGCCTTCACACTTCCCCCACTCCAGCCCATTCATTCCACTGAATAGTTGACTTTGAGAAAAATCAAAGTTAACTTTGTTAAGTCATTTCCTGCTCAAGAATGCACAATGGCTCCCTAGTGCCCAGGAGGAGACCAGGCAAGCCAGTTACAGCTCTCTGTTACCTATCCCCACTCAACTGACTATTTCCTCCTGCACCACCACCTACCCCACGAATTACGATGATTTTTACTTTTGTGTCTATATTCCCGCTGTGGGCTCAAAAGCCTGCCCAGCCCATCCAGGAAGCCAGTCTTGGCACACCTCAGTTCCTTCTTCGGATTCCGTAATAAAAACAACAGCAGCTGCCATTTACAGTGTGCATTTAGGATTTTACTTTCCCCCCAATACTAAATGCTATACACGCTTAGTGCAATATTAATAAATAGATGTAAATAACAAAAAACTGTAAGGAAATACACCAAAACGCATTAAAATATTGACAGTGATAACATTTAAGTGGTGGGATGATGGTGCATTCTAATTTGCTTCCTTATTCCCCTGTTTATTTTGGGGACTTTTCTAAATTTTCAACAGGATGAAGGCAGTGGTTATTGTTTTAAATCAGAAAACACATCAGTATGTTGTTTTGTGAAACGTTTGAAAGCATGTGTCCCCCTCACAAATCGGGATGGGGGGCTCAGGCTCCAGTCAGAGGCAGGCTGTTGACAGCACACACTCGTTAGGACCCTCTAGGAGAAACGGTCATTCCACGACGACGAGGATTTGTTACTTGCATTGCTGGTAACTTCTTGGGCTCTGGTCCTCCTGGGAAGTCTGTCTCAGATTTGAAAAGGGCAAAACTGGAGGAAGCCATCGCCTCCATGTCCACTACTCGAAGACGTTTTCCTGGAACCGTGGTTCTCAAAGTGTGGCCCCTGGACCGACCGCGTCAGCACCCCGTGGGTGCTTGTGGGCAATGCACCCTCCCAGGCCCTGCCCCCGACCTACTGAATCAGAAGCTCTGGGTAGGGCCCAGGAATCTGTGTTTTAACCAGCCCTGAAGGGGATTCTGTGTGTGCTCCAGAGTGAGAAGCGCTGCTCCGGTCGCTGGAGGCATTCAGAGTGGATACCTGACTAGTTGGCAGGGAGCTGCCAGGCAAGCCCTGAAGTGGAGTCTCTGAAGTTCCTTCCAGGGCTGTGATTCTAAGACCTAGCCCCTGGGTTTGAATCCTGTCTCTACTGCCAGATTCTCTGATTCTCAGTTCTCCAAAAGAGAGACTCCTCCCCTAGGGTACTTGGGAGGGTGAAATGGAGCTTTGGTACATACTAGGGGCCAAAATGGAAACTACTGGTAATAATAATTAATGAATGCTCATTTTTCGGAAAACTTCCAGAGAGAGTTATCATAACAATAATGTCACTCTATGGTGCTGATTTATTTCATGCCAGGTACTGTGCTAAGCAATTTCCTTACACAAAGTCAACGAGGCACTACCGCACCCATCTTGCAGATGAGGAAAAGTGATGCAGGGTAGTGTGAAGTCTGTGGACTTCGGAACACGTGGCCCGGGTTCAGATACACGACACTGCCGTCCACCAGCTGCTTGAATCTGGGCCAATGACTAACCACGGTGCCTCAATTCTTCATCTGGGAAAGGAGAACTAGTAACAGGATCTCCGTCATAGGGCTGTTGGGATGAAATAAGCGATTATGGAACGTTCCTAGAACAGTGACAGACACATGGTCAGTACTATGTAAGCTACGATGAGAAAGTGAGGCTCCAAGAGGCACTTGGACAAGGCCATCCATAGAGTAAGTGGAAGAACTGGGACTCCAGCCCGGATGGGTAGGGTTCCGGAGCCTGGCCTCTTAGGCACAGCATCTGAGCAGACTCAGGTGGAAAAAGGCTGAGGGACACAACCACCCAAAGGCCTCGGGGGTGAGAGGGAGCCATGCCGCCTGGAGCCCAGGTCAGCGCCCTTCCAAACTGGGTGCCCTGTGCACCGTCATACCCTCCAGGCTGTGATCTAACAGGTAGCAGCACCCATTCCCCAGACTTTCTCCCTCCTGGGGTAAAGGGAGTCTCGAATTTCCCTTGCGTGCTTTTAGGAAGTCCCATTTGAGATATTGTAGTGTGGTTTTTCGCAAGAAGTTACCACTGGGAGAAATTAGGTAAACGGTTCTTGGGATGTCTCTGTATTATGTTATACAACTGTAGATGAGTCGACAACTATCTCAAATCTTTACATTTGATTTTTTTAAAAAAACAAATAGAAAGTCCCAACCAGGAATCTCACTTACCAGAGCTACTTTGCAGAGTACCTGCATTTGGGGCTAAAATGCAAGAAACTTGCAAATATCTGAACTGCCCCTGCAGGGAGGAAGGCTGTGCCCCCGTAGAAAACCTTGTAGCTGGGCTCGGCTGGCTCCCACTGCCTGTGCATTATCAGCGAGGCCCTTCATTTGCTTGAGACAAATGCCCTCCTCTGTCGACAGAAACCGGCCTACTTCTATGCATTCCTACACCCGCCTGCCTGCTCACGGAACGCCACGCACACGATGCGTGCGAAATGATGGGCCTTTAAGCCTGATGGAGTTAGACAGTGAGGAGAAATATTTTTTGGAAAAATAGCTGCCCAGGAGCAGAGAGCCCTCCTCGGTTCCTAATAAATCGCTCTGGCAAGGAGTATCTGCGCTCCCACTCTCTTTGCTCTCTCTCTCTCGGGCCCACGGCTCGCACCTGGAGAAGTGCACCTGGCGCCCTCCCCCGTGAGCCCTGTCTGAGAACTCAGCCCGCCCGGTGGAGATCATCGCAGGGAGAAGGGACCCTCAGACTCCAGACTTGGGGTGGAAAGGGCCCTTCTAGAGCACCCTAATAGTACCCAGCCCTCAGCCAGAGCTTCGGCTCAGTCTGCCCGATTTGCAGCGAGGAGGACAAAGCAAGGAAGGTCTCTTCTGTTTTTGAGGATCACAGAGGGCAAGGATTTCAGTTCACTTTTGTGAAGGAGCTGCCGGGAAGGGGTCAAGCAACACCTTCCGTCAAGGAATTTCTCATTTTCTGGCCCCTCTCCCTCCTTCTTCACCCACCATCACTGAGGGCTTCCCAGCCAAGAACTTGCATCATGCAAACAGAAAGAGCTGCAATACAGAAGGGTCATAAGATCTTGGTTTTTGTGACTTATGGAAATGATGCCAATCCCTCCAAATGAACAATTTATCAAAAGTTTCTCCTAATTTCAAAACTCACTGGATGAGGGGGATTGTGAACTGTTTTTTTTTTCCTACTACTAAATGGTAGTGCAGGCTGGTACATGAAAATATCCACTGTTCTTTGAATCTGTCTTGCATGTAGAGGACTTTGAATGACATGAACTATTTGGGAAGGTTTTGATTCAGCAAAGTGCTACTGTCCATGCTTTATTGGCCCTGCTTTTTCATATTTAGGGAATGGAGAAAGCCCCAAGAAAGATCAGAAAGATGGAGAAATTCACAACAGTCGAGTATTGCAGTTCTCAAAGTGAAGGCTGACAAAGTCAAAACTATAACCATACTAAGACTTACATTCATAACCATACTAAGACATTATTTGCCTTTTTCACATGCATTCTTTCATGAGTATAAAATTGGTGGAATTTTCCAAAGGTTTTATGAGGTGCGGCATCACAGCAGGCTGAATTCAGAAGCAGCTGTGAAGCCAGACGTTAAAGAGATTGGCCCAAATGTAATACAAGGTCATTTTTCTCAATAATAAGTTGTTTTGGAAAATAAAGCTATTTTTCACAAAATAATGTTATTTTTGTTGCCGTGTAATGGATTTATTATTTTTAAATGAATTAATAGCTTAAAAATTAAAATTCTAGGTTTTAATTTCTAAAATGGTAAATTATAATCCATATAAACAACAGTTCTTTGGAGTCTTCAGTGGTTTTTTTTTTTGGTTTGTCTGCTTTGCTTTTTGTTTTTGTTTTGTTTATTTGTTTTAGTTAGGCCAGTAAAAAGAATTTGTTGGGAAATGGGAGAAAGAAAAGAGCTTGCTGAGAAATGGGAGAGAAGGACGGAAATACCCACCAAGATTTGATGCGGGGCCAGGTAAAGCGCGCGCTATGCCTTGTGTGGTCACCATTGAAACTGTTCGTTATTCCTGCCCCTTGCTAAGGGCAGGGGCCCAGCTGCTACTGGTCACCCCACCAATGGTGGGCACCGACGGTCCTCAGTGTATTTTAAATATGCAAAGAGTTCCTGAGGCCACAAAGTCTGAGAAATGCTGATCTAGTGTCCGCAGAGACAGGGTCTCCGTGTCCCTCCCACACAGTGCCCTGCGGCTACAGGACGGCCTCCTATAATTCCCCTCAGAGTTCTGCTGGGGGCCAAGGGGAGCGCTTTCCTTCATCGCCGCCTCTGGTTCTTTTAGGTAATTTCTTCTTAATCTGCACATGCTCTCCTGACTTTTTCTCTGAATCAACTGAAATGAGGAACTCAGCTTCTCCCTAGGTTTTGGCAACTCTCCGCCCCACGTGGTCATCAGCCAACTTCCTTAAAGGATTCGGGAGGTGGACAGCCCCACTTCCAAACCCAAGTGTGTGATTCAGTCCATGGCCGCCTCCATCTCCTTTGGCTTGCAGAGTCAAGGGTGGCTTCGAGGGACTTTAACCTCCTCTATCATCATCTCCATCAACCCACGACAAGCGCCCTTGCCCCCACACACCTAAGAAAGCCAGTCTTCAATCACCCTCTCTAACCAGGTGGTTGCACTGAGTCCTGCTGGGTAGCCACTGCTGTTCGACTCCCGGCTAATTTTTCATATTCAATTCTCCGAGCACTGGTAGAACTTGAAGAGATCAAATAGTACTTTCTCACTTTCTAATCTGGGGCTTGAGCCTCCTCTGTCACAATCCTCCTTGGAGACAATCTGCATCCACATCCCTTTTTAGGAATAACTCACCGTGCTGTGAGGGAGCCACTTCCTTTTGCAATATGCTTAGCTAATCGTTCCCCTGCATCTAAAAGGGTAGTGACAGCTAAGGTGTGGTGAGCACCAGTATGCCAGGAGCTGGGCTGAAGACACACAGAGCTCCTTTGACCCTAACCATCCATTTTGGAGCTAATATTAGAACCCCCACTTCATAGACAAGGCAACTGAGGCACAGGGAAGGTATTTAACTTGGCCCAGGGCAAATAGTAGTAACTAGCAGAGCGGGGATTCCAACTTGGGCAGTACAACTTCAGACTCTAACTCCTGGGCGGTCTCTGCTCCATATCAAAACTGAGAAGTGCTGAGCGGCACAAGGTTAAGAACAAGCAGCCTGTTGGGGTCCTGGAGATCCCTTCCTTCAGAGGTCAGGCTCTCAAATAATTCCCTTAGCCCACCCCTCTGGATGGGCCTTGAGGCCCACGCATGCTCATTTGAAAAAGCCCTGCAGGGGTTGCCATACGTGCCCTGTCCAGGCTGGGGTGGGGGGCGGTGGTCAGAGAGTCCAAGGCCCCGCCCGACTCCACGGCCCCCCAGCCCCCAGCCCAGCTGCAGCCAGACCTGCTGCAGCCCCAGGGCCCCCTGAGCATCTCTACTTAAGCGCAGAGTGGGAGAAAGCCTGGGCCCTCCCCCTCAGCCGCCCCCAACCTTGTCCCTGATTTTCTTAGTGCTCCCAAACCACTGGTTTAATAATCCACTCTAAAATTTTTCCAGGATTTGACAGCATGCTCATTTTTCTATCCTGGAGCTTGAGTCTTTTTTCTCTCATTAATAAAAACTGGGCCATTTGTCATCTTCTTGGAATCCAACTCGTGTCTCTGTGATTCTGCTCGTCACGGTCTCTCGATCCTCTCTGCTGGCTCTTTTCATTGCCTGGAACTGAAATTTCCTGAGCCACAAGCCGGAACCGTATTGATTTGAAGCCGCCAGCGCCCTCCGTAGAGGTCCTGACCCCACGCGAGCCTCTTAGCCATGGCTGGACCGTCACAGCCAGCCCCCAGGTTTTGCTCCTCATGGGGAGGACGGGGGCAGACCGAGAGAAAAATGGGCACTGCTCGTCCCTGCATCGGATCACCTGTCCCAAGCAGGCCCAGCCATCATTTGCTTCCACTCTCTTTACGAACTTGTTTTAACGGCCTTTTTCTCATTCTTACATTTTTGGGGGTAAGTTTCAGCTCAACATGACATTGTTCTTATGGTTTTGTATTTGTCCTTACAGAAGGAGCTGCAGGGAAGGAAAGCAGGGGGAAAAGAGAATGAGAGTTCAAATCTGGCCTGTCCGTGACCTTGGGCAGTTTATTTTACTTCCCTGAGTCCCAGTTTCCTCAATTGGAAAACGAGTGTAACAACATCCTTTAGATTACAGGGCACTCACAATGAAATAATGAATGCGAAGCACTTAGCATAGTGCCTGCTGCATAAAAGATGCATAAAAGAGCATAAATGTTTGTTCTCTCCTTGAGCAAGCATGTCTCTTTCCACCAATTATACAGATACTTTTCTGTTTGACTCAGAGAATTCCCTGTGGCTATCTTTTCCTCCCCAGCAGCTTCCCACTTCTTAGCTTCATTGAGGATTGCCTTGCTTCCTTCTCCCTCTCAATCCATTTCCAGCTGAACCCTGCCTTAAAATTTCCTGCCACAGACAGACTACCTGTATTTGCTTTGAACTTTCTTGAATCTACTTCATACATTGAGGTCCCGAGCAAAATCAGTTACCTATCCACAGGAGCCATGCCCCTGCCTTGTTGAGCCTTGCAAGCATCAAAGTCCCAGTTTTCTTGAGAGTCCACCTTATGGGAGAATCATCACCTGCCATAACAATAAGTCTGGCCAGAATAATACTCTCAGAATCAAGTTTAATTGGAGATTAGATTGCATTTTCGTGCCTACTGCAGGATTCCTGGATCCACAGCTAATTTACCAAGACAATGCCTCATCTTGCAGAAGCTGTGGGAACAGAAATGGCTGCATCAACAAAATTACTAACCTGTACCTGATGGGAAGGACTTTCTTTAAAGGACAACTTGAGCCCTTCAAGTTCCTCATTTTGGGTTTTGTGCATTTATTGGTTGCCTCTTCTGTGCCAGGCGCTGGACCAGGACCTGGAGATAGGGACACTTGCAGGACCAGAGACCGGACTCAGGGACCTCCCAGGCTAGGGGCTAGAGGCTAGGGGCTCGCCTCTGTCTTCCTGCCAGGAAGATCCCCAAGTCACAGCATTTTGCTTCATTTGGATCCCTGGCTGAATAGCTTAGGGAGGTCGAGAGTACAATGAAGAACTTCACGGCTAGAATCGCGTTCCTATGTTGAGCATTGATTCTAATATTCACAGTGGGTGGACGCTTGCTGGTGTGTCAGACCCGTTGCCCAGCCCTTCACACACATTCATTCCATCCTCCAGGCAACCAGAGGAAGTAAATATGATTTTCATCATCTCCATTTTACTCAGAGTCAGTAACTTGCCCAAGGTCTCTACTGACTAATTAATATTCATCAGAAGTAGGATTTGAACCAAGGTCATTTCATAGTAGAGCCTGTTCCTGTAAACACTACACTACACTGCTCCTTTATTTCCCCCAACTCCTTATTTTGAAAATATCTGACTACAAAAGTAGTACTAGAGGCATCCAGAAACTTCACCTTGATCCACCAATTATTACTATTTTGTCCCGATTGCTTTATCTGTGTGCGCGTGCATTACTGACCCGTTTGAGAGGTAGGGGCATGTAAAATACAAGGCTGCTTTGTAAACCATGCAGGGACCAGGATCGCTGGAGGAGAGCGCTGATGAAGGAGGAGAGACCAACAGGAAGGCAAGCTGGGCTTGTGGGAGGCAGGCTGCCTGGGCCAGGCAAAGCAGTTTGAGATTGACTCTAAAACTGAGCGGACAGATCGTGATGGACTGTCAGTGAAAGCACAACGTTTATTGATCATATTGAGAAGAACTGTAAAATCAAACTTGTGTATTCAGCAACTGATGTCTTTATGGTTTCTGATTAAATATACATGCTCATTGGAGACAATTCAGACAATGCAGATAAGCATCAAGAAGAACTTTGAGAATATAACCCTGGCTAAAACCCCATGTTATTATTTCAGTTTACTTCGTATTTTACTTTTTCTGTACCTACAGATTGGAACCACATAGTACATGGAGCTTTGTATCCTGCTTTTCCATCTAATGTTATATAGCAAGAACACTTCTGCTTGTTATAAAATTGTCTTTGAAAAAAAAATTTTTTCAAGCCATTTAATAGTATTCCATCAGAGAGCTCAAGATTTATTTAAACCATTGTTTGGGGACTGAAGTCCAAGATTGTGTCCTCTTTTTTGTTATTAAAACCGTGTAAACACCTCTGAATGAAGTCTGTGGCTCTGTTTGCTTAGAACAGATTCCTAGAAGTAAAGCCCCTGGGACGGGACGGATGGGTCACCTCTCTGGCGTGGAGGACACAGGAGGGGGCGAAATGGAAGGAAAGCAGTCTGCAGGCTGCTGCCGCAGAGCAGGTGTGAGGAGGTAAGGATTTGGCCTTCAGGGATTCACTGAAAATAGAAAGGAAGTGACAGGAGAAACGCGGGGAAGAAATAATCAATAGGATTTAGTGGGCAAGATAAGCTAAGGGTTCAAGACTGGGGGCGGAGAGAAATAGCGATGCAGGAGGGAGACTTGCTGTGGTCTCACACGGCTTGAGTAGAAGCCACAGGAAGACATTCAAGGTAAAGGGTCCAGCACGCCAGCCTCCCGCCCCTTCCCTTCCTACCCCTGCCCCCTTCCCATCCTCTCCCTTCCCTTCCTTCTTCTACCCCTTCCCCCTCCCCCTTTCCTTCCTCCCTCTTCTTTTCCCTCCCCTTCCCCTCTCCATTCTTCCTCCCCTCTTCCCCTTCCTTCTTCACTTTCTCCCCCTTCACTTCCTTCCTCCCTCTCTCCCTCCCTTCTTCCTATTTCCTTCCCTCCATCGGCTGATCCCCTGCCCCGTGCCAGGCCGTGTCTGGGGTGCTGACCATTCTCAATGAAGGAGACGTGGCCCCTGTCCCTAGGCGAGTTCAGCCAGGGAGTCCCTGCAGGCCTGGAGCGTAAGAGAAAGGCCAAAGCAAGGGCGAGAGACTGGGATCCCTGCCTGGAGGTGCAGCCACGCGGCAGAGACGAAGCTGAAGCGAGGCGGGGCCTTGCCTGGCCGTGGCTGACTGTGTGGACACAAGCCACCCCTAGGAGGGGCCTGGGCCACCCTCCATCCCTTACCCCCAGCCACCAGCCAGTGGGGCTCGGCCTCTCTGGTACCTAGTTCAAGAGCCTTTCTTACCCTGGCCCTGGGTGCCCCCTGTGCACTGAGGAGGCAGTGGTGGGTGCTGGCGGGGGGGGGGGGGGCCTCATTTGCTGTGTCCAGGCGTCTCCACTGCCCTTCACGAGACCGGCTGGCTTCAGGCTCTGGGCAGCCCACGTGGCCTTGCGGCAGTGCACGCGGGCTTCAAAGTCCAGGATCCAACCCACAGGCGCCGGTTAACGTCGGGGGATCCCACGCCTGCTTTATTTCTACATCATGGTGGCCATTTGAAACAGGAGTCTAGCGGCTAGTACCCTAGCGCTAGTACCCTAGCGCTAGTACTCGTTAGTTTTGGGGCATTAAGCTACCAAGGGTTGTGCAATGGCCTGCTCGCCAGCCTGGGGTGTGTTCCCATTTGGGACCAGCTCCAGCCCTCCGGGGTGGAGGCGTCCTGAAAGGGGTCTGACCCAGGCCTAGGGGAGTGTCACAAAATTCAGATTTCATGTAGTTGTCCCCAGGTGGATTACTTACTTGCCCTCTTCCTGTTAGCTATCAGCAGGAGCATGTCGGCTGGGGATGGGGCTGGGAGGAGGAAGGGCTGGACAGAGGGACATGCAGAGGGTTCTGGACCATAGGCTCATTTTCTGAACGACGTGTTGGCCCTCCCGTCCAGTCTGCCTACCATAAGACCCTTCATGCCTGACAATCTGTGACTCCAGGTAGGGCAAGGGGAGGCAAAGGGAAAGTCAAAGATGCCTCTGACCCTTTGCTGATCCACGAGGATGAGCCTTTCCATCGACCAGCCATTTTCAAAGACCGAGGAGGTCCCCGGACTGACTAGGATGTCAGTGAGAGGAGACATAAGCTCAGCCTTTATAAACAGCAATAAAAAAAAAAAAAAGCAAAAGCAGCCCATGGTTTGTTAAGCACTTAATAGGACACAAGCGCTGCAGAAAACACTTTAAGCGCATCGCAAACTACATCTGCAAGATGGGCATTAGCAAGCTTCTTCTAGAGTTGAGAGACCAAGCTTGAAAGCAGCTTGAGAATGATGGTTTTGGATTTGGAGTCTGCTGAGCTCCACAACTCATTTCCCAGAAGTTTCTGGATCTTCAAGGGAAAATGAGGCTGGGGAGCCAGTTGTGTTTGGAGCCCCCTGGGCCTTAGCTTGTGACTTGCCAAGTCGTACCCTCCCAGAGGAGCCGCTTTGTGGAAAGCAGCAGAGAGCAGCCTGGAGAGGCAGTCCTTTCCTATCTTTCCATGGTGAGAATAAATGAAAGAGTCACCAAGGAGCCCCCAGGCTGCGGCAACCGAAAGGCGGGATTCTCAGGATGGTAGGCAGAGGCAAGACGATGGCTTACATCCTCATATCCAGGATGCAGGAATATCCAGGGGCCTTGCCAAGGGGTGAAACAGTCCGTCAAGGCCTGTGAACTAAGTATGGATGGACAGATGGACACAAGAAGGGAACCAGGGCCTCGAAAGGACCTTGTAGGGAATGGAATGAGACTTAGGAGACCCAGATGCAAGAACCAGCTTCGCCTCCAGCTTGCTGGGCGCCCTTCCCCTGGGCCTCGGGCTTCTCCCCTGAGCTTCCACTGAGGACCTACTGTGTGCCAGGCGAGTCAGCTGGACACAAACAGGTGACTAAATAGAGAACGTGATTGCAGGGAACACTGAGTGCTTTGCCAAAACACAGGGCAGCGTTAGGGGATAGAGAGGCTGGTGTGTGTAGAAAGAGATGTGGGTGCACCTGTAGACAGGAGGTGATTGGAATGAAGTGAGCGGGCATCTGGGGGAAAGAGTCCCAACCAAGGGAGGGAACTGTAAGCATGAGAACCCTGAGAATGAGGGAGCTCAGCATTTGAGCAAGTGCACCCACCGTGGGCTGTGTCTGGGTGGCCACCTGGGGTGAATGAGACAAAAGGGGGGAAGAGGCGTGCCAAGTGTGATCATGCAAACCTGTGGCCTCGCTGAGTCTGCATTTGACTCTGATGGTGACAAGAGACATTGGAGGCAGGGCTTTGTAAAAATAACGGGCATGAATGCTATGCAAAGAATTGTCTGGGGTTCCCTGACAGATGCCCTACATCCACACAATGGACTATCATTCAGCCGTAAAAGGGAATGGAGTACTAACACGTGCGACACAGTGGGGGAGCCTTGAAGACATCATTGTGAGTCGAACAAACCAGACTCAGAAGGATAAATACAGTTTGATCTCACTGAGATAAAAGAATTAGAGTATGTAAATTCAGAGTCCGACACTAGAATACAGGGGCCCTGAGCGGAGGTAGGGAATGGGGAGTTGATGCTGAATGGGAACAGACTTCTCTGTTTGGGGTGATGGGAAGGCTTCCGTAATGGAGGGTGGTGATGGTCGCTCGACATTGTTTACTGTAATTAGCACCCCGAATAGTATATTTAAAAGGAATAGGAAATTTTAAGTTAAACATATGTTACCAGAAAAAAAATTTAAATAACCCATAGAACTTCACAACACAAAGAGAGACCCTAATGTAAACCATGGATTATAGTTAATAGCATAATTGCAAAAATATTATTTCATCGATTGTAACAAAGGTATCACACTCATGCATAATGTTAAAAAATAAAGGAAACTGTGTGTGAGGGCATGTGGGGCTCTGTATTTTCTGCATAATATTCTGTAAACCAACAACTGCTCTAATTAAAAAAATGAAAAAAAGTGAAAAACAAAATGAGTGAATGATTAAAAGAATAAAGGAGTCATTAAATTACAATTTTTTAATTAAAATGATTAAATTGACCAATTTATGTTGTATACATATATAGTTTACCATAATGAAAAAAAAGAAAAAAGACTAGAATTGACTGTGGGTCTGACAGGGTCCTGACCAGGAGAGGGTCCTTGTGGTGCTGTGCACAGTCCAGCTTTGTGGCCTCGGGCAAGTCATTCAACCTCGCCAAGGCTCAGGTCGGGAATTATGAGTGAGAAGGGAACTCGCAGGCTAGGACTGAACTGAAGGTAGAGAAGCTGGCAATCCCCTCAGGCTGAAAGACTGCACTCAATGAATGGCAGCAATTATTACTCCTCTCGTGGTTTCTGCTGAGTTTGGAACGTGAGGCCGCTGCTTCTAGGCGCTTACGTGCTTGCAGTTCATCAGCAGAGGGCTGGAGCAAAGCCTTCTGCAATCCAGTATGCCTCATGGCTTGGAACCCTCCTAAACTCCGAGGGGCGGCCACTTCCAAGCTGATGTTTGCAGATACCAGCAGCAAGCCTGAGCTTGGCCCTGCCTGTTTGAAAAATATCACCCAAACTGGCCCTGAGTTTAATCAAAGGATTACAGAAAGACAGTTGGGGTAGGCTAACCCCAGCCTCTTAGACACAGCCCTGGGACCACATCTCCCTTTTCACTCTTGCTTGAGTCTCTGCCTCAACTTCCACCCAAACCCATTCCAGCAAGAAATGAAAATTGGCCAGGCTGGAATTACAGTGTGAACTGCCTGTTGGGTGGTGTGCCCTTTTTTTCTCTCTCCTTCAATCTTGGCTATCAGGCATTTCTCCTATTTTGCTGTTGTTTGACTGTAAAAGGTGATGTGGGGGTGATGGATTTGGAGTGTAGGTGGGGGGCGAGGCGACTGATGTCAGGTGAATCCTCCTGAGCTGTATTCCTCGAGTCAGATGGAGGCCTTGAAACCTTGACTTCTGAAATAAGACTGCGCATCACCCCTTGACCAAAAAGGAAACGAAACAGTGTTGGTCTCCATGGCCCTCTAATCTCGAATGTGACTTTTAGAAATGGAGGGGGTGCAACATGGGAGGACAAAAACCTAGACTTGGAGACCGACAGACAGCAGAGGGTTGGAATCCCAGCTCTGTCCCACGTTAGCTCTGTGACCTTGAACTAGGCCCTTCGCTTTTCTTATCTGTAAATGGCGTTAACGAGGGCTGTCCACTTTGCAGGGTTCTTGTGTGCATTAAATAAAATGGTATATGCCAAGTGCTTAGGACCATGTCCTAGTTTCCAGGGCTGCTAGGACAAGTGCCACACACTGGGTTGGTTTCAAGGATGGAAATTTATCGTCTCATGGTTTTGAGGCTAGAAGTCCATCCGCAAGGTACTGGCAGGGTTGACTTTCTCCCAGAGTCTGCAGCGTTCCGGCAATCCTACCTCACATGGCGCTCTCTCCCTTTGTGTCTGCTCCTCTGGTTCCCATGGCTTCTGACTTCTGCTAATTTCTGGCTTCCACTTCCATGTCTAGTTTCATTTGCTGCTAAGTGCCTTCAGCAATACTGGGCGAAGGCCCACCCTGATTCAGTTGATTATAACATTGCCATGGGTCCTATTTACCCATGAGTCTGCACCCACAGGAGTGCTGATAAAGATAAAGGACATGCCTTTTGTGGGGGACCTGATTCAATCCCCACAAGTCAGGTACAGAGCAGCCACTACATACAGCACTCCATCATTGTCATTAAATCTGGACATTGCAAAGTTGGAATGGACCTTTGAAAAAATCAACTCCATTTTTTTTTTAATGTGGTATCGGGGATTGGACCCAAGACCTCGAACATGGGAAGCAGGCACACAACCACTTGAGCTACACCTGCTCTCTCAGCTCCTTCATTTTAGAGATGAAGAAACCGAGGTCCAGAGAAGGGAAACCACTGGCTCAATGGGCGAATGTGATTCCCTGTGAACACAAAATGGGAACTCGCAGCTTCTCCCAAAGAGAAGGAACAGGATCTGCTCCTCCCACCCCCTGCCCTAACAGAGGATCACAGCTTTCTTCTGGCTCCAAATGGGGATCTGTGAGGATGACGGGGTAGGCAGAGGATGGGAGAGTGTCAGCGGAGGGAGACACGTCTTTCATCACATCTGTCTTGCTCGGCTTCTCTTTCTGTCAGCTGACCAAGGAGACACCATCTCTGCTCCTCTCCCAATGAGATACTCTGGAAAGCTCTCTAGCTCCCTGTTCTGTGGATGCCCCAGGTCCTCCTTGCTGCCCTTCCAGTTGGGCTGCAGATGGACCCAGAGAGGAACCCCAACCTTGCCTGAGTACCTGGGCAGCTGAAGTGGTTCGTGTAGGGCTGGGCTACCCATGCAGAGAGCTGGAGGAGCAGAGGACAGAAGCCCAGGGCTGGAAAGGGAACAAGCACCAACTAGGCTTGGCCTCGCATTGACTCCCCATCTCACCAAACTCTGCCACGCTCCAGCCCAGAAATTCAGAGCAAGGAGCCCCAGGACTAGCTGGACCCAAATCAGGCCCCATGAAGGGACTCCAGGGCAAGGAAAGCAGGTAATCATCATCTATTCAACATTTATTGGGTGCTTAAGGTAGCATAGCCCAGCTCCACCCGGAGAACACCCTTGCAGGGCTCGTGTTCTCATGGCAGTGGATGGACAACAACCAACCAAGTAAAAAGGATGCTTTCAGAATTTGACAAGTTCTTAATGAGAGAACTAGTAAGCAAGAGTGACCAGGGGCAGAGAGGGCCACTCTGGAGCAGCAGGACATCTAGAGAAGAGCCTGGAGACAGACCTGGCCTGTAGCCTCCTTTCTCCTGGCTATAAGGCTGAAGTTGATTTACACAAGAAGACAAGGGGGAAGGAGGAAAGTGGTCTTTTACTGTGCAGCTGTTATGTGCCAGGAACTATGCACATGCCCTGCACCACCTCAGTCGGTCCCTCAGTGCCCCTGGGAAGGGGTCATTTGCCCCATTTTACAGGGGAGGACGCTGAGCCTCAGGAGATGAAGTGGCTTGTCTGGGACTATCTGATAGGAAGCGGCAGGCCTTGAACCCCAGGTCATCAGGCTCCAGAGCTGTTCTCTTAATTTCCCTGCACCTTGCTGCTTTTCCTGGCTACTTCAAATGCTGACCGTCACTCTTGGACTTGCAGTGAGTTAAATGGTAGCCCCTAAAATTTACATCCACATCCCAGAACCTGTGAACGTGACCTTCTTTGGAAAAAGGGTCTTTGCAGATGTAATGACACTACAGATGTCGAGATGTGGTCACCCTGGGTCACCGGGTGGGTCCTGAATCCAATGATAAATGTCATAAGCGACAAAAGAGGGGAAGACAGCCTCACAGAGGAGAAGGGTGTGAAGACGGTGGCGGAGCCTGCAGTGGTGCAGCCACAGGCTAAGAACGTCTAGGGCCACCATTAGCTGGAAACAGCCCTGAAGGAGTGTCCCAGAGCCTTTGGAGGGAGCACAGCCCTGCTGACACCTTGGATCCAGAATCCAGAGGCAATAGACTTCTCTGGTTCTAAGCCACCCGGTGTGTGGCTTTTAGGCAGCAGCGCTTGGGAACCAAGACAGGAACCCCACAGCTGTCAGACTTGGAACCTGGGGTCTGGGGAGGGAGGCAGCCCCGGGGACCTTCTGGGCCCTGGGATGGGAAACCCCAAGAGGACTGGGGGAGAGGAGAGTCACCCAGCATGGCAAGGGACCTCCTGGCCTCAGAAGGCAGAGCGGGTAAGACCTGTCTCCATCCCCTCCACCTGTGCCTTGGAGTGGCCCGCTGTCCCCTTCCGCCTGCAAGGGGGCCCCATTCCAGCTACTTTTAATTTGAAACAAACTAGCTGCTCCCTTGTGGTCCTGGACTTAATAGGCTGCCTGTGCAGCCAGCTGGGATAAGCAGCCCTGAACGAATTACTCCTGCATGGTATCGGGGTTATCTGGAAGCGAGGCCAGGGCCCCACAGAGAGGCAGCCTTGGTAGGTGGCAGGAGGACCCCCTTCCTCTCTCCCCTCTTGCCTTGGGGCTACGGGACCCCAGACGGCCCCTGGATGGCTGCAGTGGGTCAGGGAACAATGGCCTGTTATATCCTCCTGGGAGGAGGCCGTCTGTGTGGTCAGGCCCTGGGCACCAGAGTGCCGAGGTGGACATCTCCCCTACCCTGGCAGGCTCTGGCTTGGGACGAGGGCATTAGTCATAGACCAAGAAGCCCTGACGATGGGGTTTCCTGCCGATGACACGGCGCAGGCACTCGGGGTCCTAGGATGCAGGGAGCAGTGCTATCCCAAAGTGACCTCAGTGCCCGGCCTGTGAAGCCAGGACAATGAGCTGGCTGGGACCTGGGCACGGGGGCCTCTCTCCCCTCCCAGCAGAGGGCAGCGCCCGAGCTCAACTCTGCCGATAAGAACACTGCGCCATCTCACAAGCCCCCAGGTCCCCAGTGTCAGGGCAATTGCTTTCTCAGACATTTCTAGTAAACAATCTGTACTGGGTTGAATAGTATCCTCCAAAATTTCTTGTCCCCCCAGGAACTGAGAAAGTGACCTTATTTGGAAACAGGAGCTTTGCAGATGTACTTTGTAAAATTAAGATGAGGAGGGAAGCGAATATGACTCAACCAGTTGGCTGCCTGCCCACCCGGGTTTGGGTCTCAGTATTTCCTAAAAGAAGATGCTGCCTCTCACCGCAACGAGCTAGATGCCACAAGCCAGCAGATGCCACAGCTTGCAGGGAACGGATGTGGCTCAGGCCATTGGGCACTCGCCTCTCATGAGAGAGGTCATGGGTTTGGTTCCAGGTGCCTCCTGGAGAAGGTGAGCAAACAATGAGCAGAGAGATAAGAGAACTATCTGGGAGAGGGGGGATAAATAAATAAAAAATAAAGTAAGTCAATAAATCTTATAAAAAAAGGATGAGGTCATACTGGAAGAGGGCCAAACCCAACTTGACTGGTGTCCTTGTAAGAAGAAGGAATTTGGATGCAAAGACACAGACACGGAAGGAAGACAGCATGTGAAGACGGAGGCAGGGGTTGGAGCCATGCAGCCACAAACCAAGGAATGCCTGGAGCACCAGAAGCTGGAAGAGACAAGGAAGGCTCCTCCTCTAGTAACTTTGGACACCCGGATTCCAGACTTCTAAACTCCAGAACGCTGGAAAAAAATGTTTCTATGCTTTCAAGCCACCCTAGTTTGTGGTACTTGGTTATGGAAACAAATACACTGCTGATACCTCCATTCCGGACTGCCTGGAATTTCTCCATTGCCAAGACCATTCCTCAAACTTGCCCTGTAAGAAGGGAGAGCAGCGGGGAAGGTCCTCCCAGGAACAGAGCCCACTCGGTGTCCAGCAGATGCCCTGGTACCATCACACCTCCCTGAGAGGTTACGGGACTGTAGGGAGAGTACAGAATCCTGCTGACCTTGGCCTATTGAGTGTTCCCATTCCCTCATGAAAAATTATTCCTTAACCCAAGCCATGAGACCTTATGGAATTTGTCCCAATCCTTTGTGCAAGAGACGGCTGCCATGAAGAGACCCTGCTGTACAGCCGTTCTTGACAAACTCACCAACAACGCTGGTGGAAAGTTGGGGGGGCTCCCTGCTGGTGGCAAAGGGAGCAATGCAGGCCAGAGCATTGGGTTGCTCCAGCCCTGGGGAATGGAGAGGAAGTGCCTGGTCTTGGCACCAGCTGGACTGAGCTTCTAATCCCGGCTCTGCTTTTCTCCAGTGGAATGGCCTGGACTAGCCAAACATCAGTTTCCTTACCTGTAAAAATGGTTGTCACAATATCTACTTCTAGGCTGGGATTAGGGTTTGGCCAGGGGGATCAGAGGTACCTGCTTTGCTAAGTGTCATCCCTTTACTTGCACAACATTCATTAAATTAAAAGACAACCTTGTGCAATTGATATGGTTATTATCTCCAGTTAAAACTTACTCTGGGTGATTGTATGGCTCACCCAAGCTCACACAGCTGGGAGGTAGCAGAGTTGGGACTCAAGTCCATCCTACCTAAATGCAGAGCCATCCCCAGGTCCAAGGTCAATTTCTCTAGGATCTTGACCAGCAGTGGGGAGGAGGCAAGAGGAACAGCATGCCTTGGACGGTCTGAAGCTGAGATTCTGCATTGCATGGAGAGGAACGACCTCGTCTGAGGTGGGAGGGGAAGTTGGGGCTTCAGGGTGTTGTCCTTGAGATAAATCTCATGAGGTCACCTACCCACTCCTGACCCCAAGCACTCACTTTACCATCTGGGGAGCTGGGTGACCATCAAGCTGTGGGTGGCCGGAGGATGCCAGAACCTCTTCCTGGATTTGATTCTACCCGTGCTGGCTTGGGCTTCCTGACCTATGTCTGGGGTCACAGATTTTCTCCCCATGTGCAGAAGGAGGTGGGTTCTGCCCAACTTCTGGCTCCAGCCGGCAGCCCCAGGGCAACTGTGAGGGGGCTGGGAACTGGCTGCCCAGGAAAAGAGGCTGGGTCCCCAGACCCTGGCTTATGCATGCACCCAACCAGGGGCTGGGCTTCTCCTAATTCAAAGAGCAGACCCTGGCCTGGCCCCGGGAAGCAGGTTCTTCCTCCTAATAAGGAAATCAGGTGAGGGAAGTGGCCTAAACCCAGAGAGTCAGAGTTGGGTGAGACCTTAGGACAGCCAAGCTTGTAGAGGGGACAGGAACTGAATCATCTGAAATCATCCAGGAACTTAGGGGGGCCCTATGCTTTCATCCAACTCTTCTGGAGCATCCAAGCTCAAAATCTGTCTATGCTGGGAGCTGAAGAAGCAGAGAATGAGTGTCTCTGCCTGCCCTGGGGCTATCAGGGAAGCCTGAGATTATCAGTCAATGACAGCAGTCAAAAAGACTAATGTTTTACCAAGTGCTTCTTATTATGCAGGGAGCTTTAGATGCACAGCCATGACTCATCATATAAGGAGGGTGTTATGCTCCCATTTTATAGAAACTGAGACCAGAACAGGAGGGACCCAGCACCAAGTTTCCCAGCCAGTATGCGTAAGAACCCTGGCTTGTCCAGCTGGCAACCGATTGTGTCTCCCAGCTGCATTCGTGGTTTGATTTTTTAAAAGCAGAGAAATTCGTTACATTTTGGAGAAATCCAATACATATGACAAATTAAAGGAGAGCTGAAGGTGTAGGGGTGCCGGAACTCTGCTCACCCCACCTTCCCCTTGAGGACCCTTCTGTAGACACAAGAGAGCTCAGGAGGGTCTCGAATGCCTTCACGCTGGGGCCACACACGCTGCTCTTGCAGCTGAACAGAGTTCAGAAGTCATCGATGGTGGCTCTGTAGCAGGTGCCAGGGTGGCACTTCCTAGAAAGCTCTGACTCAAAGTATCAGCTCAGGGCCGCTGGCGGGTCGCGGTGCCAATGGCATGCTGTTGCACTCATTCATTGGCATCTGTAAAGCGCCTCCTGGACAGTGGGCACGATGCTAGCAGCCATAGGCCACGTGAGGAATGGCGCTTAAAGGTAAACCATCCTGAAAGGATCATAGGGTCACAAATTATGATCAAGACTATGAGGGGAATCGCTCAAGGTCAAGGAGATGATGGAGAGCAGCGATCAGTTCATTTCTGCAGTGGGGCATCAAGGAGCAATCAGGCCACCTGGATTCTGTGACCAATGGGTGGGAAAGGTGATTGTGGCATCTGGGGGAAGATGACCAAGGTCCAGGACCAGGTAGGGCAGGGAGGAAGGTCTTGGGCCCTCTTTCTTCCCAAGGCTGGTAACAAGAAACAAGAAGTCGCCCTCAGAACCAGCAGGAGGTATCTGGTCCAAAAGAAACTTTTCTTTCCTCAATCCCATCAGGAACAAAGAGAGTATCCTTCTCCTGAGGATTGGATTATTGCAAATCTAGGACTCAGGGCAGTGAAATCACAATTAAAACCAGAAATCATTAAGCAGATGTAGTGTATCCATATAAGGTCGAATCTAAATCTAAATCCGGGGCAGGTCTATACACTAAGAGGATTTTTCTGGAGACTCCAAAGACCTTTCTCTCCCCACCCCCTGCTCCCGCTGTCATTTATAAAGAAAATACTTAGCCAACACCTGGTTTGGTGAGAACTCCAGTTGCCCAGCACATGCCTGGAATGGAGCCCAGAGGCGGGCTGGGTAAACACTGGGCCCTCTCTACTGAGCTGAGGCAAAGGCCACCAGGGAGCTAAGACCAGAACCACCCAAGCCCTAGCTGCAGAGAACTCGGGCCTGAAGCAGGTCAGAGGAAGGCCAGGCGGCCACGTGGCCCCCCGTGCAGGTCCCCAGGAGACGCTTACTGTGTCATCGGGATCTTGGTTTCTGGGATGCTGATGGAGGGAGGGAGCCATGCTGATGCACCTGCTTCTCGGTGGAGGGGGACACTCGGGGACCCCTCCCACTGCTTCCTCCGTCACCTCCCCCTGCCCAGTCTGCCCCTCCTCCCCATCTCCCTTAGCCACCACTTTCAGAGGAGAAAGCGCCTCAGTCTGCGCTCAGCCCCTCTTCTCTGTGCTACTTGGCCCATGTGTCCCCTCCGTCTCAGGGATCGGTGTGATGTCCGGGTGACGCTGCATGTGAGGTGGCCCCACTGGATGGCAAGTTCCGTGATGCAGGGCCTGGGTCTTATCCACGTGCTCAGTGTGCAGTGGTGGGCACGTGGCACAGAGTAGGTGCTCAATAAATAAATGCTGCGCAAATGAACGCAGGCAAATGCGCAGAAGAAAATGTTATGCTCATTTCTTCCAATAGCCATCTGCTCTCTCTCTTTCACTCACACAGACACACACAGTCCTTTGCACACACTTTCCCTTATGCCTCACACTTGCCCCTCTTGCTGCCTAATGTCCTCCTGTGGTCTCTCTTCCTCTTCACTGCTGCCGGGGTGTGCTGACCCACCTGCGGTCAGCTGAACTCCCGAGCTCCGGCAGAGAGGATGGGCCTGGACGGTGCCCGGCCTCGTGCCTGGCCCCTTTCCCCATCCGGTCACTGCAGCACACGCAGTAAAGGGATTCTGTGTCTGCATTTCGTGGGAGTCTTGCCACACTCCTAGGGGTAGACAAGTAGGAGGTAATGCACTCTTTACAGATGAGGAAACTGAGACCCAGAGAGGTTGTGCCTTGCCCAGGCAGCAGAGCCAGAGCTGGGACCTAGGTTTCCCAACCCAGGGCACGGCTCTTTCACTGCACCCCCCTGCCACCCAGCACCTCTGGGAACTAGAAGCCAAGCTAGGATTCTGCCCCTCACCCATCCATTCCTCAAATCTTGGGAAGAAAACCCTCAATCTGTCTCCGATGGTTTCCTCCACCGCCTCCTTCTCCCAGAAGCAAAGCCACCAATAGCTGCTGCTTCTAGGCCCCCCTCAGCTCAGGCCATTCCACTCCAGATCTCCAGAAATTCTGCAGGGCAGCCTGACCCTCAACACAGGGGCTCAGTCCACTGAGCCTGCGTCTCCTGGAGGGGCAGCCCCCTAATTCAAAAATGCAATAGGGAAAAGAAGGGAAGGTCAGAAACCCCTGAGAAAAAGATAAACACAACCCCCCCCCCACCCCATACCATACAAGTGCCCTGAGCTAGACCCCCTGGGCAGCCAGGTGTGTTCGCCTTGTCATCAGAGCTGTGTCTACACAGCCGGTAGTTTCTCTCATCATGTTTTTAAAACACTGATCAAGGGTTTGTGGGCCTCCTTCCCTGCACATCCTGCTTGCGCTTCTCCCCAAAAGAGAAGATGAATATTTAAAGACTTTTTTCCCCAGCCAGTGAAACCATATCATACTGCTGCTCTCCCTTTAAATTGTATCCCCAGAAAGTTTGTCACCGTCTCCGTGAATGACTGCTTCAGGGTATACAGTGGGGGTTAAGAGGCAGGGATGGCCCCCAGGAAGTTAGTCACCCCTCTGGGGGGGAGACACAGCTGCCTGCCCCTGCTGGGGGCTGAACGAAGCACACGCAGTCCTTGCCCGTCCCCAACGGCCCTTTCTAGATCGCCCAGAGAATTAGTCCTGCAACCTGCCTGCATGCCAAGAAGCAGAGAAGACCGACGTCGACGCTGGGTGTGAGATGTAGAGAAGGCAGAACCACGAGCAAATCCCAGAAGCACCGGACCCCGGACCCCCTTGAAAGAAAGCTCTTGGCACATCGTCGCAGAAGCGACTCAAATCCTGCGCGCTCACGGCGCACGGTGGGTGCCAGCCCCGGTTAGCCATCTCCCGCCGGCTCCCTCGGGCGTCTCGGCTCTGCAGGAATTACTCACAGCCCACCGCATCAAAGCTCTCTTTGATCAACAAGACCCGACACTCCGTGGATAACTTCTTGGAACTCCAGTCACGCTAAGCCGCTTCCAATGCTCTGGAAGGGGTTCTGCACCTCTGCCTGCCTATCACCAAGCAGCCACACGCCACCAACTCCATTTCCAAAGTTCCAGGCAATTACAGCTGGCAGAGCTCCCTGGCGTGGTGCCCGACTGCTCCAAGCCGGGACCCAGGTTATCAGCAACCTCGAATCCCAGCCACCGGCCCTCCCCCCCCCCCCCCGCCAGCCTCCTCGGAGACCAGGACGTGCTGGGACGGCCGCACTTGCCAGCCAGAGGCAATGCGACCAGCCAGGTCACATCAAGACAGAACCCGAGGGTCCAGGCCCTACCTTTGGTGAGGGTCCCGGTGATGAGCTTGAAGATCGTCTGGGCAAATTTCACGAACCCAAGCTTGCATCTTTTGGAGCAGCCGCTCATGGTGGCAGAGGAGAGGTGGGCTCTGCTGTCAGCGCCCGGTGGGGAAAGCACCCACCTTGAGTGCCCCCGGAACTTGAAGCCTGCCTAGGCGAACCCCACGAGCTGGATGAACCCCAGAAGCCGGGGCTGCCGGCACAGCACAGCTGCCTCTGCAGTGAGTCCAGCTTCTGCATCCAGAGAGGCTGCAGGGGCACGACGTGTGCTCCCTTCCTCCCTCCCTCTGCCCACCCTTTCCTGCTGTCCACTCAAGTCCTCACCACAAGAGGACCTCAGGATGCCAGACGGCACTGCCAGGGCTCCGAGGGGACCAGGAACCAAGGAGGAGAGCGAAGCTGAGCAGAACGGGGAGGGAGGAGCTGGGGCGCTCCCAGGCGCTGCTGACTGTCTTTCTTACATGGCAGTGGTAATGTAGCAATTAATACTCCAAGGGAGGGGACTGCTGCACGAAACACTCAGCTCCATGCCTCCCGCGCTCCCCCTCTCTCCCACTTGATCCTTCCTGGCTAATCTAATAGGATCAATTCTCTCTGTCCTGATCAGTCATGATCAAGGAGAACTCCCCACCGAGCTGGAAGCCAGTGGAAAGTTTGCGGGCGGCCTCCCACTGGCCTGGTTTGCATCTCAGGGAAGGGGGGCTGAGCGGGGACCCTCTGGGGGGACCCAGCCTGTGCACGTTGGCGGGAGCCCACTCGACTCTCTTGCCCCCTCCACACCGGCTCAAAACACACTCAGACCGGGAACCCCAATGCCTCCAGCTGCCTCCTGGCTCCTGGGTGCCCCAGAATCAGAGTCAAACTGTTCAGTTCCAGCCTCCACCCCTGCAGAGGAGGCAAGAATCTGTTGTACTGTTAACTGAAGGAGAGGGCTATATATTTTTTTCAACTAGGACTGTTTTTGATTTAGAAGGAGGTGCTCAGAAATGCCAAAAAGGAAAATGATGAGATTCACAGAGTTTAACTATGGTACAACACTCTTACTGGTAAAACTGCAAGGCATGATGCAAACGGAAAGTCTAACCCGTGCTCCATACAATTCTGGCCTCCCTTCCTGATTACAGCCATGAGGGTTGGGAGGGGACATCTCACCCAACGTCCCACAGTGAGTGCATGGATCTCCCTCCACTGCACTCTCCCTTTACCCTCTTTGGGGACTCTGAAGTTCTCAGGGCTCATCACCAGAGGCACCGCCTGCCAGTGCTTTGCGGCTAGATCTGAACACCTATGAAACCCACTGTAGTCTCAACAGCTAGGACATGCCCTGGGAATGTCTTCCTTTTCCCCTCCATCGGCTCATCTCCTTGTCATCTCCTTCTCCAACTCGTTGCTTATGAGTCAGAGAATGGAGACTGCTGGTTGACAAAATGCCAAAGAGAGCAGAACTCCTGCGCCATGGCTGTTTTCCCCCAAAATGCTTTGGAGCATGTGGAAGTGAATTTTGAAGAAACAAACCTTATCCCTGAGGGTGGCCACCAACAAATTCCTGCTCCGAGAAAAGGTCCCAGAGTCGTACCACAGCTCTAGAGCCTTCCTCCAGGCCTGGAGTGGCCTACACTCACTGAGTCAACAGCGTGGTGTGAGTCACGCTACGTAAAATGGAATGGGGCCCTCACTGAAGAGACCCCGTGGAGCTTGAAATTGCCACATTATTCACTCGTTGAGTTAAGGGTTTTTTTTTTAAAGATTTATTTATTTATTTCTCTCTTTTCTCCCCGCCCCAGTTGTCTGTTCTCTGTGTCTATCTGCTGCATCTTCTTTGTCCACTTCTGTTGTTGTCAGCGGCACGGGAATCTGTGCTTCTTTTGTTGTGTCATCTTGCTGCATCAGCTCTCCGTGTGTGCGGCGCCATTCCTGGGCAGGCTGCACTTTCTTTCGCGCTGGGCGGCTCTCCTTACGGGGCGCACACCTTGCACGTGGGGCTCCCCTACGCGGGGGACACCCCTGCGTGGCAGGGCACTCCTTGCGCGCATCAGCACTGCGCATGGGCCAGCTCCACCCGGGTCAAGGAGGCCCGGGGTTTGAACCGCGGACCTCCCGTGTGGTAGACGGACGCCCTAACCACTGGGCCAAGTCCGCTTCCCATGATTTAAGGTTTTGAAGGTCCCAGTTAAAAGGTACATGGTATTTAGGAATGCCCATGGCGTTTAGTCTTTTGCTCCCTTATTCACTTTTCCAATATTTAATGAGCTCCCAGGATGTAGGAGGAGCTGAGCACCCAGGATGCAGGGAGCATTGAGCACCCAGGATGTGGGGAACACTGAGCACCCAGGACGCAGGGAGCAATGAGCATGCAGGATGTAGGAGGACCTGAGCATGCAGGATGTAGAAATGCTAGGTTAGGCAAGCTAGACAGACATGGTCCATGACAAATGGACCTTACAGTGTAGTGGATTCATCATCAGACATTGAGCCCTTGTCAAGAGTCAGTTTACCTGATTAACTTCTGCTTTGTACAATTTTAGTGGAATTGTCTTAGTGGGATTGAGACACAGAGCAGGTAGGTGTTAAGAAGAAGAAAAGAACCTGTGCATGGAACCGCTCCTGGTAGACAAGGAGCGACAGGCAGGGGTCTTGAGCACCGTGAGTGGGAGGATGAGAGAGAGGATTAGAGAGAGGAAGTCTGGAGAGGAGGACAGGGTGCCACTGGCTGTTTTACCTGGGAGAGTGCCGTCCTCGGGACAGCGGCAGGAGGTAAGAATCTCAGCTAGTTCCAGCTGCTTCTGTCTCTCATCCCACCAGAGGGATGCTGAAAATTGAGGAAAGAATCGCTGTGACATTGGTGACATTAACTGACCCAGAACTTGGCATTTGCCTTGGTAACCTGCCAGAATCCTGATGGAGGAGTGGTTCCCAGAAGACGGCCAGCGTATCTTGTAGGGGACATTTGGGGGTAGACCTGCATTTGGGCTCTGGCTTGGGAATCTGGAAACCTGACAGTTGATCAAATAGGAGGAAAGAACAACAGTGCCCGTTCCCTGACAGCCTCGGCCACCCCTGCAAGCTGAGTGTGCCGTGGTTAAGGGCACGCAGCTTTGACACGGTGTTTACTTACTCGTCTGCTCATTCTATGGAAGCATACTCGTATCGTGGCCTCTGATCCAGGTGCTGAGGAGACAGCGGTGGGTCATGCAGACAAAGTCCCCGGGTTTATAGAGTTGGCATTCTTGTGGTAGAGGGGCAGACACAGTCGACAAGTGCATCTGTGTAGAGGGTAGTGCGCTGAGGACGAAGCTGGTGAGTGGATGGAGCGTGACGCAGCAACGAGCTCAGACAGGGGGGCCGAGGAAGCCTCCTCTCTCTTCCAGGCGCCCCTGAGTGGAGCACCCACTCCAACCCACCTGCCCTCTGGGGGAAACAGCAAACACAGGGGCCCAAAGACAAGCCAGTGCTTACTTCTGGGTCTGCAGCTTAGCAGCTGCTAGGCAAGCAGGTTAGGCTCATGGAGCCTCAGTTTCTTCCTCTGTAAAATGGGAATAATGATCCCTAACTCCCAGGGTTTGGGGGAGCTTTATGTGAAATTACAAACACTTCCTCAGTGGCAAAGTTTCTGGCTGCTGCTCCTTCTGCTCCCACCATGGCTGTTGTTGCCGCTACCACCCCTCCCCTCCACCTCTCAGACTTCGTAGCATCTACAGTACTGGACACAAGATATTCTCTGTCAACCTGGACTCCTGAATACCTACTATGTGCCCATTTCCATGCAAATGGTGTGGAGGGCTCCAAAGGAAGTATGAGACAGTATCTTTGCCCCAACCTGAAACCCTTATAAAATAGCAAATGAGGGGGTAGCAAGTAATGACTGAGGAGTAAAAAAATTCCAGAAAAGGGAAAAGGATATCGAGAATAAGGAGATTCTAGCAAGTGCAAAAGAATTCATGGAGGTAGAAACCAAGCAAGGAGAGGAGGGTGAAAATAAGTAGAGAACATGTAGGTTAAGCTTCAGGATTCTTGAGAAACATAGATGAAAGAGCCAGGCTACAATTTTGGTCTCCCCTAAGTCATAACTCAAATGCTGGGTAATTTTGGATTCTCCTCTGACCTCAGCAGGGCGTCAGATATTTGAACTCTCAGTCTTAGGTAAATGACTCAAGACCAGAGAGGGTAAGCCTTATCTAAAACATCACACAGCAATATCCTCCAGAGATGTGGGCAAGGTGGTCAGTGGGCTAAGAACATTCCCAGCAAAGGAAAGCAAGTCAAGCAGGTAGTAAATGAGGATGGGAGAGAATGGTTCTCTGCCCTGGGAACAGGCTATTCTGCAAATAAGAAAGAGCCAAGGCCACAGCAGTGATGGAGAATTCAGTGGCTCCGGGGAAATTAGAGCATCAGCAAGTTTGTAATTAGTTGGCCTCCTTGTCACAGATGTGCATTACCTAAAGTTACTTGGGAAGCCCGAGTTATCTCTCCACTAGAAACCATTTACGAGAGTTTTCACGTGCCAGTTCCAGCAGGAAGGAGGGCAGGCAGATGGGGGGTCCGGGTGGAGTCTGGGCGTGGGAAAGCACGCTGACCTGAGTCCAAGGCTAAGAGAGGAGCAGCATGCTGTCCCACACAGTGAGAGCTCAGGCCCTTGAGTGTCTCCTCAGTGCAGCCTATAGTTCTAAATACATACTTTCCAAGTGTCTGATCCTTATTACAGCCCCATGAGGAAACAGAGGCCCAGAGAGGTAAGGTAACTTGTTGATGACCACACAGCTGAAGTGAGACAGAATTTGAATTCAAGATCCTTTGATGTTGGGCCCGAAAATTCATTGAAACTGATGATTTTATGTCGCCCTGGGGTTCAAAATTAAAGTGGCTGTTAGTTTTAGGGCGACGTTTTGCCTTGATCCTGGATGAAACCAAACAGGTGTCCCCTGAAATCATAAACTCTCCATCCTTGTAAGCATTTGTTTGTCATTTGTCCTGGAAGGAATTTCCTCTGTGGGTGGGGGGCCGAGGGGATGGTTAGATCAGATATCAGTCACAGTCTAGTCAGGGGTCTCTTTAATAGGGAGATTTGGTATGAAGATCTGCTAAACAGCTCTTAGAGGACTGAAAAGGCTAAAGGAGGCACTGAGGAATCACAGAGGGCAGAACTGCAGGGAACAGCTACTGTCTCTAGAGCTGGGGGAACAAAGGAAAGAGGCAGGGGTCCTGGGACCCTAGAAGCTTGGTGGAAGGACCCGTGAGGCTGAGCAGGGAGGCCCACTGGCTGGCGCCGGTGGTCTGAGAGCGGGGGTCTACGGGGCTGATTCTCAGAGTTTAAAAAAATACTACAAATTGGAGGCAACTGCAGCAACTGAACCCTACCTCTGCTGCCAGGGTAAAGAATGGTGGCTGGGAGGGTGCTGGGAGGGCCGGGAGGCAGACTGAAGAAACAAGGCTCCTTCCTCCTGCTCGCAGCCTCTCTCTATCCCTGTTGGCCGGAGCCTGGCAAAGCAGAAACGGGGTTTGCAGGGTCCCAGCTTCAGCATCTCAGAGCACTGCATAGAAGGCAGCACTTGAAGCTGAGTGAAAATAGCTCCACAACCAGCAGTCTCAGTCTTCCTTGAGAAAGCTCTAGGATCCTTTCCTCCGTCATTCATTCAATGCATACCATGTCTCAGGCATTAGGGATACTCTGGGAATAGGCAAAATCCCTTCCCTTGTGGAAAACGCAATTTAGCTTTGGCATGTGCTCAAATTATAAACAAGTTAATAAGGTGGAGAAATTCAGAGTAAAAATGCTCTAAAGCAAACAAGAGTGGCCGGTTAGTGTTTTCAGAGCATCAAGCTAGAGCCTCAAGCTCCCCAGCAAGCTCATCAGAGAACTACTAGGAAAAAGAAAAGGGTAGCTTCTCTGCAGGTGGTGATCATTTTAAAAATAGTCACCAGGATTTGTCACTCGGTGCCAGCTGCTGCGCTGCGTGTTGTGCTAGGATTCTCTCATTCCAGTCTTGTAACAAAGGCAGGAAGTAGGTATTATTGTTTGCTATACCCATTCTACAGGTGAAATTGGAGGTTGGGCAGGGTAAGTGGGGGAGACAGTCCATAAGGCTGATGACCCAGGGAAGTCAAGGGGAAAGGGAGGGAGTGAAGATGTATCGGGAGTTCTAGAAACACAAACAGGAGAGGGATAAAGATCAGGGAGGAAAGTGGTTACAGATTCTGCTTGTCTTGGGGAGAGAGGCCTCCAGCTGGGAGATGGAAATGAAGGTGAGGAACTAGGGGGAGAGGAAGGAGCCAGAACTCTCATAAATAAATGATTTTGTTGCCGTGAAGGAAGAAAATAAATGTGGCGTCCCAGCAGGCCGAAAATATTAGCATTTAAATACAGGCTTACACAGGTGGGCAAGAAAGGCAATTTCCTAAGAATTAAATCAGATTTTGTTTTTCCTCTAAGTCTCAGAAAAATCAGTTCCGCTCAAGTGTGGTGCTCAGCAAGGGATTCTGCCTTGGCCTGGGGGCACGCTGGGGGCACGCTAGCGCCACGTGTGCAGGTGGACTAGTGTCGTCTGCCCGTTTTAATTATGGGAAAGTGGTGCCTAAGAAGCCGAGGGCGTTAACCAGCAAGCTGTTTCCTGGAGTTTCTAAGGCTCATTTGGTGTTGAGAGCAGGCCCTGCAGGCGGGACGCCTCAAGCCGGGGTCCCGATGCACTCTGCGCTCAACTGGTCAGCAAGCCCAAGGGATGGGCCCTGGGTGGGGCCCGAGGAACCCACCAGAAGGGGGGCGTGCGGCTGCAGGTGGGAGGAAGATGGCTTTGGTCCTTGCCGCTGCCCCTTCTCTTTCTGGTGCACCCATTGCTGCCCACTGGAATGTTCTGTTCAATTCTATCTCCTCTTTCCCCATTGCCTGAAACTGGACTTAATCCTGGAGGACCGTGGGGGGCCCTTCACTGTGTAATCAAGGAAAAAGAAGAACTAGCTTAAACCGGGTACCAAGGGCCTCAGGCCAGAATAATAAGTCTGTGACCCCCTCTGTTCTCTAGAGCTGCTGACATCGGGGCACTGCCCCACAACGTGCGGAGATCAGGGCCACGACCCCAATCCCTGGATACACAGATTGATTCTGGGTGCTTCTTTTCTCTAAATTTCCCTTGAAAACATACCCGTCCCTCCTCCCATGCTCTCAGGGCTCTCCTCTTTCCAAATGGCCAGCTTGCCTCTCTCCTATTCTCTCAATGAACCGCGTCCTTGTAGCCTTCCCGGGTATGCTACTGGGAGTCCTGGGGGACCCCTCCTCCCCCCACCCCTCCCTGCAAACCGAGGTGCCTCTCAGAGCAGCCCATTTCTCCCTCGCCCGCAGCACTACTTCATCCAGACTCCCAACTCCTCTCCTTAGCGCTCTCCGTTCTTTGCCCCTTTCCTCTCCATCTTCCATCCAGACACTAAGGGAATTGTTTTGAAATTAACTCGGGTTTGTCTGTCCCTGTCCATGGCTTACCACTGCCCTCAGAATAATGCCTGAGAGCTCCTTGGCTCTGCTCTTGAGGCCCTTTGTGGGCTGACCACTATTTATCTCTCCAGATCCATCTAGAAATGCCACCACCTTCAGGCCACCAAGAGCTCCATTCTGCCTCCTGTCTGTACAAAATCTTCTCCTATGCATGGTCTGGCTCGCTGAGAAACTTATACTGCTCCTGGGCCTCAGGGTTTTTTTTGCTTTTTGTTTTTCTGTTGTTTGCTTGTTTGTTTTAGGAGGTACTGGGGATTGAACCCAGGACCTTGAACATGGGAAGCAGGCACTCAACCGCTCAACCAGGGAGCCACATCCACTCCCCAACGAGATTTGTTTTTTTCATTTGTTTGTTTGCTTTTAGGAGATACCGGGGATGGAACCCTGGACCTCACACATGGGAAGCAGGAGCCCCACCGCTGAGCTACATCCGCTCCCCTGGGCCTCAGTTTTAAACTTCCCTCCTCTTCTGGGAATGCACCCCCGAGCCGCTGTTATGGGGGTGTTTGATCCTCCTGCTGTAGCACTCACCACTCTCTCTATATATATTTTTTAACTCTGTATTTTAATTGTCAGGTTTGGGACTGTCCCCCTGACTGGATTGTGAGTTTCTGGGGTCAGAGTCTGCGCCCGGTCTCCCCCCATCTCCCCTAGCCCCAGGCTTTGTGCCTGGTCCTCGTGCGCTGGGCGCCGGGGCCCGCCGCCTTACTCTGGGTTGTGCCCTTCCAGGGAACATTTTCGTGTCTTAACAAAACCTTTCTGTAGCCAACTCCGTTGCTCAAAATGTGAGCCTGAGCATGGGAATTTGAGACCCTGGCAAAGATCACTGTGGCCGTGGGAAACGGCGTTGGAGACTGTTCGGTGGGACCAGCTAGGGATTTCCTGTCACGACAGAGCGAGCCTGGCTGTGGCCTGGCCCACAACCACTTCCAAAGGCAGGGCCTCTTCTAATGTGGACCTTGGTCCATCCCAATCAGAATCGCTTGGAAGGATTATGAAAACGATAATTCCAGGCCCAGGAACCAGCATTTTACCAGGCTTCTGGGTGATGGTGATTGCACGCACTTGAGCAGGAGGCTCTTGGCTCAGGTGAGTCCTGAGACCCCCTGCCCAGGGGTCTGGGGTGATCGTCTCTGAAGAGCAAGGGCCCTGGCCCCTTCATCCTGGTATCTCAGTACCTGGCACAGAGCTCAGAGCAGAGAAGGGGCTAAGAAACTTGACTGCAGGAATGCAGGAATAAATGACACCTGGAATCACACATCGGCTTCTGACTGCAGGGTCAGAGGCACTTTATCTGATCAGGGACCCAGCAGTCAGGGCTGGGAGTGGGGGCCCCAGGCTGACGCTTCTCCCCACCCCATCCTTCCCCGGCTCCTTTTGTCTTCCATCCTCGATGCCAGATCTCTGAGCCAGCTGGCCAGAGGGAACTCCCAGCCTCCTGGGCCGAGGAACCCAGGAGGCCCCGGCTGAGCTGAGAAGGGCCTGGCTGGGAGGCTGGGGCAGGCTGGGGCTGACCCCATTATTTCCTGCCTACACTCAGGCCCCTCTCCTGCTCAGAACCCTCCTGCAGCTTCCTGCCACTAAGCCAGCAACATCTGAGGGCCTTCCCAGAACTCAGGGGGCCACGTGGGACCAGACCCGGGCTTCCTCTCCCCCCACACTTCCTTGCCCTTGTCCCCACTCACTCTCCTCCAAGCTCACTGGCCTCCTCACTGGTCCAGACTGCTCTGGCATGTTCTAAATGCAGACCTTTTGCATTGCTTTTCCTGGAGCCTGGAACCCAGACAAGCTCATTATTCAGGTCAGCTTTTCCTGGAGCCTGGAACCCAGACAAGCTCATTATTCAGGTCATTGCTCAAATGTCACTTCTTCAAAGAGGTCCCTCCAACTTTACCTGTCTTCATAGCACTCACCACTCTCTGCCTCTGTAATATGTATTTGTCTGCCTGATGTTTGCTCCTTCACTAACTAGAACGAGAACTCCAAGAGGGCAGGCACTAGGTCTGTTTGCTTTTCCTGTGTCCCCAGGGTCTAGACAGCACCTGGCTCTGAGTAGGAGCTCAGTAAGCACATGCTGGATGACAGGATACCCACGTCCTCGCTGTCTGAGAGCTGGTCCTTCTGCCCCGGCCCCTCCTTTGGGGGCCTATTCCAGCTGCCAAGCCCTTTTAAGTACATCGACCCTAATGGGCTTGACGTTTTTGCATGTCCAAGGCCATTGCCTGGTTTAGAATGAAGCTGAACAAGGATTCTAAGGGTTTTGGAGCCCATGGGACTTGAAGTCAAATTGCCAGTCCAGCCACGTGTTAGCTGTGTTCACCTAATCCAGCTAATCCAACTCTCTAAGCCCCCATTTCTCTGCCTTTGAAATGGGATAAGACCTCCAAGCATCAGATCCCTGTGGGTGTTGAGCAGGTCAGGGGACCGCTGCTCTGGTTTCCCTAGATCTGAGGAGTGTCCAGGAATGCAGGACTTTCCGTGCTAAAACCAGAACAATCCTAGGTCAGCTAGGATGGCCGGTCACCCTGAGGGGCTATCACAGGTAAAGCCCCTGCCCAGAGCATCTGCCTCTCTCAATGACAATGACAACATGAGGGGAGAGCCTGTGCTTTTAACCAAAGTTCTATACAGATTTTCGGCCACTTGCATTTTACTGCATGTATTGTCACAAATTGCCCCAAATCTTTTGTGGTACCAACGTTTGGTGTCAGTAGTAATCCATCAGGGGTACCCAGTCCCTTTTGCTTCTGTGGTTCCTTCCTCCCTCCTTCAACCCCCACCCGTAGGGACTGTCCCCACAGATCCACTCACGGCCAATACGGGGCCCGGCCCTGGCGATCCCCACCGGCCCTGACTGACCGTCCCCTCCACGTTCAAGGCCATACCCCAGGAAAGAGGGGCGAAAAGTCACATGACCGAGACTAAGCCACAGCAGCTCTGGGTGGAAGTCAGCACAAGGGCTCTAGACATCCATCCTCAGACAGAGATGGCGGGTCCACAGCAGAGAAAGAAGCTTTTCCTGGTTAAATAAGAGTCCCTTTAAATATTCATCCCCATTTGGGTAATTCCATCAGTGCCTGGAGGGGCCAGCCGTCCAGGGCAGCTAATGGGCTGCAGGGTCCAGTGGGGGAATCGCATCAGGCCCCGCGGTGGGGTGCTGCGGAGGAGCTGCTTCCCACACGCTGGTGGAATGCTCGAGGCAGATCCGAGAAAAGCGCCCCTTGTCACTGTGCCCAGAGCCTTAGACGGCGAAGCCAACTCAGCTGTCATGTGACTCCAGCCCAGCGCCAGCTGGCGTGTTCTGAGGAGGGCGAGAGGCAGCCGGCACGCCAGGGGCGAGTCCAGGACCTTTCTGGTGGGTTGAGGTCACGTTTCTCCACCTAGCTCGTGAGTTTCCTAAAGACAGGGAAGGCCTCTCGCCCTCTTGTAGATGACCCCCTCCCCCAAGCCGCCCCTCCCCTCACTCTCCCTCTGCAGGTGGAGGGTCAGCACCTTTCACCTTCGCGTCTCCCTCACAGTCCTATGAGCAAAGAGAGGCCGGACTCACTTCCCTTGTCTTTGATATTGTCATGAAAATAACTCCCAGGTAGGGCGTATCCAGGCAAGGAGTAAGTAAAATAATAAATAAGAATTTGATTTTTACTGTTATACAAGTGTTGATATAGTAGTTAAGAGACAATGCCTTGTAATGGTTAAGAGCCCAGTTCCTGTCACTTCCAGTTACGTGACTTTAGACAAATAATAAACCTCTTAAGCCTCAGTTTCCTCATCTGTAAAAAGAGGGTAATGATAGTACTTACGTATGACTATTGTATTCAATGGAGATGTGTATAAGGACCTGGCATGAAAGTGCCCAGATAGTAGGAATTATCATTTTTGTGGTTGCTGTTATTGTTGTATTATATATTGTTGACCCTAGAGCCCACCACTGGCCTCTCCAGGGTGTTCTGGTCCCACATGGAATTGCCTTGAGTCCTTAATGGCCATGAGTCTTCCCTCCTCACCCACACACTCACAAGGCCCTCCTGTCTCTACGCTGAGCCGAGAGTCTGAACGATAGATATCCTTGGACTTCAGATCTTCTAGAGTAGGAGGAAGAAGCCCCGGGCACAGCTGGACTTGCAGGAGTTTCCAGGGTCCCCTCACTTCTGTGGCTTCGGCTTAGGGTATAAAGATCTGGGTCCTGCGTTTCTGCTCACAGTGTCCACAAAACACTTCATCCCAGGACAAATCTTTCCTAAGACCCTTCTATGTAGATGAAAAGTGGGGAGCGAAGATCCATGACATTGCAGTGATGGATTAGGCCATTATATATTTCATCATAACCTACAAAATTGCATGGGGCAGAGTGTAAGCTGCAATATAAACTATAATGCACGGTGAGTGGCAATGCTTCAATGTGGGTTCCTCAATTCTCACAAACGTACCACACTCATGAAGGCTGCTGTTAACGTGGGAAAGCGTGGGAGGGGTAGGGAGTGGTGCATATAGGAATCTCCTATATTTTTTTAGGTAACAGTTATATAATCTAAGTTTTCTTTAAAAATAAATAGGGAAAAAAAACTACATAAAACTAACAGGAAGAACAATGAGGGGTACGGGGACTCCTTTCTGAGGCCCCCAAAGTTTCCTCTCAGCCCTTCCCTACTCCATTCTCCTGCCAGTCTGGACGGGAGTACTGGAAATAAATAAAAATATAGAGGGGAGGGGTATCCCGACCTCATCAACTGGCACCCGAATTCTTCTTAGGGAAGGGATTTTCTTTATTGAGGTATGTGTCCTAAATGCCACTTTGAAAAGCAATGGTTGACCGAAGATATGGGAAAAATAGTTTTGTAAATGAGCAGAAATTGGGTATGGGAGATTGCTTCGGAGGACCGAGGAAGAGGGAGAGGGAGAGAGAGGCTGGACTCAGGCTGCTGGAAATAGCCCAAGGACCTCAGGAGTGTACGCGTCGAATATGAATCTGTAAGTTGTCCGAGGGGCTATGAAATAACTCTCCTTTGTGTCCTCAGACTTCCTATGCAGTTCCTTGTCGGGGTGTTTTTTTTTACATGAAAATTAAAGGAAGCGAATGAATTACAAACTCAGATGGATTTGTTGCAGACTAGGAGCAGTTCATATAGAAACCCAAACATGTCCCTAGACTAGCCTAAATTAGTGGGAAGCAGGTGCTCAGAACTGGAAGGAACTAGGAAAAACCCCACCCCACCCATTAACCCCCCTTGCCCCACCTCCCACAATAGCAAAGGAATTGGGAGAGGAAGGGGCCGCCTGCTTGGTTAGGGGATGTTCTGGCAAAATCCACTTGAACCTTAAAGGATAAGGCATCTCAGCTGACTTCTGGGTTTCAAAAACAAAACAAAAAAACCACAAATATCAGCTTGCACACTACACTGTCTAAAGTGCTTACACTTTATTGTCCCTTTTAACCCCAGCAATTTTAGCTTCGTTTTTCAGACAAGGAGACTGCAGCCCTGGGAGGTCATGGGGCTTGCTCGAAGTGGTATGGCCGTGATCTGCTCCCCGATGCCACTGGGACCTTCACTGACTCAGCAGAGCCCAGGCGTCTGGTTGTGACAGTCTCTCATCATTAGGACACTAAGTGACTCCAAAAATACGGGGGGGGGGGGGGGGGTGGTGGCTTCCAGGCGGCAAAGCTGAACCTGGAAATGGGGCTCTACTCCAGTGTCTGGCATGAGCCCCCCTCTCCCAACCCCCCCAGGAGGGAAGTGGGCGAGGCCAGGGCCAGCCCCACCCCACCAGGCCCAGCAGAGGAGCAGAGCACGCTTGGCTGGGCTGGAGAGGACCCAGAGGAGGCTGCCTCCAGCAGGGGGTCTGGAGGGGCTACTTGGGGCCAGACCCCAGGGATCTGCATGTGCCCAGCTGGGGGACTTTCAGGTTCAGAGGCCAGGACCTCAGAAGAGTGAGCATTCCAAGAGGACTCTGCCAGGGAGCCGTTGCTGCCCTTGGCAGGTTACAGGTGGGGTCTTTTTGAACAGGACGGCTCTCAGGCCACTCAGTCCCACCACCTTCTTGGTGCTTAGGACGGAGGGGTATTCTGCGCTTCCCCCACAGCCGCACTAGAGGGAGCCCAAGCTCACTCCCCACCTCCAGCCCACCTGGCCCTGGGGGGCCTCGTGCCCCGTTGAGGATATGGGTAGGGACTTGGGAGAGGCAACCTTCCCTCCTAGTGATGGGAAGGTCTCAATAACAACAGGCTGTGCTGTCTCCAGTCACAGTTGGAAAGACCCTATAGCTCCCCCACCTTGAACCTGATGGTCTGTATCCTACCCTCAGCCCACGCCACCATCCCTGAGTAGTTCTCAGCAAGCCTTGCCAAGGACAGAGTCTTAGGGACCGTGACCCAGAGACAGGAGATGGGAGAGGCCAAGGGCATTCCCTGGTGCCAAGGTCACCATGAAAAATATCCCTCCTCTGGAGAACTGAGGTTTTGTTCCAGGACCTCAAGTATTAGTCCAGCCAGCCATCCAATCCTCGTGTGGATGTCCTCTGTCCAGCTGTGTGCTAAACAGTGACAATGAGGCCTGCCATTCATTAAGGAGAATGAGTGGAGGCTAGACCCAAGGGCTCTGAAGTCAAACTATTCTGTTTCCAAATATCTCCCCAACTAGATGTGATTACTGTGAGACTTGGAAACTTGTTTATCTGGTCTACCACAAAATCGCCAATGCTTAGAATAGAGCCTGGCACACAGAGGGCATTAAATATTTTATGAATAAACAAGTAGCTCCAACCCTTACTGCTTCTTTAACCTTGGACAATTTACTTCATCTCTTTGAGTGGCAGAGCCCTCCTCTGTAAAATGGGGCAAAAACAAGGATTTGGTTAGGATTAAAGAAGAAAATCCACCAAGACTCTCACCACTGAGCTTAGTATGTAGTAAGCCTTCAGCAGTAACAGCTAACATCTAATTAGCACTTAAAATATGCCAGGCACTCTTGAGGCACTATATCTATATATACACACATAATCTCAGTAATCTTCCCAAGAGGTTGGTCCTATTAAGATCTTAATTTTAGAGTTGAGGACACTAAGGTACAGAGAGATTGAACAACACATCCAAAGTTAGTTGGCTGCTAAGTGGTGCAGGAACTAGACTTTTAAACCCAGGCCATCTGACTCTACAGCTTTGCTCTTACACTCAGAAATTGCTTGCTAAGAGCCCTTCTGAATTACATACTCTGCAAACCATAAAGTACTGTTTGGGGTTATTTCATGCCGAGGCATGGCCACCTTTGGCTGCACCTGACACTCACTTCCAAAACCTGCAACCACAGCACCCAAAAGGTGATAGAGGAGTTACCCAAGGATTTGATGATCCATCACCGAGCATCTGAGGTGGGGTCTGGCCATGCACCTTGTTGCTGGGTGGAAACAAGAACCCTGTTATGGATTTAAACATGTCCCCCACCAAGACATGTTCAGGTCCTGACCCCTGGCGTTGTGCATATGAGCCACGTGTAAATAGGATCTTTGAAGAAGTTATTAGTTAAGATGAGGTCACACTGCATCAGAGCAGGCCTTACTCCAATATGCCTGGAGTCCTCATAAGCAGAAGAAATTGGACACAGTAGCAGGAAGAGGCAGGAGACAGAAGGCCATGTGATAGAACAGAGATTGCGGTATGGATTATCAGACCAGAAGGCCACAGACTTCAGAGAAAGCATGGCTTTGCTGACACCTTAAGTTTGGACTTCTAGCCTATATTGAGACAATAAATTCCTGTTGCTTAAGCCAACTGATCTTTGGTATTTGTTACAGCAGCCCTGGCAAACTAAGATGCATGGGCTCACGGAGTTTATTATCCACTCCAGGGGAATCTCAGCCTTTGAGGCCATCAGAATCTCCAGACCTCTAAGTCAAAGGGCCCAGGGACCACTCTCAGCCCACAGATGCTGATTCTGTAGGTCTGAGGTGAGACTTTGGAATCTGTATCTTTAACAAACATCCTGGGTAATTCCTATGCCAGTTGTTCCTCCCAACTCAATTTTGAAAAAAAAAGCTCTAGCAAATGGGAATATATCTTAGGGTTAACTGTCAACCAGGAACAGGGAGAGAGCAGACTGGTTCTGGCCTTTCTTTAAAGAGGGGAAATGCCAGATATGTCAGTCTTTGGGTGTGTTCCCCCCCTTCACGCCCCATTCTTACACACACATGTGCATGCATGCACACACACACTTGGACACCATCCAAGCAAAATGCTGAGTTGGTTCCACGGCCACCGCCCAACCCTACCAGCGGCGCAGAGAACATTAAGGCCAGGAAAAGGGCAGGAGTAGGGGATCTGAGCTCCTCCCCATGTCCCTGCTTCTCCACCTCTCTGCTTCCATGGAAAAAAGAAAATTGCTAATTGCTCCTTGAGAACCCCTGCTGGTCCTCAGTCATTTCTTTCTTGCTGAGATTATAATGAGGGATCAGTAAATTTAAACAGGAATTCTATGAGCAGCCCAGAGCCTTCGTTTTTCAAACGTTGCTTCTCGTACTGTTTGAGTGTTGCTCTCACTCAGTTCCCACCTTGACCGTGGGTAGCAGTGATGAGGTGAGACCCCCAAGTCAGGTGGAGACAGAAACCCAGAGAGCACAGTCCCTCTGCCCCCCTGAAGATGCAGGAGCAACTGTAGCGTGGAACAAGCATTTACCATGAGCTAGAGGCTTGGCCAGGGGCTTTCTACGCCTCATTTTATTCACATTAACCTTTAGAGATTTTGATTCCCATTTTACAGATAAGGAAACTAAGGCTCAGAGAGATGGTGACTTGCCCAAGACCATACAACTGTAAGTGACGGAGCAGGGACTTGCAATCCTACACAACTGAGTCTTAAGTCTCTGTGTTTTAACCCAAAATTTGACTGTGTTTCCATCAAAGAGGGAGCCTGTGGTTCAGTTCCTGCAGCATTCCAGGTTTTGTGGCCCCGGTCCCCCTTTCTCCCCCATCCAAGCCTGGTGGCAGCCGCAGCCTGGCCTGGGCCTGTCTTCTCCCGTACTCTCCCAGGTTGCACGGGCCAGGGCCGAGGCTCCTGGTGAGGCTGAGAGGTGCCGGCCCAGGAGGAATAGAGACAGGACCTCAGCAGCCCGTCCGGGCAGACACAACCAGTATCACCACTTCCGTTTTAGAGGGCAGGAAGCACAGGTCTCAGAGAGGCGGAGGGACTTAGCTCAAGACTCCTTGAGGAGGACTCGGGCGCCCGCCTCCCCGGCTCCTCCGCCCTCGCCAGCGCTGCTCCTCTGCAGGGCTCGGCTGCACCCGGGGCGGGGCCCTCTGCAGGCAGCCAGGGCCTGTCAGGATGGAAACCCAGAGCATCACCAGAAGGGGGGAAGGCAGCTGACGCTTCTCGGTCACCTGTGACATGTGGGTTGCTCAAGTGATGGGCTTTGAACCGTAACTTCAGGCCTGTGGCTTTGTCTTTCTAAGAGTTACTAGAAAGTGGTGGCGTCCCTGGTGCTTTCCTCGTGGAGGTGACCTGGGGCTCCTCTGAGGCCGTGGACGCAAAACGCGGACCCGGCTCGGTAGCCACGGCTCGTTATTTAGTGGTATATTGATATTGCTGAGAGTTCTTAAAATAATGCCGTGAGGTATCCGTATCTCTATTTTCCAGATGAGAAACCTCAGGCTCAGGGAGATTAAGAAACTCCCTGACAGACGTATGTCTCCCTAAGAGGCAGATCCAGGCCACAGCCAGGGACCCTGTGACCCCAGAGCCCGTATTCTCGCCCCTCAAACACACCACCTTGTGCTGCAGGCGGCACACAGCCGGGCAGGGTGACACGGGGACTTCCGGGGGACAGAGGGACATGAGACAGCCCCAGACAGACCAACCTGGGTCCCAGCTCCCGGGATACTCTCCAGCGCTGCGGCCGTTGCTACTTCCCAACCTCCCTCCACCCCAGAAACATGCAGCAGGTGCAAGCATCGGGACCTCGCAGCTGGCCTGGCCCTGGTTCCGCCGGAAACTTCTCAGCTCAACAGGGTCCCACTGCAGGACCCTTTTATTTAAGACGTAAAGTACAGGGAAACGGACTTTGGCCCAGTGGTTAGGGCGTCCGTCTACCACATGGGAGGTCCGCGGTTCAAGCCCCGGGCCTCCTTGACCCGTGTGGAGCTGGCCCATGCGCAGTGCTAATGCGCGCAAGGAGTGCCGCGCCATGCAGGGTGTCCCCCGCGTAGGGGAGCCCACGCGCAAGGAGTGCACCCATAAGGAGAGCTGCCCAGCGCGAAGGAGGGAGCAGCCTGCCCAGGAATGGCGCCGCCCACACTTCCCGTGCCGCTGACAACAACAGAAGCGGACAAAGAAACAAGAAACAAGATGCAGCAAAAAGACACAGAAAACAGACAACCAGGGGAGGGGAGGGGAATTAAATAAATAAAAATAAATCTTTAAAAAAAAAAAAAGACGTAAAGTACAATGAAAAAACCTTAAACTCTTGTGCTCGTTAAAAATATCCAAGAGCGTCCTCATGTGTGTTCTGTATACAGCCCCTAGGTTAGCCTCTAGCTTCCTTTCCACTGACGTTTACGTCCCTAGATGGCCCCTTTCAGCCATGATCACATTTATAAATCAGCAGCATTTGTTATACTTGCTGTAAGGTGTTGCCACCAACTCGATCCATTTCCACAGGCGGTGGGTGCTGTACAGAGCCCCGTATGCTACACACGTTTGCTTTGTAAATTCATAACTTTTATTAATACTATACACTTATGGTTTATGTCTGTTCATGTATGCACGATACACTTCAATAAAAATTTTTATATGAAAAAAAATTCAGGAAGTCAGGAGCTTCTTTCCTCCCCCTTTCCCTTTCAATTTTTGGTCTCTCTCTCCTCTGACCTCTTGTTCCTGCATCTCTCTCTCTCTCTCTCCTCTCTCTCTCTTGCTTTCACTCTTGCCCTCGCTCTTGCTCTGTGGTGTCTTGCTTGGAGTCCCTCTTTCCCTGTCTTTCTCGGTCACTGGCTCTGTCTCTTGACTTGAGAACATCTGAGTGAATTAACCCCCGAAACCTGGGAGCCGTAGAGCCCTCCTTTCTGACGCCCCCCCTCCCGTGGCCCTGCCTGGGTGCAGCAGGCTGCCCGCCCAGCACCCGCTCAGCACCTCGGTGAGGTCAGCGCCTTCAGGTCTCACTGCAATTTCCCCGTCCTCAGAAACGCACAGCTAAGCCTTTCTCTGCGAGTTCCTAAAATCTTCCCCAGCCGGGAAGGAAAGGAATCATATCTTGCCCACGTTTCTGCAGAGCAAAACTTCTTAACCAGCAAGAGACGCACTCTTCATCTTCCTGTCTGGAGCGGGTAGGGAGATGAAAGAGGACCCAGAGGAGTGCAGGGAAGGAGAAGGAACGAGCAGGAGGGCAGGCGAGAAGGAGAGAAGGTGGTGGAGGGAGAAGGGATGCTGCAGAGCTGCATCTCTCTCCTGCCATGGGTAAAGAAGTTAAAATGAGGTTATCCACTTCACAGAAAAAAAACGTAACAGTAGGAAACTCAAAGGCAAATTAGGAGAGGGCAGGGTATTCTCTAAAATTAACAACTGCGTCACATGCAGAGAGGAAAGGGAGGCAGGGGAATTTCAGAGCTGCCCACGTCCCAGGAGTGGAGAAACCACAGTCCACATGGTCTTTCTGTTGGCAGAACTGAAGTGGCCTCTGAGCCCAGGCTGCACTTCTGCTGACTTAGCTTTGCTGAAATGCATTTAGGGCTTCTGCAGTTTTCCAGAGAAACAGCACATTCGCTGGGGAGGAAACGCCATCACTTGAGGCTTCTTATCTTCAATTAGGGGTCCTCCGCGTGAACGATACCCCAATGCCGCTTTGCCGAAGGAGAAAAGGGATGTGCCTAAGGCAGTCATCTTAGCAGGAAACGGCCAGAGAGGATCTAAGTGCAGGCAAGGATGTTGATACAGGATTTGGAATATGCCTCTTGCTGTTTTCCCCAGCCTCATCCTAGAAGGGACTGATGAGAGCCAGGGTGGAAGGCGCTTCACCCAATGCACATTTCCCTGCATCTTCTGGTTTGGTCCACAGTGCAGGCCCTTGTCGCAGTTACATCAGGATCTTTGTAATACCCAAGCCTGAGCTCTCATCAGCTTATCAGGTATTCAGTTTTGCTACCTTGGGAGAAAAACATATTTGTTAAAGAGCATTTCCTGTAGCTGTGGATCTGCAGGCAGGGAGAGGAGAGAAGAGAGAGATGCATCTCTACCCTCGGCTAGAATGAGCACAATAATATCTCTGCTAAGAGGGGAGCAGGAGCAGGATCTCGAGCTTCCTGGGTTCTCAGGTTGGGTAAGTGGACATCTTTGCTAGCCCCAAGCTTTGAAGTGGAAGGAACTTTCTGAGACATGGGACCCTCTGCTTTCCACCCTGGCTGGCAGAGCCGAGAGGTCATCATCGAACCCCGACGCTGGGCTTGGGAAAGCTGGTCACCAGGACACCCCTGGACGTGGCATGTCCCCAGCCCCGGACAGGTGCTGGGAGGTGTGGTCTTTTCTGATAAACCCTTGCCTAGGAGAATGCTTGTTTGTCCTTTTCCCCTTTCCCTTAAAAGTCAAGCAGAGGCACCTGCCTAATCTCTGGATCCAGTGAAGGTTATCATTAGTGGATGACTCTCTGAGTTGCTCTTCTCCCGGGGATTTTCCTGGGCAGGGCCCCTTTGCACTGGGCCATTGTCTGGGACTGGCCACCCTGCGACTGGGTGGCTGACAGAGCCTTCCGTTTTCTGAGATAGGTGCTGGGACTCACAGGGTGCTGGACAAGGTCATCTGGTCAATAGAACAGCCGTAGGGCACTCTGATGACCTGGAATCATGACTATGGCTGCTTTCAAAAGGCCTGGGCCCTCCCTTAATTGTCTCTCTCTTCTCCATCCCTCTGCAGTGAGTGAAGCACAAGGATGGCGGGCAGCCTGCAGGTGGAGAGCAAAGGCTGGGAGACGCAGAGGAGAGAGCAAAGTTCCCCTTGCTGGGGCACCCTCCTCTAAGCACCCCCCTAATGCCCGCTCAGCCTTCCTGAGGATCCATCTCCCCCTCCCCCAGGGAGAGTAGGAACTGCCCCTTCTCGGCACTGGGGGGCTCCCCTCCGCAGCCGCCCCTTAATTTCCTACCGCCAAGACCTTCGGTGGAAAGAGACCACCCCACCCCCTTGGTCTAAACTGACTGGAGGGGAAAGGAGAGTATTGTGTGAGCAAGGGAAGGGGGCAGTATAAGCTGGGCTGGGACTGCGCCTGAGTTCTTTATTCTCTCCCCAGAGGCTATGGTTCCCGGAGGAAAATCTGAAAGCTCCAGAGAGCAACTGCGGTGGCAAACATTCATGTCCTCAGCGTCCCTCTCCACCCTCTACCTTTACACGTAAGTGAGTTCATGCACCCGTGCACATACACACTCCCCTCCCCACCCCCTGCCTGACCTCGGGGGGCAGCCACTTGACCTCTCTTAGGCTTGGGTGCCCTTTCCTCATGTGAAAAATGGAGACCAAGCGCCCCCGTCACTGAGTCGCCCTGAGGATGGAGAGAAGGCGCTCCTTGGAAGGCTTTGGCTCGAGTCCAATTAGTCCCTCCTTCCCCACCTCCTCCACAGCGTCCGTCTCCGTCTCCACACACGACAGGACACCAACTCCCACAGGCGTCAGACCCCAGCCGTGGACCTGGGCTTCTGCCAGGAACAAGGGCACTCTTGCCCTACAGGAGAACTGAGAAGAAGCACCATGTGCTTTCCTTCCCAAGCCACCACACAGGTGTGGGAATTTCCCTTGAGGTCTGGCCCGTATCTTCTCAGCAACATCTTTTGGCCCCAAGAGTGGGAGGTCTTACTCCCAGAACAGAATGGAATTGCCTGTGACTCATATCCAGCCCCACTGCTTGAGAAATCTATTTCCTGGGGTCGGGGGAAGAGGGCAGCAGGCAGGGGGGTGTGTGGAGCTGGGGCCAGCGCCTCCCTAGGACAACACTGTAAATCACCCAAGGACTAAAGCTTTCTGGTTCTTTAGAAAACTAGCCGCCAAACCACCTATCCCCCTTACCAGATGTCCCAGCGTAGCCTAAAGCTCGTTTGGATATTTTATGAAAGGAGAAGAAGAAAAGAGCTGAGAAGCGAAAATAATCTGGCCATGTGGAGTGGTGTTATCTGCCCACATGCAAAGTCGGGGAAAGGGATGAGACTGGAAACAGCTCGTTAAACAGAACCGTAATCAGGCCCGACTCATCTTCTGCACCTCCTCAGTTCTTAGCTTTGTCATCATCTTGGTTTCTAAAGCCTTGGAGAGTGGCCAGAGGGGCTTCTGCAGAGACTTTGCCTCTTGATCTAGAGCCACGTCTTTGTCCCAAGAGGGAAATCAGGACTGTCACTCCGGACCCGGAGGGGACAAGAAGTAAAGCTATTTCAGTTTGTGATTTGCATGTTTTGTGTGTGTTATTGTCGCAAAAGGGAAATATCAACTTGGATATAAGCAAAACGGGGAACTGAGACTCACCACATTATTTTTGCCATTTTCTTACTCTGGTATCACAAGATTCCAGAACAAGGGCACTTTCTAATCGTATGACTTAACTTTAAGGCAACGGGTCATTGTTTCTTTAAAGCAAGAGAAAAAAAGAGAAAATGATGTTTGTTGAGACCCCCTTAGGGGCCTGGGATTTATCAAGCTGCCTTATTTAATATTCCCCCAAACCCAAAGACATAGTACTCTCCTCCCCAATGCACGGTGGAGAAACTGAGGCTGAGAGGGGTGAAGTGACCTGTCCAAGGTCACACAGCTAGCTAATGTGAGGGAAAGAAATCACCATCTGGTCTATGACCAAAGCTCCTGCATTTTCCAAATTCTCACACTATCCCCAGCTCTGGTGCCCTCATCCCACCCCTTGTCCGCAACCTCACTCCTCGCCCAGGAGCTCTGAGGAATTGCAAGAGAATAACCAGTCTTGGAAGAGGAAGTGGGCGATGGCCCTGGGGCTGTTTCTTGGCAAAGCAGCTCTGGGTCCCTCTGCCCAGATTCTGAGATGGAGGCTGAGGCCAAGGTGGCCAACCTCGGCTTCTCCAACAGCAACAAGCCTGGAGCTCGGGACACACGTTTTCTCACCTAAAACCAGACGGCCAGAGAAGTGGACCAGGTAAAGGTGGAGTTGATGGTGCTCAAAGCAGAGACCCAGCAGCACAGATGAATTACATTCAAAAACAGTGTACACCCACTGTGTTTACAGGATCATCATTTTACTCATTCAACAGTTATTTATGCCCCTAGTCTCATATTCACTTAGAATAAAATCCAAACTTCCTTCCATGGTTGTAAAACTCTGCAGGATCCTGCCCCTGCGGACCTCACAAACGTCATCATTGCGCCTCTCCCTCGGGTGTGCTCAGCTCTTTCATGTTCCTCAAGCACACACAGCTCATCTCTCCCCCAGGACGTTCTGCCCTTCTTACTTACCTGACTCCATTCTTACCGTTAGGACCTCGTCACAAATGGCAGTTCCTTCTAATGACGTCCTCTATGGCATTACTCTAATTTGCTTTCTAGCACTTCTCATTCACACATTTCATTGTTTTATTTCTATTGTCTGCCCCGCCCCCAGAAGTCAGAATTAGTGAGATGAAAGGCATCATCTGTGTTGCTCTTCTCTGTATCCATAGAGCCTGGAGAAGTTGCTGGTGTACTGTAGACATTCAGAAAGATCTGTTGGTTGAATGAATAGATTAATTGGTGGCTGGTGTCTATTATGTACCAGGTCTCATTGGAGATGTAGAGATGAATAAAACACTGTCTCTTTGCTCAAACATTTCACTGTGAAATGGGCGAAGCCTTCTTATAGAGAGATACATATGTTGGGGTGTTGCAGATGCTCTGAGAGAGAAAGAAACAAGAGGGAGGAGAAGCAGGAAATGCTCTATAGGGCAGATGATACTTGGAGTAATAAAAGATAAATCGAGATTATTCAGGTGATCAGTGAATTTAAGAGCCTTCCCCGCAGCCCGATAAAAGGCAAGAATGCTGAACACAATCTGTTTTGGTTTGCCAAAGGGCTGCCGATAAAAAATACCAGAAATGTGTTGGGTTTTTAAAAGGGTATTTATTTGGGGTAAAAGCTTACAGTTTCAAGGCTTTGAAAAGTCCAACTCAAGGCACCGTAAGAGATGCTTTCTCACCCAACTCAGCTGCCACATGTTGAGGCAAGATGGCGGTCATGTCTACCTATTGTCTACCTTCCCCTACAGGCTGTACCATCTCCCGGAGCTCAGGTGAGGGCAACCACGCACAGGGCTCGTCTCCTACCAGGTCTCTTCTCTCAGTCTTGGCTGCTACGCTTTCTTCCCAATTTCAGCTGCAAGCTATCAGGCAAATTGCTCATCTCTTCCCGGGGCCTCAGCTGCTTGAGCCTTGCCTTTCTGTCACATGGCAGGATCAAAAATGGCAGAGCTCTCTTTTCCAGCGTGTCTCCATTTTTTATTATAGGACCCAGCAACAGAACAGAGACTCAACCTGAGTCCTGCCTCACTGCGTAGTACAATTGAAAAAAGGTTTCAAATCCATAGGATTGGACCAGGCCACAATCATCCTCTTTTTGGAACTCATAAAATAATTTCAAACTTCCGTACAGTCTTACAAAATCTGGAAACTGCAAGCAGTTTGGTGTATCTAGGACATGGGGCATATACGTGCTTGTGTTGTTTGCTGCTGCACTTCCAGTACTTAGCATGTCGTTTCCTTATTATCGGCACTCAACTGCAGGTCCTCAAGAATATCCACTCAAGAATTATTCATTGAAGAAAGGAATAAAACAAGAGTGCAATGAGAAATAAGCCTGGTGAGGTTGACCCGAGATGGGTAATGCTAGGTGGAGGAATTTGAAATTTACCCCTAGGACCACGGGGAGGCATGGAAGTCCTGATGAGATGTGTGCTTCTGATGCTCATGCTGCTATAGCACAGGAAATGCACTGCAGAAAGTCCAGGATGAAGCAGGGAAGGTGGGCGGACCATGGCAGGGGTCCAAGTGATGATGAGGACCTGGTTTATTTGAAGAGGTGGAGAAAGGTAAAAGAGATATGAAGAAGAGAGACTCGACAGGATGGCAGCCTTGACTCCATGGAGAGTGGCTTCCAGCTAGGGTGACTAGATGCTAGTCTCTGAAGTAGGGAATGTAGAGAGGGGGATCCCCTGTGAAGCCAAGGAAGTGGATGCATCAGAACCCCTCACTTTCACGGGCCTCTTTCAAGGCCCTGAGTTGAATTTTGCATTTACTGTTTCCTTTTCTTTTTTATGTCTTAAAATGCCCCATTCCTGCCTGCTTTTAGAGAGAGAGAATCATGTGATCCATTTGGGGCACATTGAGTTCGAGGTGGGTGAAGAACTTTCAGGTGAGATATTCTGCAAGCAGCATGAACGTGGTGGTTAGAGCAGGGGTCTGGGTTTCAGTGCCGGCTTTAAGCTGTGTGATCATGGGCCAGACTTCAGGAAAAAGGGATGGTGGTGAGAATAGGGATCAAATTTGACAACACACGTGAAGTGCTGAGTAACATAGTAGGTTCCCCAACAAGTTGCACGTTAGCTTTGGTATTATGTGGAAAGCTTAGATCTAGGAGTCATCACAGTAACGGAGACCATGGGAGGTGTTGGATGGTGCAGGAAGAGTGTGTTAGGGCGTGATAAGAAAACCAAGGATGGAGTTGTGATATTATCAGAGTGAGCAGCGGAAAAGGAACCGGTAAGTGAGGCCGACAAGGATCAGTCAAAGGGGTGGGAGGAGAGCAGGGTCCTGGAAGGCAGGGGAGGGGAGAATGTCAAGTAGGCACTTGATTATGACTGTCATGTGTTGCTGAAAGTCCAGCAAGGAGGAGACCACAAGAGGCTGCTGGCGTGGGCCTCTGGGTAGTCATGGGTGGCATTGTCAGGGTGCTTTCAAGGGAGAGTTGAGCACTGTGCAGATAGCAAGAGTAGACAGCAAATGTGGACGGCAAGTCTAGACAGCATCTGTAGATAGCAGGTGCAGATGACAAGTGTAGACAAGTGTAGATGGCAAGTATAGATAGTGTAGATGGCAAGTACAGACAGCAAGTGCAGACAACAAGTGTAGACAGCAAATGTAGGCTGTTCTCTGGAGGACCTTAGCCAGGGGAAAAGGACATGAAACAAGAGTTAGAGAACAGAAGGCAGAGAGATGTTTGTGGTGGTGGGTTTGTTTTGTTTCTGAAGATCATTCCTTGTTTAAAAATAAGATTCACAGGCTTTTTGGACTGTGAAGAAGAGTTAGTTCAGAGGGTTTGAGAATTTAGGAATGAAATGGAATAACTGATGGGAAACTGAATGTCCCAGAAGAATGAGGAAGGAGAGGGTCAAGAGACAGGATAAGGTGTCAATTCTGAAGAGTCTCTGAGCCTGGAAGGAAGGGGCGAGAGTGGGAAGGTTATAAATACATCTTTAGGTAGGAGGACAGGAAGTGGGGAGTTATGCCTGATGGTCTCAGTTTTTTTCTGTAAAGAATAGGTCATCCACAGAAATAGATAAATACATAGTCTCTCCCCACATTTAGGAGAAATTGTGATTAAGAAACTTAAAATCTCAAGTGGGAAAACAGCGTTTTGGGAACCAAAGTTGATGGGAAAACTATTAATATCCTTATAAATTATTTTACATTGGGTAATGCAAAGCAATGCACCCGACAAATGAGGGTCACCTCAGGGGTGATTTGCACATCCTTAGTCCTAGGCAGTTCATTTTAATTTGTGGACCCTTGCTTGCTTGCTAGCTGTTCAAAGCACTTCAGGATCTTCCTACCCTGCAGTTTAAACAAAATGCTTATATATCTGTTTTTCAATTATAAAAATTCTCAAACATACAACAAAGTTGAAAGAATTTTACAGCATGTATCCATATACTCACCATTTTGGTTCTACCACTAACATTTTGCTAAACTTTAAAAATAAACTTTTAATTTTAGTATAGTTTTAGAGTGACAGAAAAATGATGACGACAGGATAGAGTTCCCATCTACCACATATCCAGGGTCCCCCATTTTAACATCTTACACTAGTATGATACACTTGTCACAATTAAGGAACTGACGTTGATCGATTATTACTAATTAAGCCCCATTCTTTATTCAGATATCTGTAGTTTTTATCTAATGCCCTTCTTCTGGCCCAGGATCCCACAATACATTTAGCTATCCTGTCTCCTAAGGCTCCTCTTGACTGATGGTTTTTCAGTTTTTGATGACCTTGACAGTTTTGAGGAGTGCTCATCAGATATGTTGTAGAATGTCCCTCAATTGGTTTTTTTAACGTTTTTCTCATGATTAGCCTGAAGTTATGGAAGGACGACCACAGAGGTAAAAGATCTTCTCATCACATCACGCCATGGCTACACACTCTCAACAAGTCTTCTCACTGTTGACTTTGACCTTGATCACATGGATGAAGCAGTGTTTGTCAGGTTTCTCCATTGTACAGGCACTCTTTCTTCCCCTTTTCCACAATGTACTCTTTGGAAGGAGGTCACTGCACAGCTCACATTTAAGAAATGGGGAGATATGTTCCGCCCTCTCAAGGGTACAGCTTTTTTAAAAGTATTTTTTTCAATTTTATTGATACATATTAATAAAGCATAAATCCATCCAAAGAGTACAATCGATGGTATTCAGTGTAATCACGTTTGTGCATTCATTGCCCCAATGACTCCCACACTTTTATTATTCCAATAATAATAATAAAAAACAAACAAAAAACTCATCTCCTCTCAGTCTCTCTATGCCTCGCCTGGCGTACATAGCTGCTATTCTTTTTCCTTCTCTCTAGTATATTTGTATTTCTATTTTGTAAGAACAGTCTTATATATGCAATATCACCCATATTCATGTTTTACATGAGGTTTTACTATTTATACAGTCCCATATTACAGTTTTTAGCTTTCCTTCTAGTAATATACCTGATCTTAGACATTCCTTTTTAACCAGTCATATCCATACAATAGCACTGCTAGTTACAAAAACCATGATATGATTTCACCATATCAATTCATTTCCAAAGATTTACAAACAACCTTTATAACAATACTGCACAGATTAACCCTTAGCTTTCCATTCTCTACCCTCCTTCTATTTTCTGGTGACCTGTATTCTAACTATTGACTCCATGGTTACACAGTATGTTTAGTTCATAATAGCACAATCATACAGTATTTGTCCTTTTGTGTCTGCCTTGTTTCACTCAACATAACGTCCCCCAGGTTCATCCATGTCGCCATATGCTTCATGACTTCATTTCTTCTAATTGCTGCATAATATTGCATTGAATGTATACACCACGATTTATTTATCCATTCATCTGTTGATGGACACCTGGGTTGTTCCCAACTTCTGGCAATCGTGAATAATGGTGTTATGAACATAGGTGTGCAGATGTCTATTCCTGTCCCCGCCCTCAGTTCTTCTGGGTATATACCTATTAATGGTATTGCTGGGTCCCATGGCAAGTCTATATTCAACTTCCTTAGGAACTGCCAAACAGTCCTCCACAGTGGCTGTACCGTTCTATAATCCCACCAACACTGAATAAGCATTGCTATCTCTCCACATCCTCTCCAACAAATACAGCTTTCTGACTTGTTAATAGCAGCCAGTCTAATAGGTGTGAAATAATATCTCATTGTAGTTTTGATTTGCATTTCCTTAATCACTAGTGATGCTGGACATTTTTCATGTGTTTCTTCCCCATTTGTATTTCTTCTTCATTCTTTTGCCCTTTATTTAATTTAATTGGATAGTTTGTCTTTTTTATTATTGTGTTGTATGATCTCTTTTTATATCATATATATTAAACCCACCTTATCTAATATGTGATTGCCAAATGTTTTCTCCCATTGTGTTGACTGCCTTTTCACCCTCTGACAAAGTACTTTGCGGTGCAAAAATGTTTAATTTTGAGGAGGTCCCATTATCTATTTTTTCTTTTGTTGCCTGTGCTTTGGGTATAAGGTTTAAGAAACTGCTGCCTACCATAAGATCTTGAAGATGTTTTCCTTCATTTTATTTTATTTTGTTTTGTTTTGTTTTATTTTATTTTTTTTATTTTTTTATTTCTCTCACCTTCCCTGCCACCCCCCAGTTTTCTGCTCTCTGTGTCCATTCGCTGTGTGTTCTTCTGTGTCTGCTTGTATTCTTGTCACAGCACCCCGAATCTGTGTCTCCTTTTGTTACATCATTTTGCTGTGTCAGCTCTCCGTGTGTGCAGTGCCACTCCTGGGCAGGCTACACTTTTTTCATGCTGGGCGGCTCTCTTTACGGGGCTCACTCTTTGTGCATGGGGCTCCCCTACGCGGGGAACACCCCTACATGGCACAGCACTCCTTGCGAGCATCAGCATTGTGGGTGGGCCAGCTCCACACGGGTCAGGAGGCCCTGGGTTTGAACCTTGGACCTCCCATGTGGTAAGCAGAAGCTCTATTCATTGGGCCAAATCTGCTTCCCTCCTTCATTTTATTCTAAAGTTTTATGGTTGTCACTTTTATATTTAGGTCCTTGATCTATTCTGAGTTAATTTTTGTATAAGGTGTGAAATAGGGGTCTTTTTTCTTTCTTTTGGTTATGGCTATCTAGTTACCCCAGCACCATTTGTTCAATAGACTCTTCTGGCCCAGCTGGGAGGGCTTAACAGCCTTGTCAAAAGTAACTTGACCATAGATGTAAGGGTCTATTTCTGAATTCTCCGTTTGGTTCTATTATTCAGTGTGTCTGTCTTTATGCCAGTACCATGCTGTTTTTACCAGTGTAGCTAGGTAATATGTTTTAAAGTCTGGAAATGAGAATACCCCAATTTCATTCTTCTTTTTAAAGAACTTTTTGGCTATTCAGGGACCCTTACTCTTCCAAATAAATTCGGTTACTGGTTTTTCCACTTCAGTAAAAAAGGACTGTTGGGATATTTGTTGAATTGCATTGAGCCTGTGACTCAATTTGGGTAGAATTGACACCTTTTCTTTTTTTTTCAAAGATTTATTATTATTTTTTCTCTCCCCTCACCCCCCCGGCCCGCCCCAGTTGCCTGCTCTTTGTGTCTATTTGCTGCATGTTCTTCCGTGTCTACTTCCATTCTTGTATTGTTGTCAGCAGCACCAGGAATCTATGTCTATTCTTGTTGCCTCATCTTGCTGCATCAGCTCTCCATGTGTGCAGCCACCATTCCTGGGCAGGCTGAACTTTCTTTTGCGCTGGGCGACTCTCCTTACGGTGCACACTCCTTGCACGTGATATCTTAATGATATTTAGTCTTTCAATCCATGAACACGGAATGTCTTTCTATTCATTTGTCTTCTTTGGTTTCTTTTAGCAATGTTTTGTAGTTTTCTGAATACAGGTCCATTATATCCTTGATTAAGTTTATTCCTAAATATTTTATTGTGTTAGCTGCTGTCATAAATGGAATTTTTTTTCTGAGTTCCTTCTCACATTGTACATCAGTAGTGTAAAGAAATGCTGTTGATTTTTGCATATTAATCTTGTATCTTGTCACTTTGCTGAACTGGTTTGTCAGTTCTGGTAGCTTTGTTGTGAATTATTTTTCAGGAGATTCTAAATATAGGATCATATCACCAGCGAACAGTGAAAGTTTTACTTCTTCCTTTTCTTTTTGGGTGCCTTTTATTTCTTTATCTGGCCTAATTGCTCTTGCTAGAACTTCTAGCCCAATATTGAATAACAGTGATGACAGCGGGCATCATTACCTTGTTCTCCATCTAAGCAGGAAAGCTTTCAGTCTTTCACCATTGAGTACTATGTTAGCTGTAGGTTCTTCGTATATGCACTTTACCATATTAAAAAAGCTTCCATCTCTTCCTATCTTTTGGAATATTTTTATCAAGAAAGGGTGCTGTATTTTGTCAAAAGCCTTTTCTGCATCAATTGAGAGGATCACGTGATATTTCTTCTTCAATTTATCAATGTGATTTATTACATTAATTAATTTTTTTTGTGTTGAACCATCCTTGTCTACCTGGGATAAAATCCACTTAATTGTGATGTATAAGTCTCTTAAAGTGCTTTTGCATTCTGTTTGCAAGTATTTTGAGGATTTTTGCATCTATATTCATTAGAGAGATTGATCTTTAATTTTCTTTTTTTGTAGTATCTTTATCTAGTCTTGGTATTAGGGTGATGTTGGTTTCATAGAATGAGTTTGGTAGCATTCCTTTCTGTTCCATTTTTTGGAAGAGCTTGAGCAAGATTGATATTACATTGTCTTTGAATGATTGGTAAAATTCATCTGGAAACCATCTGGTCCCAGGCTTTTAATCTTTGGGAGGTTTTTGATGACTATCTCAATCATTTCAATTGTGATTGGTTTATTGTGGTCTTCTATTTCTTCTAGGGTCTGTGTAGGTGGTTTGTGTGTTTCGAGGAATTTGTCCATCTCCACTACATTGTCTAGTTTTTTGGCATACAGTTGTTCATAGTAACCTCTTACGATCACTCTTATTTCTGTGGGGTCAGTAGTAATGTCCCCCCTCTCATTTCTGATTTTATTTATTTGTGTCTTCTCTCTTTTTTCTTTGTCAGTCTAGCTAAGGTTTTGTTGATTTTGTTGATCTTCTCACAGAACCAACTTTTAGTTTTGCTGATTCTCTCTATTACTTTTTAGTTCTCAATTTCATTTATTTCTGCTCTGATCTTTACATATCTTTCCTTTGGCTTGGTTTGGGATTAGTTTGCTGTTCTTTTTCTAGTTCTTCCAGGTGTGCAGTAAATCATCAATTTTAGCTCTTCTTTTTTAATGTAAGCATCGAGGACTCTGAAGTTTCCTCTCAGCACTGCTTTTGCAGTGTCCCAAAGGTTTTGATATGTTGTGTTCTCATTTTCATTCATCTCAAGATATTTGCTGAATTCTCTTGCAATTTCTTCTTTGACCCACCAATTATTTAAGAGTACGTTGTTTACTCACCATATATTTATTAATTTTCCTTTTTTCCATCCACTATTGATTCCTAGCTTCATTCCATTATGATTTGAGAAAGTGTTTTGTATAATTTCAATCTTTTTAAAAAATTTTGGAAGATATCACTCATACATAAACATACATAAAAAATAAGTGTATAATAGTTGTGAACTTACAAACCAAACATATATAACATCAAACAAACATATATAACATCTCACTTTACCACCAATAACTTGCATTGTTTTTAATTTTTTTAAACTAATCATTAAAGAGCATTGTCAAAATATTACTACTAAACAAAGTAGTTTTCCCCTAACCAATTCAATTGTTATTATCTTTACATCATTTATATATGAACATACATAAACAATTAAGTGAACAGTACAAGTTGTGAACTTACAAAGCAAAGATGCATAACATCATACAGGGGTCCCATACCTCCACCAACACCTTGCATTGTCATGAGACATTTGTTACAAACTGTGAAAGAACACTGTCAAAATCTTACTAGTAATCACAGTCCTTATCTTACATTTGGTGTGTTTTTCCCCTAACCCACTCTACTATTATTTTTTAAATATACATTTTTTAATGACAGAAGTTGTAAGCTTATAAAACAATCATGCACATGGGCAGAATTCCCAAACAACATCCCTCCATCAACATGTCACAATGTGGTGTGTCATTTGCTACAGATAAAATAATATCATCTGATTGTTACCATGTCCATAGGGTACATTTGACTCACATTTTCCATACTGCCTCAGTATCAACACAGTACATCTTTTGCATAGATGCAAGAATATTATATTATTGCTACTATCCATAGTCCATAGGTCACTCCAGCTGTATTTTCCCCATGCTTTGCCACATTCCCATCACTCTGCAGTAGTGATATACATTTGTTCTTGCTAACAAAGGACACTCTTGCATCTGTACTGTCAACCACAATTCTCACCCACCTCTTGGTTTACTGTGCTATCCAGTTCCTAGATTATTCTCATGCATTCTATCAATTGCCATTTACATAGCTAGACTGCCATTTTCAGTAACATCCCTATTTATAAACTTAACTGTTACTCACTGTGTGTTACATCCACGCTATACATTTCTACAATTTTACAGTACAGCTAGTTAAAACTTCTACATACATTAAACATCAATAGTCCACTCAGTCTTTCTCTTACCTCCTTTAAGAATCCACCACCTACCACCAGGTCTTGAAGATATTTTCCAATCATTTCTTCTAGAAGTTTTATGATTCTTGCTTTTATTTTTAGTTTTTTGATCCATTTTGAGTTAATTTTTGGAAAAGATGTGAGATAAGGGTCCTCTTTCCTTTTTTCAGCTATGGATGTCCAATTTTTTCAGCACCATTTGTTGAATGGATTGTTCTGCCCGAGCTGTGTGACTTTGACAGGCTAGTCAAAAATCACTTGGCCATACCTGTGAGGGTCTGTTTCTGAACCACAAATTTGGTTCCATTGGTCTATTGTGTCTGTCTTTAGGCCCATACCATGTTGTTTTTACCACATAATAGGTAGGTATTATGATTTAAAGTCTGGAGATGAGGGTTCACTTTTCCTTTTTATGATGTTTCTGGCTATCCAAGACTCCTTACCCTTCCAAATAAATTTAATGATAGTGTTTTCAATTTTTTTCTTTAATGCTGTTGTTATTTTTATTGGGGTTGCATTAAATCTGTATATCAATTTGAGTAGAATTGACATCTTAATGATATTTAGTCTTCCAATCCATGAACATGGAATGTTCTTCCAGTTATTTAGGGTTTTTTAAAATTTGTTTTAACATTGAGTTGCAGTTTTCTGAATACAAGTGCTTTACATCATTGGTTAAGTTTATTCCTGACTATTTAAGTTTTATCTGTCATATTTTATTTTCACCTCTCTTTTGACACTTTTAGTTGCTTATATTGATATAATTTTCATTTCTAGACTCTCTTCCAGGCCTCTTTCTCCTGTCTTTTCTTTTCAAGTTCTAGCACACCCTTTAGTATTTCCTGAAATTCTGGTCTCTTGCTTAGAAATTCACTCAGTTTCTGTTTATCTGTGAATATTCTAATTTCACCTTCCTTTTTGACAGTCTCACAGGGCTCCTCAGCCTCCTCCCAGCCAGAGGCAGGGCTGAAGCCTAGACAGGCTGCAGGCTGATCTGCATGAAAGGAACTGGTTCCTGCTGACACTGAGAGTTTCAGTCATCCCGGCTTCCCCTCAGGCTGGGGGTGGTGCCAGAATGGCGACTACTGGCCTTTCTGACTTGGGCTGGTGTTCCCAGGGTTATCTCTTAGCCAGCCAAGTCTACTAATTCGTAGTGGAAATCGGCAGCCAACTGTCTCCTCCTCCCCTGCTTCTGGGAAATGGAGCTTCCAATTCCCATCACAGAGCAGCTCCTGGGGCGGCTTGTGCCACCAGAGTAGGACAATCACCGGCCTCTGCGGCTTGGCCGGTAATTTCCTGGAGGGGCTGGCGCAGGTCCCTGCAGCTTCCTCCCAGCTGGAGGTGGCACTGGGGCCTAGGCTAGAGCTGCAATCTGACCTGGATGGGAAGAAGCCGGTCCCCACCAGCACTGGGATCCTCAGTCCACCTAGCTCCCCCTCCTGCCAGGCGTGAAGCCAAGATGGCAGCTCCCAACCTCTTTCTGACCTGGGCAGGCTCAAGCTTTAGCTGTTCTCAGGATTATACTGTAGCCCATGAGTTTCCTCATAAATAGCTGAAATTGGTGCCCAACCATCTCTTCCTCCCCCGTTTTGGGGAAGTAGAGCTTTCAATTTCAGCTGTGGAACAGCTCCCGAGGCTGGTTATGCCTCCAGGAGAGGATGGGCACTGGCCTCTGTGGCATGGAGCCCTCTACTTACCAGTCTTCTCTGCATGTGGGCAGTCTCCTCCTTCCACTCCTTCAAAGGCGTTGCAGGATGCTGGAACCCCCAAAGAGGTGCTTCAGCTAGCTCCACAGAGCTCTGGGTGTTTACTAACTGCCCTGTAGCAAGAGCTGACTCTAGGAGCTCCTTACTCCACCACCATCCTGTTGGTTGTCCTAATTTCACTGTTTTTAAATTTATTGAGACTTGCCTTGTGACCTAGCATATGGTCTAGCTTGGAGAAGGATCCAGGAGCGTTTGAAAAGAAAGTATATCCTACCATTTTGGGATACAGTGCTCCATAGATGTCTGTTAGGTCTAGTTCATTTATTATATTATTCAAGTTCTCTGTTTCTTTATCTTCTGTCTAGTGGTTCTATCCAATACTGAGAGTGGTGTATTGAAGCCTCCAGCTATTATTGTAGAGACATCTATTGCTCCCTTCCGTTTTGTCAGTGTGTGTCTCACGTATCTTGGAACATTCAGATTAGGTGCGCAAATATTTAATATAGTCATTTCTTCTTGGTGAATTGCCCCTTTTATTGATAAATAATGACCTTCTTCATCCTTTATAACAGTTTTGCATTTGAAATCTATTTTGTCTGATATTAATACTGCTACTCCAGTTCTTTTTTGGTTACTATTTGCATGGAATACCTTTTTCCAATGCTTTGCTTTTAACCTGGTTGTGTCCTTATGTCTGAGGTGGCTCTCTTGTAGACAACATATAGATGCACATAGTTTTTATCCATTCTATCAGTCTACGTCTTTTGGTTGGGGAGTTCAATTCACATTCAATGTTATTACTGAACAGACTTTACTTATTTCATCCATTTTCTCCTTCAGCTCTCTGCTGTCATATTGTGCGATTGCCTGTCTTCTTATCCTTTAGTTTACCCTCCCTAATAATCTTCATTTGTACACTCTTCTCCAAATCTCTTACCCTGGTTTATTCTTCTCAGGCTGCAGCACCCTCTTTAGTATCTCTTTTAAATCTGGTCTTTTGTTGATTCTATCAGTTTTTGTTTTTCTGTGAAGACTTTGAACTCACCTTCATTTTTGAAGGACAGCTTTGCTGGATACAGAATTCTTGACTGGCAGTTTTCCTCTTTCAATACCTTAAATATATCATACCACTTTTTTCTCACCTGCATGGTTTGTGATGAGAGGATGCCAGTTAATCTTGTCAAGTTTCACTTTTGAAGAAGTTTTGGATCACAGAAAGGTTCAACAATGGCAGAGGAGGAATACTGGTGTGGGATGTTATTGACAGGGGACACATGGTTGGCAGGGAGTTCTACAGGGCATATATCCAGGGTACATAAAAATGTTTGGATATTTTCATAGTGGATACAATCAAAAACAATAACTGAGTGAGTGCTGAGTTCCTAGCCAGGGGAGCTCTATCACAGTCCCTAAAGGAACAGCAACAATCCCCCAAGTGCAATGGCAAAGACCAAAAAAGAATGAAGATCCAACAATGAGCCCTTGATATTAATGACTATGCTTGTGAGCCTGTGCACCTGAAATAAGAACAAGGCCTAGAGCTGCAGGGTGCCTAAGAGTTAACTCCTGAGAGCCTCCGTGTTGCTCAAATGTGGCCAGTCTCAAAGCCAAACTCAGCATGTAAATGTGTTGCCTTCCCCCCTGCATGGGACATGACTCCCAGGATGAGTCATGAATAAAAGAGCCTCCCTGGTGCCGAGGGATTACTAGCAAGTACCAGTTGATGATGTAATGACCTTGAATAAAAGAAAATGACCTTGAATAAAAGGGTCAACTCGGACCAGCAGAATATCTCAATCTACATATAATACCAGGAGTTAAAACTGCATTTTGACCAGAATAAAAGGGGGAAATGGAAAGGACAAATTATTTTAAATGGCTATGAGTGATTAGTAATTGAAGAAAATGTGGCATTGGTGTGGAGAAAGTGGCCATGGTGGCTGCTGGGGGTAGGGAGTGGGAGGAAGAGATGAGATGTAGGGATGTTTTCGGGACTTGGATTTGTCCTGGGTGGTGCTGCAGGGACAGTTACCAGACATTGTATGTCCTCCCATGGCCCACTGGGTGGACTGGAGGAGAGTGTGGGCTATGATGTGGACCATTGACCATGAGGTACAGTGGTGCTCAGAGATGTATTCACCAAATGCAATGAATGTCTCATGATGATAGAGGAGATTGTTGTTATGGTGGGAGGAGTGGGGTGAGGGGGGTGAGGGGTATATGGGGACCTCATATTTTTTAAATGTAATCTTAAAAAAATAAAGACAAAATAAAAAATAAAAAAACAGATGTTGATCCCCCCCCCCAAAAAAAAAAGTTTCCCTTGTTTGTGGTGATTTGCTTTTCTCTTGCTGCCTTCAGAATCCTCTCTTTATCTCTGATATTTGTCATTCTGAATAGTAGGTGTCTCTAGGTAGGTCTATTCAGGTTTATTCTGTTTGGGGTGCATTGTCCTTCTTGAATATTGATATTATGTCCTTCATAAGGGTTAAGAAGTTTTCAATCATTATTTCCTCAAGTATTCTTTCTGCCCCTTTTCTATTCTCTTTTCCTTCTGAGAACCAGTAATATGAATATTTGTGTATTTCTCATTGTCATTCAGTTCCTCGAGACTCTGTTCCATTTTTTCCATTCTCTTCTCTTTCTGTTCTCTTGTGTTTTCCAGTTCAGATGTTCTGTATTCAAAATCACTAATTCTGTCTCCAAGGAATTCAAATCTGCTTTTATGTAACTCTAATGTATTAAAAATTTTTTAATTAAATTGTCCTTTTTTTAAAGATACATAGATTACAAAAAATGTTACATTAAAAAATATAAGAGGTTCCCACATCTCCCACCCCCCCACACCCTTCACTCCTCCCACATCAATGACCTCTTTGGTCATTGTGGCACATTCATTGCATTTAGTGAATACATTTTATAGCACTGCTGCACTGCATGGATTATAGTTTGCATTGTAGTTTACATTCTCCCCCAGTACATTCAGTGGGTTATGGCAGGATATATAATGTCCAGCATCTGTCCCTGCAATATCATTTAGGACAACTTCAAGTCCCGAAAATGCCCCCACATCACATATAATGTATTTTTAATCTCATCCATTGTGTCTTTCATTCTCATAAGGTCTGTTACTTTTCTTTGCAGACTTCAAATTTGTTCTTTATGCTCTCCCAGTGTCTTCTTAATATCCTTTATTTCTTCTGTCATGTTTTCTTTAAAGTCTTTGAAGTGATTTAGGAGAGTTGTATGATTATTATGGATTAATTGTCTTAAATCCTGTATCTCTGTATCTCTTCAGGATATTTGGTTTGTTCTTTTGGCTGGGCCATCATTTCCTGTTTCCTAGAATGGCTTGTAATTTTTTGTTGATGTCTAGACTCTGAATATGTTGGTGAATTTACTCTGATAGCCAATATTTCTCTCTTGCTTACTGTTTTTTTTCCCCACAACTTTTCTTTGATTTTTGGTTCAGCATATTCTAAGTCTTTAGAATTGCCTGGCTTAAGTTTTCAAAATCGGGCCAGGGACTCACTAATGGGCTGTAAATTTTCTCCCAGGATACAGAGAACACAAACAAGTTTTTGTCCATGCAATTTCCAGAATGGCCAGCAGATGGCGCTTGTCAGTGCCCCTTTCCACGGATATGTTTCAGTCTTGGCTTTTGTGTGTTCCTGTGTTGAATCTTCAGAGTCAAAGCAGGCTCTGCTGGCTGAATTCACTGAAGAAAAGTACCCTGACTTCCCCTCCCTTTTCTCTTGAAACAGCTGACAGGGAGGAAGATGTCTGCGGTGAGCAAGTGGTTTTACCCCAGCTTAATATCTTGGGGGGGTGGGGGAGGGAAGACCTTCCTGGCTGCCAGAGGGCCTTGGTAACTCATATTTGCTGTTTTGGCTTCTTTGTCTCCCTGTCCCTCACCCTCCTGGGAGTTGTATAACACTGTCCTGGTCTGCTGACCCCCAAAGCCGATCTCTCAGACAGCTTTTGGCTCTTTCTCCATTGTTTTTGTGAGCATTCAGCTCTGCCTGTTAGTCCGTCACCATCTTGCCACCCATAGCTCATTTTTTTAAAAGATTTATTTATTTATTTATTTATTTCTCTCCCCTTCCCCCCCGCCCCAGTTGTCTGTTCTCAGTGTCTATTCTCTGTATGTTCTTCTTTGTCCGCTTCTGTTGTTGTCAGCAGCACGGGAATCTGTGTTTCTTTCTGTTGTGTCATCTTGCTGTGTCAGCTCTCCATGTGTGCGGCACCATTCCTGGGCAGGCTGCACTTTCTTTCCCTCTGGGTGGCTCTCCTTACAGGGTGCACTCCGTGCACATGGGGCTCTCCTATGTGGGGGACACCCCTGCGTGGCATGGCACTCCTTGCACGCATCAGCACTGCACATGGGCCAGCTCCACACGGGTCAAGGAGGCCCGGGGTTTGAACTGTGGACCTCCCATGTGGTAAATGGATGCCCTATCCATTGGGCCAAGTTCGCTTCCCCCACAGCTTATTTTTAAACATATCTATTCACAATTAGCCTTCCCTCTATCCATCCTCATCCATCTTACTTTTTTGACACATTTCAGATTAAATTTGCAAATGTATTTTATTTTTTATAGGTGACACACATGCTAATGAATGTTTCTGTGTGCTGTCTGGTCTTCATTCCAAGTTGAGATTCCTTTCAGAATCCATGCAACTCCTTGGATTTTGCCCCACTGGGTCCAAGAATCAGACACACACATGCAAAAATGTCCTAGACAAAGAAAAGGAAATGGCATGGAATGTTCCATCTATTGTCTGTACACTGAGTAGACATTTCTCAAGGCTCCTTGCCAGTCTCCAAGGGTACAGGTCTTGGCAGTGCCATGGCAATGTCCCACCCTATACACATGGGTAATGTCCACACACTCATGGCCTGAAGGTCAGCCTCTCTACCCTGTTCTTCCATCTTCGATGCAATTAATAAACAGAAATAAGGAAAAACAAACGACAAAAAATATCTCTATCCTTCCTCTTCCTCTGCTCCCCTTCCATTTCCATTACCAGCTCCCAGTTCCCTCTTTTGTCAATTGTCCCCATCAAGAGTGATGCTCGATTCATTACACCGGAACAGAAATTCTCAGTTTCCCAATACATATGCACACATTAGAGTTGTTAGTATTTCACATGAGGTACTAGTATCTCACATAAGTTGAAGACGTATCACTGTTCTATTTAATAAGCTATTAATATATGCAAAATAGCACAAATATCGCAAGTTTTGAAAAAGTGCCAAATTAGATTTTTTTTGGCCTATGTGCAAATAGCTGTGTGAGTAAAGCCTAATGGGAAGAATAAATAAAGGCTGTTGGATTTTATATGAGCCTGTCAAATTCTTGCCTAAATGGAAACTACTCCAGTAACTTTTAAATCATCAATATACTTTGTTGATACTCATCACTCTATCATGTTTTCCATATCTTTCTTCCACATTATACTGTGTACTCCATGGACATGTGCTGGTCAGAGAAAACCTGTAATGATTGACTGATTGGATGGATGACTGGTTGGATGGATAAATGTAAGTTCTAAAGGTTTTTTGAGAAATATCTACCCTTTGCTTGTACCATTTAGTTTTCTTTCCTCAGTTCAGCAGTACTAGCTGTGATGGCTGACCAGCTTCAAAGTATATTGTCACTTCCAGGATTTAAAAAATTTCCTCTTCTAAATTAACATACAATATAATTTACTTTTTGTGTGTACAATTCTATGAATTTTTATATATGGATTCATGTAACCACCACCACAAAGATAAAAGAACAGATTCTATTACCCCAAAAAGTTCCCTGGTACTTTCATTTATTGAGAACTACTATATATATTGTATTTTTATATCAGTTTCCTACTGTTCTTTTCCAGAATATGGAAGTATAATTGAGTTTTGCATATTACTTTGTATCCTGAGGCCTTGCTAAATTCATTTATCATTTCTAGGACTTTTTAATGGAGTCCTTGGGATTCTCTATGTAGACAATCTTGTTGGTTGTGAATAGGGAACATTTTATATATTTATTTTCTATCTAAATGCCTTTACGTTTCATTTTCTTACTGCACAACATAAATTAATGTTGAATTTTCAAATGTTCTTTATGCACCATGATCATGTCATCTTTCTTCTTTAGACCGTTAACATGGTGGATTTTCAAATATTGAACTAACCTTGCATTCTCAGGATAAAACTTGCTTAGTCATTGTGTGTCACTCTTTTTATGTATTGCTGGATTTGATCTGCTCTTATTTTGTTGAGGAACTTTGCATTAATTTTCATGAAGGATATTGGTCTGTAGTTTTCTTTTTTTTGTGCTGTATTTTTTTGTATCTGGTTTTGACATCATGGTAATACCAGCTTCATGCAATGAATTGGGAAGGGTTCCCTCCTCCTCTGTTTTCTGGAAATGATGTGTAAATTGCTGTTCTTTTTGTCTTTAATTGAGTAGTAGAGTTCTCCAGTTAAACCATCCAACCTAGTGCATTGCAGCTGCACATCCTGTTCAAACATTCTGTCGTGAACACTTAGCTTGATTATCTGTCCTTTCCTTCACTAAGTTTTAAGTCTTTGATGGAGAGGCTGTCCTGTTCAACCTTGGATTATGAGCACATGATTATTCCTACCCTGAAGTGAGACTGGAAATATCACATCTTCATTTGCTGTCACATACTCGGGAAGACGTGGAGAATGAGTCAGTTGACATCAAAAAACAAGTGAATAGGGAAGCGGACTTGGCCCAGTGGTTAGGGCATCCGTCTACCACATGCGAGGTCTGCGGTTCAAACCCCGGGCCTCCTTGACCTGTGTGCAGCTGGCCCATGAGCAAGGCTGATGCGCACAAGGAATGCCATGCAGGGGTGTTCCCTGCGTAGGGAAGCCCCACGTGCAAGGAGTGTGTCCCATAAGGAGAGCCGCCCAGTGTGAAAGAAAGTGCAGCCTGCCCAAGAATGGCACCGCACACATGGAGAGCTGACACAACAAGATGACGCAACAGAGAGAAACACGGATTCCTGTGCTGCTGACAACAACAGAATCGGACAAAGAAGAACACGCAGCAAATGGACACAGAGAACAGACAACTGGGGTGGGGGTGGGGGGAAGGGGAGAGAAATAAATAAATAAATCTTTAAAAAAAAACAAAACAAAAAAACAAGTGAATACCATTGACTGTAAAAAAATATATATATATATAATGATTGAAATGATGAATGAACAACTATGTGATTATAACAAATACCATTGATTGTAAAATATATATATAAATTCATAACCTCAATCATATATAAATGATTGAAATTATGAATGCACAACTGTGTGATTATACCAAATACCATTATGTTAATATATAAACACAGCAAGTGAGGTCTCCTACTCAGTTTCGGGTATTCTAATATGCTCGATTATGCTCTCCAGGGCACAAATACATTAGCTTCACCCACTCCTCGCCATCCTCCAGCCCCAAGAAGAAGGAATAGAATTTAAGTCTGTTCTCTGCAAGTGTTCCAGGGTCTCCTATTTCATTACAAGTTCATGGATTCCTTGACTTTTACCAGTATCTCGAGGGAAAGGCCAGAATAATTGGGTTCTTTTTTCAAGAAGACTAGAGGGCATGAGCAACTTCATGAAAGCTATCTGTGACTCTCTGTTGTCCAAAATCCAAAGCTGCCTAAGTTCCCAAGCATACCAGTCACAGGTGGTAGGATTTGGGAGGTACTTTCAGGAAATGGGGCACCTACTCTCCAGTTTTAGGATCATAGGAAAGAATAACCAAACCAACTAACTCAGGCCTTTTCCATGAAAATTATTGCAAGTCCTTCCCTTTTGTTAGAACAAATTCCCAGACAAAGTGGTCAGAGCCCTTAGGTGTAAAGCAGTCTCCTGTCCCCTCTTGAATGTGAGGCTGCAGAGAACAAGAACTAGGGCGGACCAGAGCCATGTGGCCCCAAGAACCTGACCAGTGTGTGATATGAGAACAGAGAGGGAAAGAGGAACAGCAGGCTGCTCGAGGACAACGGAGGGCAGATTCCCGCAGGTGGAGGGCTGCTTGGGCTTCGAAGCTGCCCTTGAGGGTCCAACACAAGATGCAGTGCTCATTGCCACGCCTCGCAGCTTCAGCTGTGCAGCCCTTTCTCAATCACGCTTTGGGAAACTGCGAGAGTCCCAAGTGACTGCTCTTTGAGTTCCCAGATCCAGCCATCTCCTAGCCAACCCTGAAGCTTTGGGATGGGGCTGTTTTTAGAATCTGCCACCTCACAGACTGGGAAGCACAGATTGCCTTCCTTCCCCAGCAATCGTCATACAGAGTAGATCAGTTTTTCTTCAAATCTTTAATACCAAAAACCTTGTTTCTCCCCTCTCATTCAGTCAAAGTAACTGTCCTCTATCTTCTCATCCAAAGAAGGTCAAGGACAGTGATTCCAAGGAGATGTAGAGAGTGAGAGAGAAACCGCAGACTCAGCAGAGTCTGAGAGCCCCTCTTGCAGGGAGCCTCACTAACGAATGGAGATGCCAAGACTTGGAACCAACTCTAGGCTCCGTCGATGATGGAGTGAAGCTGCAGCTGAGTGGGCCTCTGGAGCTTTGCAGCTGGGTCTCCCATTTCATTCCATCCTAGACTGGTGGTGCCATGGGTGAGTCTAGAAGCACAGCATGCCCCCTCTCATTTCTGGACTTCTGCACAGGCTTTGTGTTTTGATTTGTACTGTCTGGCTTCTACTTTCTGAGCTCGCCTCCATGCCAAGTGCTTTGCTAAACACCACCTTGTTCTTATATATTATTGTTAAGATATTTCAAGCACGTTAAACCTATTTTCATTCCCCTAATTCTTATATTATGAAATATTCCAAATATAATAAAAGATGATAAACCCTAATGTACTCTTCACTAGGATTTAACAAAGTTAACACTTTGCCTCTTCTGCTTCATATCCTGTTTGTTTTAATTATGGATATATGGGAATCTTCCCTGTCCTAGCCCCACTTCTTTCGCGACCTCCCTGTAAGCAATTGCTTGCCAAAATTGGTAAGCAACATTCCTCCCATGTTTTTATGCATTTACTATAGATGTAAGTATTAATAAAGAATATATAGTATTGTCTGTTTAAACCATTTCCCTTTTAATGCATTATCTAATTCAGTCTGCGAGAGTGTTATTATTTCCGTTTTACAGATGAAGAGACAAAGGCACAATTAAATCAAGCCATTTGCCCAAAGGCAAAGAGCTGGCAAGTGGAGGAGGCTTGCAAATGCCTACTATGGTTTAAAGGTGGCTTCCTTGTAGACTTCCCTAACTCCCCTCCCTTACCTCCCTCTTCCCGCATCCCCACAACACACCCAGAGCTCAGTGGCCTGCTCCTTTGCTCCTTCATCCAGTGTGCTATCCTGTAACATTGCACTAACACCAAGGAACGGTAAAGGAGACCTGTCTGTTTCACTCAGGAAGCCAGGACCAGGGACTCTTCCACTTTGGATGACCAATACACAGCACACTGGCAGGTGGGCAATAGTTTTCAGTAAACGTTGTAAGAAAACAATGAAGAGATGGAAGGTGACTCAGATCTGGACTGCATGTAATAATCAGTGTTGTAGCTCAAAATCTCTTTTTGTAGTACACCCAAAGGAACTCTGCCTATACCAAGCTGCCATTTGTTTATCTGAGTTTGGCTATGTTTAATGAAAAACTCAGAAAAGATACTGGTGTGCTGGCCTCAGTGAGGAAATCAAAGCAAAGTATCATAATCTTTTTGGATAGCAGAGTTTCCAGATTGAGCACAGCCTACTCTGAACTAAGGGCTCCACAGTATATGAGTGCTCTAGAAGATGAGATTTTTGCTCAAAAGTTCCAACCTGGAGCTTAACTTCCTCATCTGTAAACTGGGCTCAACAATTCCTAGAGATCAGACCGGGTTCTTGATTACAAGCAACAAAAAACAAAATGCACTAAATAGCTTCAGGGGCTGGGAGCTCACAGAGCTGATGGAAATGTGAACAGGCTTGGAAAAGGGGCAGGAGCATGGGATCTCCACAGTCCAGGAATCATGCAGCAGGTTCACACCTCAGGAGCCACCCGACATGTACACACACGCTCCAGCTGAGCCGGTGTCTTTCTTTACATTTCGTAAGTGAAGCTCATGCAGGAAGGAAGGTGGTAATGCTGGATGGCCAAAAATGACAATCAGTCCTTACGCTGACCTTTCCAAATTGCTTTGAGAATTTGAGATAATTTGTACCAAGTGCCTGATAGAGTTCTTGTCACGCTACATAATTAATTCTATGACCTGGGCAGATCTATGGAAACTTTCAAGGAGAGGGAAAGATAGTAGCTCTAACTTAAAATAAAATGAAATAGCAGTTATGTTCCTGAGAGGATACAAACTCTCTCTTTTCTAGCCAAGCCACCAGTTACAAAGTGGTTTCTTTTATTTTTTTTAAAGATGTATTTATTTATTTCTCTCCCCTCCCTCCCGCCCCCCCTCCACTCCGGTTGTCTGTTCTCTGTGTCTTTTTGCTGCGTCTACTTTGTCTGCTTCTGTTGTCAGAGGCACTGGAATCTGTGTCTCTTTTTGTTGCGTCATCTTGCTGTGTCAGCTCTCCATGTGGGTGGCACCATTCTTAGGCAGGCTGCACTTTCTTTCGCGCTGGGCGGCTCTCCTTACGGGGTGCACTCCTTGCGCGTGGGGCTCCCCTACGCGGGGGACACCCCTGTGTGGCAGGGCACTCCTTGCGTGCATCAGCACTGTGCATGGGCCAGCTGCACACGGGTCAAGGAGGCCCGGGGTTTGAACCGCGGACCTCCCATGTGGTAGACGGACGCTCTAACCACTGGGCCAAGTCCGCTGCCACAAAGTGGTTTCTAACACATGATTTCTACACACAAAGCCAACCCAGCAGCCGGTTATTGGGAGCAGCACTTTCATTGCCAAAGCACATTTAAATAGAAAAAATGGCACACCCACCAGAATAACTGTGCTCTCAGAGGGGAAGTAGAACTCTGGGGCTATCCTGTCCAGCCAAATACCAGTGAATCAGACCCCCTGAAAGCTGGTCAAGTGTGAGAGAAAAATATAAAATGACAGCAGGTTTCAAACTGAGTGATAACTTTGGGTTCTTTAGCAATATATATCTCCCCTCCTGGGTAAAGTAGAAACAATGCCTCAGTGTTTATAACTGAATGAAACAAAAATGCCATCCTTCTTCCCAGAAGTTCACAAATATCCAATGTATTTTTACCTCTAGCATCTCCAATGCCAACTTGTGGTCTGGGGACTAGCTAGCTATGTGATTATGACCTGGGAGGTTTGCTAGTGCTACAGATACCTGGTGCCCACCCTGGAGAGCTGATCCAGGGGGAACGAGTAGGGTCCAAGGATCTACTTTTTTATCAAGATGTTTGGCCAGGAAGCCCCTGACCTGTGGTCACATGAGTTTGCCTTTCCCTTGCCACGGAGAAAGGGAGTGCTGGATAAGTATTAAGGGAAAATGGGCCTGTTTAGCTAAATAATACTTTGCAGGGAATGCTAGAAAACATTGCCTTACTAAACTTACAATATAATAAAATTTGAAGAAATTTACTCATATGAGCATCTCTTCCCATGAGAGTAGTGATTACAGTAGTTAGAAATCATTCTTAGCAGTTTAACAGGTCCCTTAAGATCCTCAGCTAAACAAAGTTTGCTATATTGGCTCAAATTATTGTTTCTATTTAATCACAATGCTAGCTGCTGTATACTAAGGACCTGCTCTGTACCTGGCCCCAAGCTACGGGTTTTACACACTTGATTTCACTTAACTCCCAACAAACCCCCTCAGGGTGAGATATGATGATTCCATTTCACAGCTGGGAAAACTGAGGCTCAGAGAGGTTTTTCCCAGTGCTTGCCAGATTCATGCCCAGGCATGTCTGAGCCCAGAGCCTGTACAAATCATCTCTGTGCTATGTTTAATGAGACCATCATAGCATTTCTTTATTATTTATTGCTCTACTTGACTGATATTTACATTTGGACATTATGTTTGTTTACTAGGCCGCTGAAAGTGATTCCAAAGACATGGGTTAACTTTAACAATGGGAATTTATTAGCTCACAAGCTTATACCCTGAGGTTACGAGAATATCCAAATCAAGGCATCATCAGATGATGTTTTCTCCCTGAGGAACGGCTGCCAGCAATCCTAGGGTGCTCTGTCACATGGCGAGGCACAGGGCATCTGCTGGTCTCTCTCCTTTCTTCCCGGTTTTGTTGCTTTCAGCTTCTTGCTTCTGTGGCTTTCTCTCTCCTTGTCTGAATTGCATTCTCTTATGCAGGACTCCAGTAAGAGGAGTAAGACCCACGCTGGGCCATGCCTTACCTGAAGTAACCTCACTAAAACCTACTTACAGTAGGTTGACACCCACAGGGATGGATTAGCTTTAAGAACATGATTTCCTGGGGCACATACAGCTTCAAACTGCCACAGACCTTCTGGCATACACAAGATTTATTGAGGTTTCTCTGGGGCTTTTCCCAGGTGGGTACAGGAGCCAATTACATGGGCCACCATCCATCTTCCCTACGAGAGCGGGTTAAGTGAAACCAAAGGTAGCCTCCACAGGAGGAAATGTCACAAAATGGCAATCCGTGCCCTGGTGCCCCCCTGGCGGAGCCAAAATGAAAACACTTTTTCTTTTTGTAGAGAGCAGTAGGACAAGATGTAGCGAAATATCTTTTGATCTAACAAGTCTACATCTAGCAATTTATCCAAAGAAATCATCATGGCTGTGTGCAGCAGTTCAGCTAAGATGCATGCTCACCCCTGGATTGTTTATAATAGTGATATTTGGAAACAACCTAAATATCCAATGTCAGGGAATGATTTAAATAAATTGTAGGACATGCATGTGACAGGACTCTCCACAGCTGTTTAAAAAGTTGCTTGGGCTGATGTTCAACCACATGGAAAGCTGTTCACAATATGCTGTCCAAAAAGAACAAAGCGGTTAAAGAATTGTATGAAGAGTGTGATCCTAGTTTGACAGAGAAAAAGATTTAAAAAGAGGGAAATACACCCAAAGATGGAAATATACCATAAAGAAAGGGGGGCGGGGGAGCGGGGAGAAGTAGTACATGAAATGTTAATGGTGTTTCATTTTTATCATTCTAGTGAAGGCATCTTCATCCTCACCCAACCCCTCCGGTTATCTCCCAGAGCCTCTGCCTTTCTACCAGCACAGCCCAAGCACAGCTCAAGGTGATGCCGGAGAGACTCTGCATTCTAAAAGCTGGTGTCTCGGACTCTTCCTGGACATGCAGCCACCCCCACTGAAAGACCGGTTGTGCCCTAGATCTGGTTTCTCTGCGTGTCACTGAGCATTCAGAGGAGGGAGCACTCACCACACGAGCTTTTTACTGTCCCACCCTTGCTGCATCTACAGCTCCCCCAACCACATTTTTTAAGTGGCTTAAGGTAGCAACATTGAATCACTTCTCCCATTTGTGTTGACTTACAGCTAGATGGTTCTGCTGGTCTCACTGGGGGTCACTCGTGAGATGGTGATCAAGTGAGGGCCATGATTAGAACATCTAAGATGGTGTCGCCAAACTTCCTCCTGCCTCAGCAGTGAGGGGTGGAAGGGTGGGGTTAGCTGGGAAGTCGGGATGGCTTCTCCACCTCTTCACGGAGTCTCCAAGTTCCTACCCTTTCTCCATGGCCTTTCCACATGGCCTCTCTCTCTCCATGGCCTCTCTCAGGTTGGCTGGATTTCTTATATCATGGTTTAAGAGCTCCTCACGGAGAACCTGCCAGGCTTTCTTTAGGCTTAGGCTCAAAACTGGAGTGGTGCCACTCCTTCTACACTCAATTTGTTGAAGCCAGTCACAAAGCCACTTCTTAGGAGAAACCAAAGAAGAAGCTGGTTCCCACGTCCTGAAAGGGTTCCCACACCTTGGAGAAGTTAGGAATGGAAACGAGCACATGTTCTGTTCTCCCAGGCTCCCCAGCTTTATGGTGCCAGCAGCCTGTGGGTCCAGCTGGGGTCAGCTGGCCCAAGTACCCAAATTGGTAACACCAAGGGACTCCTCCTCAGATGGAAGGGCAGCACCTGGAGTCCAGAGGGGGCACCTCAATCATTCCCTGGTGCCAGGCACCCTGTTAGGTGTAGAAATGCCAGTTGATAACCCAGCCATGGGGCCTGCCCTCCCAGAGGTTACATTCTCATAGGAGAGGAGTGGTGTCGGGTGACCACCTGTGGTTGGTGCTCCACGAGGGAAAAACACAGCCTACCCTGGAGGCACTGAGGAGGGACCCTCAACCCAGATTTGGAGCTTCAGGGAAGGTTTCCCAAAGATGCTCCACATTGAGGGGGAGAAAACTAGGGAAGGGGGTCATGGACACATTCTGATAAAAGGAACAGGGTAATGCTAGAAGATGCCTCTTCTCCTTCCAGGGTCATCTGCAGTGATTCTGCAGCCACTTTTCAGATGAGTGGGTCTACGGGCGTTGGGGGCCCCAGGGCCCTGATTAGGAGACCAGAGGGGAGCTAGGAGGGCTCCGACAGGAGGGAGGCAGAGGAGTCAGAACCAAAGCCAGGCAGTGGGTCTGATCAAGACTTGGGTCTGCAGGGGGCTGGGCAGATTGGGAGCAGAGGGAGAGGAGCAGCACGAGGTGCAGGAGAGCGAAGGTGCCTCAGGCGGAGCTCGTGGCAGTGGCTGCCTTTGCCGCTGCTGCTGCCATCATTACTGAGATGGTTGTTTTAAGGCTCCTCGGTCTATGGTGTGGGCAGGGGGCAAAAAAAACACCCAACCTGTTAGGAGACCCAAACAAATGGAGAGAGGAAAAAGGACAAGGATAGGGACAAAGATAGAAGAAGAGTGGTTTGATATTAGACATAGTGGGGGAGATGGTACCTAATGATGCAATAAAGAGGGGCTGGAGATCAGGGGTTCTTAACTTTTCTCGCTCCATGGACCCCTTTGCCAGTCAGGTGAAAACCACAGACCCCTCTCAGAATGTAGCAGCAGACAGTTTTATGAAACTCAACGAGCGTCGGGTCTAAAAACTACCATAATTTCGAAGTATGGATGAGCATCCAAGTGATCTTTCCAGATATGCAACAACTGTACTGTGATATGAAATGAATACTACTGTAATCTATTGCATACATTCATAAGTGAAGGAAATGCCAGATTTCAGTTAAAGGTCAGAGAAAATAAAGATAATGATTTTGTTCAATTCAAGCTCACAGACCCCTTGAAATCTTTCCACGGACCCCTTGGGGGTCCATGGACCCCTGGTTAAGAAGCCCCGCCCTAAACGGTCAGTGATTAAAGGGACACGCACTACCCCTGTGGTTTTCTCTAAGGGGAACCCTGCGCCTACCCGCCCTTCTGAAGGCCTCAGTCCTCGATGCCCTTCCCGACCGGGCCCACCCGCCTCCAGGTGAAGCGTTCCCCTCCAGCTGCACTTGCACCCATCCGCACTAAGGAACTTCCCCAAACGCCCCGCCGAGGAGGCCCCCGCCTCCGCTGAGCTCACTCCTCATGTTCGCGTGTCTAAATGTGTTCACAGCATCACTCCTATCAGAACGGCCTCATTTGGACGCTTGCCTCTTGCTCGTCGCCTTGTCTCCCACTTGCTCGAATGGCGAGTCGGCTCTCTGAGGTCAGGGGCTTGTCTGTCCTGTTCTGCCACAGCCCAGCACTGAGAGCAGTGCCTGGTACCGACAGCTCAATAACAATTGGTGAATGGATGGATGGACGAATGAAGAACGGGTGATGATTGCATCTAAGGGAAAGTAAACCAACTCCAGGGTCACACAGACTGAAGGCTCGAATCCCAATTCAACCACTCACCCATGGGTCGACCTTTGAGCCCAGTGTCTTGCGTGGTAAAATTGGATATGCAGGACTGTGAGTTTGTGATGCGTCTGGTATAAAATAGGTGTCAGAACGGGGAGCTATTTTAGTTTAGTTTTATTATAAAGAATGGGGAGGAGAACTTTGCTGATAAACCCAAGATAGGACAGAGGAAGATTCCAGAATGGTCAGCAGGCCATTTAGAGGCTCACTCTTCCTTCATCGGTCAGGGAAGGGACGGAGGAGTGCTCTAACGACCTCTGCACGACCTCCTGGAAAGACCGTGCCCCTGGGTGTGTCTGCCCTCACAGCTGATGAGTGAATTCCGTCGGGGCGCTCCCTGCGGAGCGGCGGAGCGGGCTACGCAGCCCATGGAGGTGCCAGGAGCACGGGGTTTGGTGGGAAGGGCTGTGGATGGGCTGCCTGCCCTCTGCTCGCTGCCTCCCCAGCCGGTGCTCGGCCCCGGGTCCGGGGTCTTTGTATCTTCCTGTGCATACTGCCCTGGTAAAGAAACCAGACTGGGCATCTTGGCTTCCTGTTCTTTCCTCCTTCACATGACAGAGATAATTCTCTCGGTGTTGCCATTGGCCAGGGTTGCAGGAAAAAGGGAAAGTTCAGCCCAAGAGAAGAGCACATTCCGGAGAAAATGGGGAAGAGAGTCGAGACATGGCCGGTTCAAGGGAAAAGCAACCCCTGAGCATGGGGCTATGGTAGGCTCATTGAGACCTTTGAGAATAAAGGAAACCCTTACACCCATGGTGGGTAGCAGAGGGGCTCAGGGTCAGGGGTGGGAGACCTGGGTTCTAGCACGGACTCTGCTACTAACTGCTGTGTGACTTTAGACCAGTGACTTCCCATCTCTGAGCTTTGGTTTTCTCAATGATCCTCTCTCCTCCTGTCTTTTCTCATTTTCTATTTTTTTTTCTTTCTGTTCTTGTTCATTCACTGATTCAAAAGTGTTTTGTGAGCACCTCCTTTGGCTGTAGGTGCTTGGAACTCCTTCCCTCATGTTTACTGCCCACAGTAAACAAAACCAGTAAAATATCCAAACCAGAATCTCTTTTTGAGGTAAGTACTAAAGAGAAAAAAAATAAAGCAGGGAAGGCACAGGGAGCCTTCTCAGAAAGGGTGGCGTCTGAGTCAAGACCTGAAGGAGGAGAGCCCTTCTGGCCCCTTCTGGCCCACTGGCTGCGCCTCCTCCTAACAGGCCTCCTTGCCTCCACTCCTGTCCCCAAAGTCCTCTGTCCGTACAGAGCAGAGTGACTCTAAATGTAAGCCAGGCCCTGCCATTTCTCTGCTCAAAGGTGCCAGGGGCTCCTGCCTCACTTGGAGCAAATGCGGAGTCCCCTCCACGGGGCATGGTTATCTCTCCCTCTGCACTCACCCTCGCTCACGCCTTTCCAGCCCCATTGGCCCCGCTGCTGTTCCCAGAACACGCCAAGCAAGCCCTGGCCTCAGGGCCTTGGCCATGGCCTCTGCCCGGGTGTTCTCCTAGCCGTCCACAAACTTGGTCTTCCGGGTTGAATCGTGCACCCCAAAAATATGTGTTCAAGGCCTCACTCCCAGTCCCATGGCTGTGAACTTACTTGGAAAGAGCGACTTTGAGGTTGGGGTTAGCTAAGATAAGGTCTAACTGGATTAAGATGGGCCCTAGGGGAGCAGATGTAGTTCAAGTGGTTGAGCGCCTGCTTCCCATGTACAAGGTCCTGGGTTCAATCTCCGGCACCTCCTAAAAACAGATGAACAAACGAAAAAACCATCTCTCATTGGGGAGCAGATGTAGCTCAGGGGTCAAGCACCTGCTTCCCATGTACGAGGTCCTGGGTTCAATCCTTGGTACCTCCTTAAAAAAAGAAAAAGATGGGCCCTAATCCAATAATCCAGTATGCCTGGTGTCGTTATAAGAAGAGGACCTTTGGACACAGGCAGACGCAGAGACGGGGCCACGTGAAGACGACAGGAGGGGTGAAGTGCTGCAGCTGCAAGCCAAGAGACGCCAAGCCTTGCCAGCAAACCCCAGAAGCTGGAAGAGGAGGGAAGATTTCCCCCTACGGGTGTCAGAGGAGCACGGCCCCGTTGACACCCTGATTTCAAACTTCTAGCCCCCGAAAGTGCGAGACAATACATTTCTGTTGTTGTAAGCCACCCACTCTGTGATAAATTTACAGCAGCCCTCATGTCATTCAACATCACCTCCTCCAGGGGCCCTCCCTGGCCACCCTGTGCTAACAAGCACCCCTGTCCCATCCCCCCGATCTGCTGGAGAGCTCTTCATAGCAGGTCCCGCTGCCTCCCATTATTTCATGTATTTATAATAATAGCTGTAATTGATCAAACGTTTATCATGTACTGGGAACTGTGCTAAACATACAAGAGTGAATCCATCTTCACCCAAACTCCTGGCGGTTGGAATTATTATCATTAACCACAACATGTAAGACATGGAGAGGTTGGGAAATTTGCTCAAGTTCAGCCCGCTGCTGAGCGTCAGAGCCTTCAATCTTTGGAGTTGGCTTTATTTACCATGAGGGTACCTGGAGAGCTGGCCAGCACTGCCCACTAGAGCCCTTGGTGATGGTGGACATGGCCCTGTGCTGTCTGACACAGTAGCTGCTAGCCACGTGTGACTATGGAGCTCTTGAAATGGGTGCGATCGAGGAATTGAATTTTTTTTAAAGATTTATTTTATTTCTTTCTTTCTCCCTCCACTCATTGCTTGTACTCACTGTCTGCTCGTCTTCCTTTTTAGGAGGCACCAGGAACTGAATCTGGGACTTCCCATGTGGGAGGAAGGTGCCCAATTGCTTGGGCCTCACACATCTGCTCCCTGCTTGTTGTGTCTCTCATTGTGTTTCCTCATTGTGTCATCTTGTGCCAGCTTGCTGAGCCAGCATCACATCAGTTTGCTGTCTTGCTTGTCTTCTTTAGGAGGCAATGGGAACCGAAACCATAACCTCTCATATGGTAGGCAGGTGCCCAACTGCTTGCGCCACCTCTGCCTCCCATGAATTTTTAATATTATTTCATTTTAATTTCCTTAAATTTAAATAGCCTCATGTGTCTTTGGCAGTGCGGCTCTAGACCTTCATATATGTTCCTTTGTTAATATCTGCTATCTGCCCCCGCCCCCCAGATAAGAAGGGTACTGCTCTGCACCTCTCTTCTTGTAGTAAGGGAAATACTCTCTATGAGGCAATTTTGAGGATGAAATGAGTTAATATATGTGAAGAGTTTAGAATACAGTCTGGCACAGAGCAGATAATGAAGGCTTGTTAATTATCATCATTATCATCAGGCTCCAGAAGATCAAGGACTTTATCTGTTTGTTCTCTCGTGAATCCCTATTACCTAGAACAGAACTTGGCACACAGTGGATACTCAATAAATATTTCTTGAATGACTGCAGTAATGAATTGAACAAGGGAATTAGATAAGAATAAACCGCTACAGATGCAATCCCTGCCGGGGGCTTGGAAGGGAATCTAAATGAGTGGAAGGGAGCGGTGTGATATACAGGCATACCTTGTCGTATTGTGCTTTGCTTCATTGTGCTTCACAGATACTGCGGTTTTTACAAATTGAAGGTTTGTGACAACCGTGTGCCAACCTCACGTGCTCACTTCGTGTCGGTGTCACATTTTAATTTAGGGATGTACATTGTTTTTTCAGACATAATGCTGTTGCACAGTAAGCGACCACAGTGCAGTATAAATATAACTTTCATATGCACTGGAAACCAAAAATCCACAGCTGGGGACTGTGGTAAACAGCTAAAGGCTTTCAAAATCACTTTCTGGGAGCACTGTGGTCTTGACAGGCCACCCCATACCTAAAAGAGGCCTTTGGGCCGCCAGTTTGGAGCTCAGTCCCTGTAAGGGCCCTTATCGCTGTATCATTACACGTCTCTGGTCCCATTTCCCGGAGGGTCCGCTCTCGACACGCACAATCGTGACAAGCATCCCTTCCCAGCAAAGCCACGCGGGCCACAGCAGCAGGGAGGCAGCTGGTGCCTTTTCTCACCCAGGGCAGACCTTTCTGAGGAAACTGAATGATGCCACAGGAATTACATGTGCAAAACCATCGCGTCTGCCTTGAGAAACAGGAACGTCCTGTCTGGGAAGTGGGCAGCAGAGTCACCAGCAAGGCCTGAAGGGCTCTAGAAGGCGCCTCCCTGGGCAGGGCTTGCGTTCTGAAGACGGTGCTCCTCGCCGGCCTGCGGGACCTCCCCCGCCAGGGTCACGGCCCTAGCTGCCTCGTCACCCTCCCGCCGCCTGCGTGTGATGAGAAGGCTGGTCAAGGACCAGCTCCTCAGTGTGTGGGGCCAGGGCTGTGGCCCCCGGATCTCCTGCCGCCAGTTAGTTCCTGAGGTCCGAGTCCTTCCAACTTAACGATGCTGTACATCATTCAGATTCTAAATACTGCGTCATGGGGGCAGACATAGCTCACGGTCATTTCCCATGTACGAGGTCCCAGGTTCAATCTCTGGTAGTACCTAAAACTAAATTAAAAATAATTAAAATAAAATAGTGGCTCACGGGGACTGTGCAGACTGATTTTTTTGGCCCACGTATTCTACCTTTCTAAAAAAAAAAAAATTGGTTGATAGTTTTCTATTGCTGCTGTGGAAAAAAAAATGACCCTAACTGTTGTGACTTAACACAACAAGCATCTATTATCTTACAATTGTGCAGGGCTAAAATCAAGGTGTGGGCAGAGCGGCGTTCTTTTCTGGAGTTGTAGAAAAGAATCTGTTTTTTCGACTTTTACAGTTTCTGGAAGCCTCCATTCTCTATCTTCAAAACCACATGTATTTCTTTATTTTCCACAGTCACATCTCTCTATGACTCTCTCTTCTTCTGCCTCCCTCCTCCACTTTTAAGGAATCTTGTGATTACATTGGACCCACCCAGAATGTCCAGATAATCTCTGTTTTAAGTTTGGCTGATTAGCAATGTTAATTCCATCTGTTACCTTAATTCCCCTTGGCCGTACAACCTAACATCTTTTTTCCAGGAATTAGGACATGGGCATCTTTGGGAGTCATTCTGCCTACCACAGTTGACAATTTTCTTTATTTTTTTTACCCCAAATCTAGGCTTCTAGTTTTCCTTAACTAAAACAACAATTGGGGAACCCTGTGCCCACATTCTTGCATTAGTGGAAGTGAGTTTTTCATTCCTATATGACAGCAATAGGCTTCGACCAAGCTGCTCCTTCCTTGCCCTAGTCCCCACCGCTCTTTATTGTCTCCCTGACACCAGCACCCAGGATAGGTTGTGATTTATTACTGCATTTGGTTTTTGCTTTGCCCACCAGACCTCATGCCTTTATCTTTTCAAACTCCCTGACATTATTGCCTTTGAGCCAGTAAATCTCTTCTTAATCACTAGGAAAGCCCATTTGCTGTCCGTCCATATCAGATACACTGCAGAGTAGTGTGTGCAATTGATCCCCACCCAACTTATATGGGAAAAGGGACCTCAATATTATATGCAACCCAGGGAACATGTGGCAGTGGAGGACAAACTGCCTCTCTTGGCTGGTCCCTGGGAGGTATGAGCAAGTCAGTGAACAATGCCACCAAGCACTGCCTGACCGTGTGCCAGGCTCTGTGTCCTGTGCTTCTGCTTTATTCCACATAAACCTCACAAACACCCAATGAAGTCAATGCAGTTATTTAGCACTCACCCCCTACCCTCCATGGGAACTCTGGCTCAGAGCAGTTAAGTAGGCTGTGCAGGGCCACAGAACTGGGAGTATAACAGACTTGGGAATCAAATGTGTCCTTCTGCCTCCAGGGTCTGCAGCCTCACTCCTGTAGGTTCTGCCTCTAGAGAGGGGATTGGGGGAAGCGGACTTGGCTCAATGGATAGAGCATCCGCCTACCACATGGGAGGTCTGCGGTTCAAACCCCGGGCCTCCTTGACCCGTGTGGAGCTGGCCCATGCGCAGTGCTGATGCGCGCAAGGAGTGCCCTGCCACGCAGGGGTGTCCATCCCCTGCGGAGGGGAGCCCCATGCGTAAGGAGTGTGCCCCGTAAGGAGAGCCACCCAGTGCAAAAGAAAGTCCAGCCTGCCCAGGGGTGGCACCACACACACAAAGAGCTGATGCCCAAGATGACGCAACAAAAAGAGACACAGATTCCCAGGCCACTGACAGGAAGAGAAGCGGACACAGAAGAACATGCAGCAAATGGACACAGAGAGCAGACAACTGGGGGTAGGGGTGGGGAATAAATAAATAAGTAAATCTTTAAAAAAGAGAGAGAGAGAGGGGATTGGCTGTGGTTTCAGCCATCAGAAGAATTAGACTTGGGGAGAAAAGCTGGACCAGGAGGACCATACTGCCAGGTCTCCAGAATGGACCGGAGCCCCTCTGAGGTCCCAAGTTCACACCAGAAGCCACCAAAACAGGAACCAAGGCCCATGTTAGAGGGTGCCGCAGCTCCGGGGAATTCTGGCTCTGAAGGTGCTGCAGCAAGACTTCCTAAATCACAACCCTCATCGTCAGGGAGTCCGAGATGCCTGGGAGAGGTTCTGAAACTCTACAAGAAACAACGCGGGTGGGGGCCGGAGAGAAGGAGCTGGGGGAGGGAGCTGGGGGGGGAAGCCTGTTGGTGAGAAACTGGCACTTCTGTTGACCTCTCCCACATTCGGTTTAGGGCTGTGCACCTTTATAATCTCCCTGGTTTAAAGATAAAGAAGACGGTCCCATCCAGTAAGGACAGGGTGAGGCAGGGCTCTGCCAGGCCTCCTGGAGCAGCTGGGAAGTGACAGCCACTAGGCTGAGGAGCCCTTGCCTTCACCACCTGCTCGAACACGCCCCTGACCCAGTTATATCTGAGGCGCCTGCCTGCGGCAAATAGGGTTCTGACTTCTTGCAAAGAGAGTCACCATTTGCCGGGACAAGTAGAGAATTCTGCTCAACTGGGGCAGAGGAAACGTTGCAAGAGAAAGACTCACCAAGGTCTCAGTGTAAGAGGGTGAGAACCACGTGATCAGGGTGCCCATGCTTTCTCGTTTACCGGGAGACCCCAAAGAGCGCCTACGGTCCCTGCCTTTCATTAACAGCCCTCTTTACATTTTCAGAAGGTCCTGGTTTGGCTGATAAAGTATATGGTCCTCCTCCCATGATACTCCGGAAGAGCTTTTCAGAATAAATCCTTGGCATCATGTCGTTTGTGTCTCTTTTATTTCAGTTCTGAATGAGCAGCGGTCAAAAAGTTAATTAGCTACCATTCTAGTTTGCTAAAGCTAATCAGAGCAAATCTGTTTTACTCAGCTAGGGTGACAAAATGCAGATACCATGAAATGAGGCAGCTTTTTTTTTAGATTTATTATTTATTTCTCTCCCCTTCCTCCCCTCCCTACCCCGGTTGTCTGTTCTCTGTGTCTATTGGCTGCGTCTTCTTTGTCCGCTTCTGTTGTCATCAGCGGCACGGAAATCTGTGTTTCTTTTTCGTTGAGTCATCTTGTTGTGTCACCTCTCCGTGTGTGTGGCGCCATTCCTGGGCAGGCTGGACTTTCTTTCCCTCTGGGCGGCTCTCCTTATGGGGCGCACTCCTTGCGCGTGGGGCTCCCCTACGCGGGGGACACCCCTGCATGGCACAGCACTCCTTGTGCGCATCAGCACTGCACATGGGCCAGCTCCACACGGGTCAAGGAAGCCCGGGGTTTGAACCGCGGACTTCCCATGTGGTAGGCGGACGCCCTAACCACTGGGCCAAGTCCGCCGCCGAGGCAGCTTTTAATAATGGGTATTTATTAACTAACAACACTTACAGACTGAGAAAAATGTCCACAACCAGGCATCATCAGGCAATGCTCTCACCCCAAAGACCAGCTGCCAGTGATCCTGGAATCCTCTGACACATGGCAAGGCACTTGGTGGCATCTGCTGGTCTCTCCCTTCTCTTCTGGGTTTCAGTGCCTCAACGCCTCTTTTTGGTGGCTTTCTCTCTCTTTGTCTGAATTTCATTCTTTTTTAAAGGACTCCAGTAAAAGGATCGAGACCCACCCTGACCCACGTCTTAACTGAAATAACTTGATCAAAGGTCTTTCTTACAGTGGATTTACGCCCACAGGAATGGGTTAGCTTTAAGAACATGCCTTTTCGGGGGTCCATACAACATTAAGCCATCACAGCTATTGAGAGGATTGTAGATGCTTAGAGAGGAAAGGAAGCTCTATAAATTGTCTGAAAAAAGAAAATGAACATAGGCGTAGCACCGCCATTGTATGCCTGACACACTGCAGGCACATAATGCGTGCAATTTCATTGATCATGAAAGCTCCCTAGAAGGATGTTAAGTACTATTAATCCTTTTTAAAGAAGGAGAAACTATGGGGATCCAAGGTCAGACACCGAGTTGGTGACCCAGCTAGGACTGGAATCCAACCCTGGGACCCCCAGTGCACGGGTCTATTCTCTCTTCCAAGCCACCTCCTTTTATTTTTTTCCTGGACATTTTTGGGGGAGTTGGATTTATAGACAGTCTGTGTCACCTGAAATATACAGAAGTTTTTGTTTGCAAACAACAGAAACTAACTGTCCAACCTGAGCAGAAAGCTAACTTATCAGAAAGATATGGGGGCAGTCACATATTCAAAAGGAAAGTTTTAAGAACCAGCCTGGAAACATGAAGAAACCAGGCAACTCCTGGGGTCTCCATAGCAGGACAGTTCAAGCCTCACCAGGCCACCAGGGCTGGAATGAATGAGGGCCAGGCATCTGTCCACCCCTGTTCTACTCTTTCTTCTGTCCACCCCCACTGCCCCTGGCCCAGGCAAACCCCATCACCCTAAGTGAGTCTTCCAGCTGCACAGCGCAGTCAAAGGACAAGTAGGGCCACCCCACTAGCAAAGCATGAGAATCGCCAAGCCTGTTTCTTTGCAGGGGTTCTTAGCCAGGGGTCTGTGAGTTTGAACTGAAAAACATACAAAAATCAAACACCAAAAACCCATTATTCTTGTGGGGACATGTTGATGCAGGTATGATATACTTATTAAATAATAACAGTATAGTGTGGACTTAGTAAGGGGTCCGTGGTTTTCACCTGACTGGCAAAGGGATCCATGGAACCAAAAAAGAACCCTGAATTAGAGAGACTACATATGTGACCCAAAAGAACTCAGAGACAAAGTCTGCTGCCTTTCATAACCTAATCAGCTATCATTGGCCTGATCTGTTCTATTTGAATAATTGCTATGTTGCTCTTCACTCGCTGAGAGTAAAATTTCCGTCCTTGGAAACTGCATCTTTCAGTGGAAAGATCATCTTTCCACTGAAAGAGTCTGTCTTCGAGTCAGACAGGTCTGGTTTCAAATCCTGCTTTCCACCACTTGTTATCTATGAGGCCACAGACAAGCATTTGAGCTCCCCAAGCCATTCTCTTCAATCTGTAAAATGGGTACACCACTTGCCCCTTTCACAAAGAGCAGTCATGACGGTCACATGAACAATACACGGGGACCGACCTTCTCTTCCCTCTGAATGCTTGAGGCCTCCTGAAGGGTTGGATGGACAAATTTCATGCTTTCTGGATGAATCTTCTTCTCCCCAAATCAAACCCCTAAGCCCCAGCCCAGTCCTTCTAAGGGACCCATTGTCTATGTTTCCTCTCCACGCTGCCAGGAGCTTGCTCACGAGAAAGCTCTGACACCCATTAGGGTATATGGGATTGATAAGCCAGGGCCCCCTCCCTGGAGAGTGTACTGGGAGATGGCTCTGTCTGGACCCAGAATCTGGAAAATCAGGTGTCAACTGGTGGTCCAGGCCTCTCTAGTTTCAAAGCTGGTGACACGGAGCTCCAAAATAGTGAGAAGCCACAAGGAACTAGGAGCCAGGTGAGGAGGGAAGGTCCAGACCAAAAGCCATTGGCTAAGTGACATGCCAAGACTGAAGGGACAAGTCAGATGGGAAATTGCACATCCCTTGTGAGTCTGCATCCCTGCTCCATAATTTACCAGCTGGGGGAACTTGGGCACGCGAGCGGTAGTCTTTCAGCATCTGTAAAATGTGGGCATTGGCATCAAGGCTTGGGGCTGTTGTGAAGATCAAACCCACTGATCTCTGCGAAGGGCTTTTTGCACAGTGCTGGCCTGCTGTCCTTGTCTGGAACAAGTCTTCCCTTTATAGGAGCATGTCTGTGCTTCCTGGTCCCACAGCTCCCCCTTGCAGGAGGTCTCACTTGTCTTTGCTGGGCTGTGGATGAACGGGCCTTGTGTTTTTCTTTTTTCTTGCACACACCCCTCCCTCAACTCTGCCCTTCTCTGGCTTGACCGAGGAGGACAAGTTTCTTTCCCTTCTATCTCGCTGAGTAGCCTGCTTTCCCCCTTTCCCATCCCCTGCCCACATCCCACCCACCCTTGCTGATGCTTGGGGAGTTTCCCATTGCATCAGAGTTGTCTGGGGACAGTGTGCCGGAGTCAAAAACAGGGTAGATAAGGAAGGGAAGTTTGATAGGAAGTCCAAATAAGCACTTCCTCCCACCTACCTTCTAACTTCTTAGGTACCTCGGCTAACACAGCAGAGAACACACACACAGAGAAAGAGGATGAAAAAATGTGTGCTTTTAAAGAATGAAATTTTCAGCTATGAGGAAGTGGAAAGTACTGCACCTCGTGGCAGCTCACACAGAAGCTGGTGCATGCTTTCCTCATGAGTATTCCCAGGTGAGGGAGGTGAGAACCAATGCAGGCCGGGCTGGGGAGGCTGTGGTGGTGTGGGAGAGGGGCCGTGGCTGCCGGTGCTGGTCAGGACAGAGCACGGTCTGCAGGGGGCTTCTGTGGGCTGGCACGGAGTTCGCCGGCCGCTCACCACCTCCACCCACCGCTGCCTCTGAGCTCTGGTGAGGCTGGCCCCTCCACGTCCACTGCCAGATGGAGGAAGGGGTGCCCGGTGCCTCCCAGCACATCCTGTGTGAGTGGGGGTGACCTGTCCAGCAGAGAGGTCAGGAGGCCTGCCTGGCTCCCCCTCATTCAACCTTCCTGTGTGGATGAAGACTTACCATCTGGAAGGACCCTGCACGGACGGAGCTTCCACTGCCTGCCTCTAAGGATGGAGGGGAAACTCTCCCTCTCCCTGTGAGGGTCAGAGCTTCAGCCCGGGTTCCATTCAGAGCCTGAAGAAAGTTCCAGTGGCATTAGACGTCAGCCTCAGACGATGGATCCAAGCCATAAAAAAATGGGTGGACGATTTCAAAACGTATTATAAAGCTACAGTCATCAAAACAGTGTGGTGTTGACACGAGGACAGCATAGCCACCAGGGCAATCAGATTGAAGGTTCAGAAATTAATCCTCACTCTATGGCCAAATGATTTTTGATAAGGGTGTTAAATCCATTCACTAGGGAAAGAACAGTTTCTTCAGCAAATGATGTGGAGAAAACTGGAAATCCATGTGCAAAAAAAAAAAGTGGACCACTATCTCACACCATATAAAAAAATTAACTCAAAACAGATCAAACACTTAAATGTAAGAACCAAAACCATAAAACTCCTAGATGAAAGCTGGTGGAAAAATAATCAGGAACTTGTATTCGGCAATGGATTCTCATACTTCAAACCAGAGGCACAAACAACAAAAGAAAAAAGTAGATAAATTGGAACTCATTAAAAGTAAAAACTTTATACATAAAAGGAAATTATCAGGAAAGTGAAAAAACAACCTACAGAATGGGAAAAATATTTGGAAATGATATCTCTAATTGCTTAATATCTAGAATATGTAAAGAATGCCTACAACTCAACAACAATAACAACAACAAAACAATAAAAAATGGGACAGGTATTTGAATAGAAAATGGCTAATAAGCACATGAAAAGATGCTCAGCGTGATTAGCCATTAGGGAAATGCAAATCAGAATCACAATGAGATACTACCTCATACCCACTAGAATGTCTACTGCAAAATAAGCAGAATCTAGCAAGTGTTGGCAAGGAAGCAGAGAAATAGGAAACTTAGTGCATTGTTAGAGGGAATATAAAATGGAAAACATTTTGGTGGTTCCTCAGAAAGTTAAACATAGCGTTACCATGTGACCCAGCAATTTCACTTCTAGGTATATACTCGAAAGAACTGAGAACAATTGAAACCAGGGACTTGGACATAAATTTGTATACCAAGTTATAGTAGCACAAATTCACAATTGCCAAAAGGTAGAAGCAACGCATGAGTCCATTAGTATATGAATGGATAAACAAAAATGTGCCATATACACAATGGAATATTATTCATTCATAAAAAGTAATGAAGTGCTGATACATGCTATAACGTAGAAGAATCTTAAAGACATCACTTTGGGTGAAATAAACCAGGCACAAAAGGACAAATATGGCATGATCTCACTTATGTGAAATAACTAGAACATGCAAACTCATAGAGACACAAGTAGAAGATACATTACCAGGGGCAGGTTTGGCATGGGGAATGGGGAGTTAATGCTTAATGAGTACACAGTTTCCATTTGAGGTGATGAAAAAGTTTTAGTAATGGATGGTGATGAGGGCGGCACATTGCAAATGTAATTACCATCACTGAATTGGATACTTGAAAGTGGTAAAAATGGGAAATTTTATGTTGTAGATATCTTAGCACAATAAAAATTTTAAAAGAAAAAAAAAAGTTAGTGGAGGTAAGGCTGGATGACCACGTGTGAGGAAATTCTCCATTGGCTGGAGGTGGTCCCCCTCGGAGCCACATGCCCCCACCTGTTTCTCTCCTCCAGCCACAGCTCTCTGTCCTGTCAAGTCAGTCTCCCCTCTAAGGCCCCTGCTTTCCATTCTCCCCTGGACACTAAGTGACTACTGCCAGGTCCCCAACATGCACAAAGAAGCTACAATGCCTGAATAAATCTCTTCCAATGAATTGTGTATTTCTCCACCTCTCACCTTAGCTGTGAGGAAAGGCAGTTACTTCCCACATCTCGAGTCTAGACTTGGTGGGGTGGTGGTGGAGGGGAGATCCTCCCCTCTGGTTTGATTTGCTGCTCCCACATCCACACATCACCCCCTGCAGGTTGCTTTCTTGCCTACAGCCTCCAATGGATGCCCATTTGAGATTCCTCTTTGAGATTCCTCACCCACAGGTCTCTGGGTAATTTTGTCCTTATGCTGGGAGTTTGCCCCCTTCCTAGCATTGAGGCATATAGATTGGGAGGCCTAAGAAGGCTTCTCTTGCCCTTCTAATTTGCTCCTTCACAAGTCTAGGTTTCTCTACCTGGTTGGGTGGGGAGAGAAAGATAGGAAAGGGTGTTCCCACCACAAGCCATGGCAGTAAACTACTGTGCCTCGTGTGCTCCCCTGCCCGGCTTCATACTTGGTGCCAACAGTCCTCTGTGCTAAACCACACCGAGTTGGCCATGGCCTTCATCTACGTGCTCCCCTCCCCCATCGAGTACGGCTATTGGGAAGGACTACCCATCTTACAGGAGGCCGAGCAAGGGGAGCTGCCTTGCACAGGCTCACCCTGGCTTCCCTACTGCGGCACACTGACCCTGCCCCCGGTGCTTCTGGAAACTTCCGGCCTGGAACTGGAGATGTGAAACTCGTGAGCATTGGGAAATCACTGATGACGGGGGAAGAGGACAGCAGCAAGCTTCCCCTTGCGCCACCCACCCGCTCTTGCCTGCTCAGCCGCCTTCCTGAAGTCTGGGCCTGTGGTGCTACAGGGAGGGGCGCCAAATGCCCGCCGCAGGGAACTGCTGCCTCCTTTTCAGAGCTTGTTCATGCAGATCATCTCAATTGCTCCTCAAGGAGGGAGGGGGCAACTGGGGGGGAGAAGCAGAGTGATCGGGAGCAAACCGCACAGGCTCTGGAGACAGACCTGGGTTTGACTTGCTCCTCAACGGGCAAGGGATTCAACATTTCAGAGTCCCCAGATGGCAACGGAGTCTGGACTCAGGTAAACTTTGGACAAGACCCAGCTGCACAACCCACTTGCTGGGGGCAAGGGGACAAGTTCCTTCCTCTCTCTGAGCTTCAGTTTTCTCTCCTGTAAAGTTGGAGTGATAATAGTGCCAAGAATTAAACAAGATAACCAGAGCCAAACCATTAGCGCCCTGCCTGGACCTATGAAGAGCTCAGTGCATTGGTTCTGTTTGATTCTTATTATCACCTCCCTGACTTCTCACCTGTTGCGTCCATGTCCTAAACGCTCACCTAGGCCTCATTCATTGGATAATTCTTCCAAGGGAACCTGATATTTAGCTACATCTGAAATCCAACTTCCACTTTTCTATAGGTTTTTCTTCTTAGTGGTGGTAAGCATCAATTTTTTCTAATTGCTTCTATTTTTGAGAATGCTCCTTCCTACAACAGACATGTGTTTTCTTTGCTCATGAAGTATCAGGCAGATACAAGTGCACACAAAGGCCCAGAACACCCTCTCCTCTGCTCCATCCTTCAAGGCCCTGCCTGAATACCCCAGCTAATTGCATGAAGTCTGCCTTGACTGCCCTACGTGGAGGTGCTTTCTCTCTCTGTCTTGCAGAGTTGAGGAGAGAAGCGACTTCTCCCAGCAGGGGAGGAGCATTTGAACAGCAGGGCATCGCCCTGTAGAGCACGATCACTGGCTGAGCTCCATGAGGACCGCTTGGCCTGCGCTACCTTGAATCACGCTTCCGGGACCCTCTGAGGAGAGGATGACTCCGGCTCACACTTAGGGATCACTTCCCACGTACAGGGCCTGGGATTCAAAGCTTATCCCGTTTTATACTCCTAAATAGCTAGGAAGGCAGGTGCAAATGCAGTGACATAGTGACATGGGACTCTTTAGACTCCTCAGTCAGTGCAAAAGATGGGAACTGTGCACAAGCAAAGCTACCCTGCAAAAAACTTCGAGAAGACACCAGCTCAGGACCAACATGGCATGTCTTAGTAAGTGCAAGGGGGCTAGTGTTTGTCCTCCAGTGCAGGAACAGAGAGCTATCTGTGCAGGATGAGGGAGCATTAGAAGTAGTTAACTTGTGCTCTGAGGCTGTCACGTTGCACAAACATGTGTCTTTGGAATGTTGGACCCACACTCTGCTGACAAGAGGCCAGAACCTGTGACTAAGAAAACATCACCTTCCCATCTCCTCTCTCAAGGTCGCACCAGGGAAAGCCCTCTTGAATAGGATCGATGGCAGAACTGACGGAAAATAGATGCCAGCATCCACAGTCACCATTCATTCTTTTTCTTTCCACATTTTGTTCCTTTTGTTTGACTAGGTAAAGGCATCTATGTTATGTGGGTATATGAAGCAATTCCTTGGTTTTCCTATTTTTCCAAGATGGAAACTGAGATTCCCAGAGATACAGTCCTTGCCCAAGGCGGCCCAGCATGGAAGGGGTCTCAGAAATGGGGCCCAAGTCTGTCCGTGCATGACGCTGGGTGCCCTGCTCGCTCACCCGGGAGTCTTCTGGGATAACTGTGAAGAGGCATCCAGAGGAACCCCAGCGCTATCCTTCTGAGAGAGACTGAAGGTGAGAAGGGAGGGTGGCTGGAAAGCGTAAGAAGACCATGTGCCTTCCCCTAGCAGCTCACGGATGTGGGAAACTGTCTATATTTTAGGTCGGCCATCAAAATAGATTTTCATCTGCAGAGACCCAGCCAAGCAGGAACGTGGCGCAGACATTTGGGTGCCAGGAGTTTTAATGGAAAAGCACTCAGACTGGCACTGGAGTTTAAGTCCCCGTCCTCGCCCCTCCCACTGAGCTGGGGTGACTGGGCCAGTGGGGAATTACCAGCTCTATTGCTCTCTCTGCATCTCGAGTCCCCAGGGCTGGGCTTCCTTGTTTACTTATTTAGAGCCCCAGCAGAGGAAGTGGTAAAGGAAACTAGCTGAGTCGTTTTCTGAGAAGAGACCATATTTGTTCGCAGAGGAAGCCATTGCTTTCTGGGATCTGGCTAAGACAGAAGAGACGTCTGCTCCAACAAACCTGTTCCCGAGAGCTCCTGAGGGTTGGAAGAGTCAAGGACTTCTCCCAGCCCTGGATCTGGGGCTCGCTGTCCATGGGTGCAGCATCCACGGTCAGCTCGTGAGCGTCCTCCCACGGAAGAGCAGGCATGGCCTTGAGGAATGTGCCTTTTCGCTCTGAGGTCCTGGCGTGGGACCCCGACAGCCTTGCAGACTACTTCAGGAAGGTGAGTGGTACTCTTGGGTTGATGGGAGGGCTGGATGTGCCCTCAGCGGGCTGGGCAGAGGCATGAAGACAGTCAGGGTCCATGAGACGTATAAGAGTTACCAAAGGAGCCATCAACTCGCGACAAGCACATCCTTCCTTGCCTCTTGAGTGAGTGCCATCAGATAGACATATGCCACTGAGTTCCTGGGTACAAGTTTCTGGGGGAACGTGAACGGGGCACTAAAATGGGCACATACCCACTCTGTACTAGGGCCTGGCTTTGGTGCTCCACAGCAATTGTCCAATTTAACACTCACCCTGGAGGTCACAGCTCCAGGAGGTGGACCCAACCTGGAGACTGAACGTGACAGAGGCAGGGCATGAGCCACACTTGTCTGGTTGCAAAGCCCCGGCTCTGAGACTCAAGGAACTGCCACAAATGCTAATGAGAGCAGGCTGCTTACTAGAAAGGGGAGGAGAGGGGTTCCGAGAGTAGGAGAAAGAGGGGATGGGCTGCAAAGGAGGGGGGCTCTGATGACCAATGCAAGAGATGGTCCTTTGATGTTCCTTGCTCAGGGCTGGGGGCAGGGGTCACCAGGCTCTTACATGGGACACAGTCTTTTGGAGTTTTGGAAGAATCTTGTGAGAGAGGCCAGAAAACTGTCACAAGCCCCAGTTTACAGGGAGGGAAACTAATGTCCCAGAGGGGGAGAAGCTTAGCCAGGTGGAGAGGGCACGCTGCCAGCAGAACTGGGTCCAGCACGTTGCTGCCCTGCCTTCCAGGCTTGAAGGAGATGCTCGAGGATCCCCCTGGTTTGTCACCAGCAGGTGGGACCACATCTGCTGGGTAGATCCCAAGGTACATGGCTCAGTTAAGGACCCTTTCTCCAAAGAAGATGTCTTGTGAGGGCCATTTGGGGTCTAACTCTTCCATCCCTGGAGGCCAGCATTAGATTCAGTCAATACTCCAGACCGTTGTGAAGACAAGGACTTTTCATCTAGTTGTAACTTAGAAGTCATAGAAATCAACTCTCTTTCCTGGGGAAACTGAGATCCAAGGGGTGCAATAGGCTCCCCAGGATCCAGAGCCAAACCTGGGCGCTACATTGTTTCAGGAATTTAGCATCACAACTATTCCTCCCCGATGTCCAAGAAGAAAACCAAAAATGTCGAATTGGGTGTGATAGCTCTTGTGCATCTCGTTTCTACTATTTTCTACTTTTCTATAAAAAGTCATGATAAACTTAGCTTTCAGCATTGCAGGTCCAAGATGGTTGGACAATCGACTTTTGAAGGCTGTTTCTAAATGCTTTGCTTAACTGTCGACTGAATAAGTTAGGGTAACAAGGTGCCATTTGCCAAGATGGAATAAAGTGTCTCGTTACCTCAATAAAGAAAAGAAGAAAACAATCGATGCTTGGTGAGGGGACAGTTTTAGAGGTACAGGTAGGTCCCATCTTCAACCGTGAGAAGGGGACTTACAGGGGCCAGTCTGATGACAGAGGGAGCCACAGGTGACGTTTCCCTCAGTTCGGGGAGATGGGATGTGGGTCTGGAATGATTCGGGAGGACATCTCTATGCCTGAATTGGGGAAAGGGAGAATTCACTTCTTGGAGACCCCAGACTCTATGTCAAATCCACAAAACTGGGAAAGCCACCCCCTCCCAGCATAAAAGGACCTGTGGCCAGGACAATGAGACTAAGGGGAGTCTGAGATCCCGCAAGACCCAGCCCACCCCAGGCTCAGCTAGAGACCTTCAAACCCCAAGAACCTCAGTCCTCCAGAGAGAGAACACGCAGTGACCCGGCTGCTGAGTCATTTCGCCATGGATCCTAGACCTCAAAATAGCCATTTAAAGGACCCCTTAGCAAGTGTAATTCCTGACCAAGCAGGGGCCACCCTCGGAGACACCACAACCCAGCCCTGAGGTCAGGCACACCTTGGATTGAATCCTGGCTGCGCCACCTGCTAGCTTGTTAACCTGCTTATCAGTAAAATAGACTCACTGGATTGCTGTGAGGTTTAAAGGAAATAACGTGTGAGAGACATTAGCAGAAAGAAGGGGCCCAGGGAATGCTCGACCCTTCCCTTTTCCCTGCTCTATTCACTGCACTCTGGAGGTGACTGCTGGCACAGACTGGCAGACCTTTGTGTCATATTGTGTCAGCGAAGCATATCTCACCTCCAGTCTGAAATGTAAGCCCCTCAGCGGGGAGACCGGGTTTTGAGTTTCTTTACCCTCTCCACTTGCTGTTGACTCAGTTGGAGGCACTGGCAGTGGAGAGGCACTGGCTCGGAGCCGTGTGTTCTAATTCCAGCTGTGCTCCCAATGCACCGTGCAAACTTAGGCAAGTCCCTTCCCCTGTCTTGACCCCAGGCGTCCCATCCACAATGGCAGCTAATAGCTGTAGACCAGCGCCTGCTAAGGCTGGGTGTACGAAGAATCACCCAGGATGCTTATCGAAAATACAGGTTCCAGCCAGACCCAGATAGACCTGGCTCAGAATCAAACTTGAAGGCCCCAGTCTGCAAATCAAGAGTCTGTCTACCAAGAGTCTAGCCCAGCACTGTACATAACTGAAGATTCATCTGATAGTGATGATGGTGAAAATCGTGACTTCTAGGCAGTTGAACATCCCAAGATCTGTTAATATCTCACTACGTGCAGATCGAAGAGAGACCCAGGATTTCTCACATGCTGCTTGCCTTCAACATTCCACCTGCTTTCTGAGTGTGATATTCATCCCACCCTCCAAGCCAAGAGGTTATAAAAATGGTATTTGCTTTTTTAAGATTCGTTGGCCATAAGAAAACAACATGAGTTTCATTTTGCCCCCAAAGAAGGCTGCCCCAAACTGCGAGGTCCACGCTTCTGAGGAGAACATAGAATCCTGGAGGACAAGCATTTAACTTAAATGTTTTAGCCCAAACATCAAATTTAGAGAGAAGTGCTTTTAAACTGCTTCAAGAGGACAAAGAGAAATGGGTGTGGTGAGTGAGCCTCAGATGGCGTGACCTTTTAGGAAAGCAACAAAGACACTCAAAATGCTCAACCTTGCTGATCCCTTAGCCCTGTTCTGAGAATTTGACCAACTATCTTAAATACAGAAAAAACAAAACCCCCTGTATGCAAGACACATCCATGCTGTTTTAAATCTGGATTTGAATGGTGTATTGAGCTGGACACTTAAATTTGTATACTTTCCTTACTGTATGTTAACTACACTGATATTTTTTAAAAAGGAACACTCCTGGCAGAGGCATATCTCCCACTTAACAAGCCCTGGAAATTCCTGCAAGTGACATAACTCCCTGGGCCTCTGATTCCCCATCTGCAAAATGTGTGGATTAAATGACTTAAGATTGATTTAAATACTTACAACAGTCTCTGCCACATGGAAAGTGCTCAATAATTATTAGCAATTTTATTACCATTATTGGAGCAGCAGTTTGGAACATAATCTAAATGCTCAGAAATAAGGGAGTAATTAAATAATGTTGTCACCATTAAACTAACGTTTAAAATAGGTTTGTGATAAATGAAGCAATGCTTATATTACCATTTTAAGGTCATTTTAAGAGAAAAAGTCCAGATAACAAGATTAAATATAAATTATACCTCAATGATGTTTAGAAATATGCTCATAAAAAGCCTTAAGGAAACACACCACCAGGTTCATGCGAAGGTGACGAGACAATGGATTGAACTTATTTTCTTCTTTCTGCTCCCCTCTCTTTCCCTAGGGAGTCTATGCCTCTTAGACCACTGGAAAGGAATCCCTTAACCAGCCATTTTTGTGCCTTGATGGCAGCCTCTTTTTGGTAGGGGTTGGCCCCACGACCTCAGTCTAAGGCAATTTCTCCATTTCAGACAGCCCCAAGGGGGTAGTGAAAGCCGGGCAGAGGTGAGGCTGTGGCCCCTCCGTTAGACAGGGAGGGCAGGGGAGAGTCTGGCTAGCCACAAGTACCACAAATTGCTAAGCTTCTGGGGCAGACATGGTAGGGGAACCAATGACATGAGCCTGCCTACTACTAATAGTTTCTTTCCCTCTTCATTGCAGCTGAACTACAAGGACTGTGAAAAGGCAGTGAAGAAGCACCATATTGATGGACCACGGTTTTTGGTAAGCTCTGGCCAGAATGTTCCCAGTGGCTGCAGAGCCAACTGGTCTGCCTTGGCCCTGGGGATTCGCAGGGTTGAAGCTTGCCTTTGGGTTCCCTGCACAGCCATTTGTCCTCTCTCGTCACTGCTCAGGATTCTCCTATTCAGAAGTTCTCTCATACCTTTCACTGACATCAAAGTCTACTTGAAAGTCAAAGTAGAAAGAGGACACCAGGTATTGTAAAACAAAAATACTCTTGGGAATCTATTCTAATGCCATTTATACTTTTACAGACCCAAATGGGGAAATAAAGAGTAAGTGGTGGAAGAGAAGATTCTCTTCTCCCACTTCTCATCCTGAGGTACATACTCACTGAGCAGAAGAAAGGGTGGACTCACTCTCAATATTTCAATTATTTTCTTCTTTCCCTCTCCCAAATTTACTTATTTGGTTTTGTGTCAATTAAACACACATCTGATAGGGCTCTCTCCACTCTAATTCTAAAAGCTTTAAGTGTAAGTTCAAGTTGTACCTGTATAAGGACCAGACCACTAAAGGTAAAAGGATACAGTTTCAGTGGTGGAGACAAAGGCATGAGGCAGTCGTTGGGGAGGTGGTCTGAACACTTCCCCTTTGCCTGTGAAAAGAGAGGCCCTGAGTACACAAATCAACCCCTCCTGGGCATTTGTTTCACCCAATGGAAAAGAAGTGGGGACAAGACTTCAACTGCGTCATGGAATCGACGTTCTGAATTTGGATTCAGAACGAGGGCAAGCTAAAGCTGTATCTTCCTGCAAGCCCTAGGCAGTAAGGAAACTCAGAATGAGACTTCAGGATTAGGAGGAGCCAGAGAGGTCACATGCTTCAACTTGCTACCCAGCACATCAATATATTAGCTGTACTGCCACCAACATGAACTTGCCCTCCTTCAGTGATCGTACGTTCACTGCCACTCATAGTCATCTGTCCTCACTGTGCTGCAATCTCATGCTGAGACCAAATCTATGCTCCCGTTGGTCTTCGTTTGCTTTCAAGGGTCATGTGAAGACATTCTTATTCACTGTTTTATCTAAGTCATTCTTCACTCATTCATTCATCCATCCATTCACTTCACCAGCATTTTCCTGGTCTCCTATTAAGAACTGGGTCATGCCAGGTGCTGGGGCTAGAAAGCCAACTGAGATATGGTTCCTGTCTTCCAGAAGCTTGTATTGTAGCACAAAGGTATCTTCAGAAAGGCCTCCAACCACTTCACATGCACAAGAGGAAACCGAAGTTCAGAGGAGGCATGTGACTCATCCCTAGCCCCATTGTCATTGGGCTAAAGCATATATTTAATTTAGTCTAATGCTGTATGAGTTGTTAACAATGTTATTTATGTACACGGAGGCTTTGAGCCAATAGAATTCCTGGATGGGTGGTTTTGGGTCTCAAAAATTACTGCTAAGCCAGATGTTACTGGCTGACACCCCATAACACTGTATTCTGGCACCATTAGCACTGAGAATACAGTTTTAGCATCGTTGGGTGGAAAGGGAGTATCTTTAAGTCTCGTCCTGGCTGCAGCCCTGCTGCCTGGCTCACATTGAGAGTGCACTTGACCTCCCTGAGCCTTCCCTTCTTCTCCCCTGTAAGCCAAGAGCTTTGCCCTGGGCTCCGGCACAGACGGGCCTTTCTGGCTCCAAGTCATGTTGCACATTCCCCGTATGTGAGTTTCAGGCCGGCTAGCACAGAGTCGTCTGCTTGGTTGCAGCTCTATCTCCCCTGCTCTCGACTCTGGGACCAGTCAGCCCTTCAGAGAAGGCGGCACATTCTGCTCTTGGTCTTCGGAGCAGGAGGAAGTGGAGAGAGGGGCTGTGGGTGAAAAGAGAGCAGGGAGTGGAACACGGCCCATGCCCCAGCAACTGGGGTAGGTGTTTAAAGGCAGCTTCTGCTGAGGCACCCTCCCATAACCACGTGCTCTGGTTGTAATTTGGGACTCCTGGTCTGAGCTCTAATTTCTTGCCTGTTGGTCCTTCCACCTCTGTAATATCCAGGCCCATCCTGCTATTGACGGCAGAAATGGGAGGCCCTGATCACTTGTTCTTTCCTCCCTTCTCCCTCCCTTTCTATTGCTTTCTTACCTTCTCTCTTTCTCTCCCTCCTTCCCTCTTTCCTCCCCCTTCCTCCCTTTTCCTCCCTCCCCTTTCCCTCCCTCCCTCCCCCCTCCCTTCCTCCTTCCTTCCTTCCTTCCTTCCTTCCTTTCTTCCTTCCTTCCTTCCTTCCTTCCTTCCATCCTTCCTTCCATCCTTTCATCCTTTCTTCTTTCTTTCTCTATCTTCTTCATAGTATGAGCTGGTGGGTCCCTTTGAAGATGAAGGAATCTGTTTTGCTGCCATTTTTGTTTTCCGTCAAGAAGGACGGGCACTTGTCTGTTGGAGGACGAGGGTGCTTATGCTTCCAGAAGGTGGAAGAATGGGAGGATATATGCTCTGAACCTGTGCCAGTGAGGAAGGCACGTGGCTGCATGGAGCAGAAACCCGACCTCAGCGGCTTAACCAAAGAGGGGTTTGCCTTCCCCAAGCACTGAGAAATCCATAGGTGGGTGCTCAGGGCTGCTGAGCTGCTCCAGGAAGTCCTCAAGAGCCCAGCTCCATCCAGCTTCTTGTTCTGCTGAAAGGCCTGCGGCTTCTCTCCTAATGGTTGCAAGGTGGCAGCGGCCTCAGGCAGAAGGAGGGCATGGGGAGGAAGGCAAGGAGGGAAAGGGGAGTGGTGAGGCTGTCTTTACTCTTTCTTTAGAAAGTAGCAGCTTTTCCAGAAGTTCCATCTAGTAGACTTCAGGTTATATCTCATTGTTCCCAAGTGGGCCACATGATCTCCACCAGTTGCATGGAAGTCTAGGGAGTTCAGTTTTTGAGCTGGGACCTTTACTGCCCCAAACAAAATGGAGATCCTACCTGTAAGGAAGAAAGAGGGAGCGAATATGGGGAGGCAAGCAACAATGCCTGCCTTGCCATCTCCCTGGGCTGAGCTCAGTTTGCTGCTGTTCTTCTCTTACGTGCAGCCAGCCCTTCAGGACACCTTCAGCATGTCACTATATATACATGCGTATGTATATAGATATACATAAAATCATATTCCAGCCAAACCTCACATCTAAGCCAAAATCATCAAACAATTAGCCTGGAGCTTCCTGAAGGTTTTCCAAGGAGGGGCAGAGGTTATATCACACAGCAAAATTCTCAAAAATTTCTGTTTAAACATCTCTCATTTTTCCACAGAGTTCTTGTCCTGTCCTCGAGGCCTTATCTCCTTAACATCCCGCTGCTTTGCTTCTTAGCTGTGCTCGCCTCCATCTTCTCTTCCCCATCCTTCCCCATCTTCCACTCAGCAAACAAAAGCCAGGGGCCAGCGGCTCAGTGCTGGACTATCGATCCTCTGGCAGCACCCAGGGAGCCCTGAACTCATCACTCCACACTCTGAACATGAGTCTTAGCGCCCTGCCTGAGATCTGGGTGATTCTGGAGTGCAGAGGTGCTGCTGGTCTGGGATGCTTTTTAAAAATGTCAAGCAGCTTGACCACAGAGCCTGATTCTCACAGGCCCCTTGGCAGACTCCTGTTACCCGGCCCCATCCTGCGTTGGGAGGGCTGACAAGGAGGCTGCACCAAAAATCACTCCTGAAGGCTGGAAGGATGAGTCCAGTGAGCACATTGTTGAGATGCTCCAGCCCCAGCCCCTGGGCTAGCTGAGTTCCAAAGGATAGAGTGCCCAGCTCTTCCCAAAGAGCAGCAAACAACCCGACAGGTAGCTCCTTGCCCAGAGAAGAGAAGAGGCAAGGACACCTGTCCTCAAACCTACCCCCCCCTCCCCTACCTGAACCAGCTAGAACTTTGGGGTAGTAACTACTCATCAAACTCCCCCAGATCCCAGTCATACACTGCTCACTCAGCACTGTGCTAAACACATTGCATGCATCCCCTCATTCAATCTTTACAACCCCTGAAAGGTAGGTATTATTAGTAAAATGATCCCCATTTAACAGATGAGGAAACTGAGCCTCAGAGAGATTAAGTGTGCTCCCAAACTGAGAAAGCTGCTAAGTGCAGGACCCAGGATTCAAACCCAGCCTGTCTGATTCCAGACCTCCCACCCTCATCACCCAGCCCACTGGCCTTAAGTAGGATGCAAGAGGAGCCCCCAGCCCAGGTCTTTCTTTGCTCGGTCTTGGTCCCTTTTGTGGGCTCCTCACTGGTTCTATGGAAAGCATGCCCGCACTCTTTTCTGATCCCAATAACAGCAGCCCCGACTCTCCCGCTTCCTTCAAAGGTGCCTTCTGCTTCTCCACTTTGCACCATCCTCACCCTCCAATGTAGGTCATCAGGACCTCAAAGGGCTCCGACCTGGAGGCTGGAGGCTGGCAGGAGGGAAATAGACAGTGGGTGCTGCAGAGTGGGGCTCCAAGCCCCGCTCCATCACCTACAAGCTGCAATTCCCCTAACCTCCCTGCGGTCAGCTTCCTCACCTGTAAAATGGGAATGCCGACAGTCCCTCCAGCTCAGCGCTGCTGGGAAGGTTAAGCAAGGTGCTATATTTAAGGCGGGGGTGCAACATCAGTGCTTCACAAATGACTTACTTTCCTTTTCCCTGCATCGCTAGGCCTCCTCTGGGAAGCCGCTTTAGTGCAGGCCACAACTGCAGAGTCCTACCAATAACCCTGGTGAAATTAGCTTTTAGGGTGTGGTGAAAGTGCTAAGAGGCACAGGTTTCATCTCCAGGTTGGCTTCTCTACAGATGGTCCATGTGGAGACCGAAGGGGCCCTGAAGGCTGGGGCAAGAGCCTAGGGAAGAGGTCGCAACATGGCCAAATTCAGCCCACTAAAAAAGATCTCTTTGGTCTCTCACAGATTTGGCCCTGCCAGTGTTTGTCTGTTTAAATTGAAATTATTTGCCAACATTTAGATCTCAAGAAATACCACTTTAAGACTCCAGATTTCAGGATTCCCTTTGCAAAAAGTAGATCCATCAATCCTAGACCTACAGGCTCTTATGTCACAGCTAGAACCTGCTGTCTTTGGAGTGGGTGAAAGGGTGTACTTTCCAGTTTTCTATAGTCCACACCACACCCTATTGTGTTGTACCTTACTCTACTTACCTGGGCCCAAGTCCTTCCTGTGGGTTGTAACCTGACTGCTGCCCGTGTCTTGGTTTCAGAACTTGACAGAAAATGACATCCAGAAGTTCCCTAAGCTCCGGGTGCCGTAAGTACTCCCCCTGACTTCCTGGGTGGTTTGGGAAACAGAGGTTAGAACGAGGGAAACGGAGACTAGCCAGTTATCTACCCCTGTTGGTTTGAAATAGGAAAGTGACCAGGAAGTGTGAAGGCAAGGGGAGGGTGTGGGGTAGAGACTTGACATGAGAAGTTGGAGAAAGGAAATCGCTGAGCCATCCCAGCACAAGTGCTGGCTGCTCTTGCCAAAGACGAGCCCAACTATTAACCAAGTTTTCATTTCCTCTCTTTCCAATGGGGTAGCTTGCATCTGTGAAAATAGTGCCTAAGTCAAGAAACCTGTACTTTCCTCACAGTGTCACTACTCACTCCCTCAGTGTTGCTCGAGTTAACTGGAACTCAGTTTCCAGCTCAGTAAAATGAGAACTGGACCAGATGCAGAGTAACGATTGTCACAATTTTGTCTGTTGATACCAACTGTGTAGGAATGGTTGTCCAGGGTGTTGTGTTGAAAAGAATCTTGAGGGAAAAGGGCCATGATCGATTACTGATGTCTGCCATGGTTGCTGAAATGGGAAGTTGTAAATGTTCATTGTGCCAAGTGTTTTTCATCCCTCTAGTAAAGGTCCCACATACTCAAATGGCTACAGAAACCAAGCAGGTGATATAAATGTGAAAACTGGGCCAGCCTGAAAAGCCCAAAGCCCTTTCAATATATCTTTTATCTAACCACTTTTGAAAAAAGCATGAGTATAGAGAAATATTTCTCCACTGTAGGTAAAACAATAGCACAATTATGATGATAAAAAATGGTCATCAACACAAAGTCTTTTTGTTGGTGGACAATAGGGAGTAGTGAGCATTGTGGCAAACCAGAAATCATAGGTTCATGTTCCATCCAAAAAGAGCAGCGGCTACTCAGTTCCAGCCAAAGTGGTCCAATGATGCCCAATCTTTGAATTTGTTCAGATTAGCTAAGAATTTTTAAGTGTCAGCTCAAGTATTTTTAAACATTGTGAAAGTCACAGCAAACATATCTATGAATCAGATTCATTTTAGGGGCCACCAGTCTGAGACCTGTCTGGGGTCGCTTCTCTTGCTCTGAGGGTCTCACTCTCATAATGATTAGGATGAAATTACATCACTGGAACAGGAGAATAGGGCTGCCAGAGTGGCTCGATTAAGGTAAACATATTTTGAGCATGAGCTGATGGTTTTTCTTGCCTGGAAGGTGTGAAGAAAAAATGGAGAATTAGAATTTTCTTTTTTCCTGCTGCCTGTCCCAAAAGACAAATGTTATTGAAGATTCCTTGTTCTTCTTAAGAGTTTCCTCTGCCCACATATGACTGTTAACATTTAAATTAAATTTGAGCCAACTGAAAATTCTGTTCCTCAGGTGCACTAGCCACATTTCAAGGGCTCAGGTGCCAATGTGGCTAGTTGCTACCATATTGTCCAGACACTGGACATCAGGCAATGAGGGGAGGGAAACAAATGAGGAGAGCCCTATGACTGCCCCAGTTCCAAGCCTTGGGAAAGTTCTAAACCACAGTGCATGGATGGGGAGCACAGAAAGAATTCGATGAACTCCTTGCACTGAGGTGACAGAGCTGAGAGTTCAGAAGTCTAGAGTTCACTGGATAAGTACCAAAGAGAAGACAGCTGCACCACCAAAGAATTTTGGAGAATTCCAGTAGTCTTCTCTTGAGCAGAGGCTATTGAGGGTTTGAGATGTGACTAGTGCCCCTGAGAATTGAATTTTTACTTTAATTTAAATTTTGTTAGCCACATGTGGGTAGAGGAAACTCTTAAGAAGAACAAGGTACCTTCAATACCACTTGTCTCCCTGACGCTGGGAAAAGAACCATCCAAAAGGATTAGAGGTAATCGTCACCAGCCACAGGGTTGAAAATAGTCCCTGTTTCCTCTAGCCAGACTGGAAAAGGTCAAGATTTACAGGGCACTGAGGAGGGTACACAAAAGGATCCTCCTTCAGTAGTGGGGAATTAGCCCCATTCAAAAAGGTGTCTCAATCCTGCCTAACAAATATTAAAAGCAAGTGCTGAAAAAAAAAATCTAGCTGTTTTCAAGCAATTTAAACTGCATCCTAGAACAAAGTTTAAGAATATTTATAAGGATGCAAAAATATCCATTACCAGGAAACGGATGTGGCTCAACCATTTGGGCTCCCATCTACCATATAGGAGGTCCAGGGTTCAATGCCCAGGGCCTCCTGGCAGGGGCAAGCTTGCCCAGGCAGCTAGCTGGCCCACACGGGAATGTTGCCCTGTGCAGGAGTGCCATCCTGCATGGGAATGCTGCCCAGTGCAGGAAAACTGCCCTGCACAGGAGTACCAGCCAACACATAGAGCTGGCGCAACAAGATGGTGCAACCTAAGGCACTGAGGAGAGAAAATATGAAGATGTAGCAGAACAGGGAGTTGAGATGGCACAATAGAGTAATCACCATTCTCTCACCCTGGAAGTTCCCAGGATCGGTTCCTGCAGCTGCCTAATGAGAATACAAGCAGACCCAGAAGAACACACAGCAAATGGACACAGAGAACAGACAATGGAGGAAAAGAGGGGGAGGGGAGAAATAAAGAAAACAAATCTTTAAATAAAAAAATACCCATTACTCAACTAGGTAAAATGTGCAATGTTGGGCATCTAATCAAAAGCAAACAGGCATGCAAAGAAGTAGGGGACTGATAATGAGGAGAAAAGTCAGTATATCAACCAATATTGACCCATAACTGACACAAATATTAGAATTAGCAGGCAAGGACAATACAACCATATTCCATATCTCCAAAAAGTGAAGTTGAGACATGAAAAATACAAAAAGACCAAATCAAATACCTAGAGATGAAAACTATAATATCTGAGATGAGGAATACTCTGCTTGTGATTAGCAGCAGATTAGACATGGCAGAAGAAATAAACGTGAAGATATGGCACTAGAACTTATCCAAAATGAAACAGAGAAAAAACAATTAAAACAAAATACATGCACCAAATCAGTATTAGCTGTCCTTATTCTTTTGTGCAAAATCCTGATTGACACAGTTTCAAATGGTTTCTAATTGTTTGATACTGTTAGAGAGTGTTAAAGAATGGAAAGAACATGAGCTTTGGAGTGAGGGAAATCTGGGTTCTAAACCCGGGTCTGCCTCTTACCAGCTGGGGGAACCTGGGGAAGTCGCTTCAACCACCTGAGCCTCAGCTTCTCCAACTACACCAGGGGAAAGAACGAACTCTCAGGTGTGGTGACCATTAAATGAGGCAGCCCACATAAATCACCTGGTGCGGCCCTCGACTCATAAGGATATTCAATACTCGTTTTTCCCTTTCCTTTGTTGTACACAGACTGATTTGTCTTGATCATTACCCTAAAGGGCTAATGAAAAGAAATTGTCTAGGGTCAGAAGGCCAAAATGTGATTATACTCCTCTGAATATCCCTGTTTCCTTCCCTAATTTTTAAAAAAAATCAGTATTAAATAGATTTTGTGAGAAGGCAGGTTCTGGCAAGGAAAGCTTTCTGTACCTGCAGATGCAGCTGCTCTCTTAGCATATACCCCAATACTGCACTGGGGAAGGATTTTTAAATTAAAAGAAAAATTCTCCCTCGACACGGCCACACATCAAATCCATGATCTGGTTAAATTGATAGAATACACACCGAAGTCTACTGACACCTAGTTGGAGTTTATTAAGAAAGAATTGTTAAAGTTTTTCTATTTAAATCCATAATACTTTGGAAAAAATAAGAAAAGGGGAGTTTTTGGGGTGATGATGTGGACTACAGATGGGTGTTAGATTATTCTCATTATATTATTAATTCTCATTGTATCTGTTACCAATAGTGGATTCAACTGGTAATATCTAAGATCCAATCACGGAATTAATACAATTGTATCTGTTTCTTTGTCTGCCTTCCTGATAAGCTGTTTCCCAATAGCAGAGACAGCCTCCAGGCTCCTTGATTTAGACTGAGTATAGGGAAGAAGCAGCATCTACTGATCATCTATTCTATGCCAGCCCAGTGGCCTTCCTTCACTAGCAGCACAGAAAAACGAGCAAAAATTTGAAATTATTCTAATCAGGATTTAAGATAAAATAATAATGGCTAACATTTATTCCGTGTGAACCATTATTTTCCCGTTGTTTCTTCTAATTTTCACATTGGCCCTATGAGCTGGGTTCTATTATTATTTCCATTTTACAGATGAGGACGCCGAGGCTCAGAGAGCACCTCCGCTTTGCCTAAAGCTGCTCTACTGAGTTCTGTGAGCCTGTAATGATGACCCCCACCCCCATGGATAGGCTCTGCAGGGTTAGTCACTCCTCCAAGGTCACATGGTTGGCAAGTGGGAGGCTGAGAAGGATCATAAACAGTCATTGACCGAGGCTGAGAATAGTGGCTTCCCGAGTCACCCTCAAAGGCATGGGGGGAAACAGCCCGAGGAGTAAAGCTTGCTTTATTAGTGAAATTTGGGCGTCTGAGTAAATCAGTGGGTGGGGGACATGGGGGAAGACGTGGCGGGACCACACCAGGCTTTTAAAGTGTTTCCCTCCCATGCCTGGCTCTGTCCCCAGGCGAGGCCTTAGAATGACAGGAAAAGGCCCCTTCCTCTGTGCTGAGACTTGGGTCACGGCTCCTCCCTGCCTTCCTACAAGACAAGGGCAGAACTTGGGAAGGTTTGACTCTTTTTTAAAAGAAAAAATTATTTATTTATTTATTTTAAAGAAACTTTAGATGACATAAATGTTACATAAAAATATAGGGAATTCCCATATGCCCCACTCCCTCCCCTTCCCACACGTTCCCACATTAACATCCCTCATTAGTGTGGTACATTTGTCACAATTGACGAACACATATAGAAGCATTGCCACTAACCATGGATTATAGTTTACACTATAGTTTACACTCTGTCCCGCACAATTTTGTAAGTTATGACAAAATATATAATGGCCTGTATCCATCACTGCAATGCCATGCAGGACAATTCTAATGTTCCAAAAATGCCCCATGTTACACCTATTCTTCCTTCTCCTTCCCCTCAGAACCTCAGAACCTCTGGTGGCCACTGCTTTCATATCAATGATAAAAGTTCTTCCTAGAATAACATTAAGTCTAAAGTAGAAATAATAGTCTACTTTAGTGCCTTTTTCATTCCCCAATCCTGAGGATTCTGGGATGGTGATGCCCACTCCGCCTCTAATTGAGAGGGGGCTTAGATCCCACGGGGCAGATGGATGGGACTATCTTGCTTGCTGTTGGAGACTCTCTCTGTTCCTTGGGATGGGCAGGTTTGGCTCTTGATTCAAGGAGGCTGATCTTCAAAGGCAGAGCACTTGGTTCCTTTAAAGAAGAGAGAGAGGGTGTATGTCAGGTAGAGGACTTGAGGGAGCTGGTTTCAGAGGAGAGAGAGGCAGGCAGACAGTAGATGGTCGGAGTGAGAGCAGAGGGTTGAGGCAAAGACGGACTTCTGCCTGGGGGCCGGAGGACGATGTTGTCCCAGGAGGGACCAATCATCAGTTGAAGGTCTGATAGAGGGAGGTTGAGAAGGAAAGTAGGTCTGAATCTATTACCGTGCATGCATGGTGAGAAATGTTTTTACATTGCAAGCCATTATGTATCTGCATGTGTGAATATATAGACCATGGAAGTAGAATTTGCTCGAAACAATACAAACCCTTACTGTGTGATACGTCCTCGGATTATTTGCTGTGCTGCTCGGTTTCTATCTTTCCTTCTTCTCTGCCTCCCTCTTTTCTTTCCTTTTTTGTTTCTCTTCTTCTTAGTTTCTTTCCTTCTTATTTCTAGAGGTGCCTGGAAAAGTTGATTTCAAGACCCCCACATGGGTTTCCACTTTGTAAAGCACAGGTGTAGAGGATGGGCCACCGAGACGGAGACCTGGCTGTCCTGGGACAATCCCAGGGACACATTGAAGACAGACTGCGACCTCTTCCCTTTCCCTGGCCCCCCCAGCTTCCTTTCATAATTACAAAAGTTCTTCATCGTCTTCTTCCTCTTCCTTCTCCTCCCCCCTCGACTGCTTAGCAATTTCTCGAGTGTCAGGATTTGTTTCACAAACTCTCCAGATCCTAAGAATAACCTTGGGGACAGGTTCTAGGCCCTTCCCCTGGGGACCCTCATCAGTTAAATCTGGGGTGCCCTTGGTAACAGGAGCACCCGGGTCGCCCTGATGGTCTGGCCCACCCCCTCATTTTGCTGATGAGGGGTCCAGGACCCAGGAGAACAGGCACCTTGTCTGAGGCCCCGCAGTGGGCACCGCCCTTGGGGCCGACTCAGGACAGGGGTTTACTCTGAGACTGCAGCTCCTATGCTTTGCCCGTCACTAGGACAGGCCTTCGATGGAGAAGTTGAAGGCAGGCTCCGTCCTGCAGCAAGTTAGGCTGCAGTTGGGCTGGATGCCAGGTGGTCTTTGGATTCGACCCTCTTGCTGTTGGCCCACCTTCCTGTTGGAGGATGTGGCCACATTTCTGGGGGGCAGCTCCTCCCCAAAGCAAAAGAAAGCCAAGAGAACTATCGACCAGCCGCCCAGCCCCCTCCACCCCTTCCCTGGTCGTGCGGAGACCTGAGGTTTTGGGGAGAAGAGGGAATGAGTCACCTCCGGCCACTCACTGTCACTTGGTCTGTTGGTGGGGGAGGCGAGACTTCAGAGGTTTTGCACCTAGAGGGGGCAACTGCCTGCCAGCACCAGCCACCACCATCGCCACCCTGTCTCAGCTGCTGCAGTGGTTCCGGCTGGCCTGCGAGGGGTTCTCCGAGGCCCGCGGAAGCAGGAGGACGTTGGAAGCCCGAACTTCGCTGCAAGCCGGACTTCTAGGGCCTGCTTTGCTCTCTCAGCTCTTTGCTACTCCTCTGGTAGGGCCTGCGGTTTGGCATTTCCTTCCTTACCTACTTAGAGCCCCAGCAGCCTCCAGCCTGGCTGTAAAAGATACTGGTTAAAAAAAAAAGGCACCACACAGAGCAGGCAGCCTTTTCAGGGGCATCGTGAGCAGGTCGGAAGCCAGCCGGGCTCTGTGGGGTGGGCGGGTAAAGGTGAGGCGTCTCCTTGAAGTCATTGCTGAAACGTCACCTTCTCACCACGGCCTACTGCCCTCCAGTCACGTACCTCCCAAGCCCCCTTACCCGGCCCCTCCCACCACTGCATGTACATATACATAGTTGTTACAATTTTACTTCTTTCAGTGTTCATTGTTCATTGACTTTTCTTCCTCCCTGGCACCTAAGCAACTCAAGGGCAGGGATTTTTTTGTTTTTCTTTTTTGCCTGTTTTGCTCATTCGTGCATCCGAAGCTTCAGGACAGTGCCTGGCCCGTAGAAGGCCCATAATGAAAACTTGTTGAATAAACATGTGCCAGCATGCACCTGTATTAACTACCCTGAGAGGTGCCCGTGGGTAGCTCTGCAGGAGCCCTTCAGTCTCATACAGCGGAGGAAGGAGGAGAGGGTCTCCACTTTATCGTCTCAAAAAGTTTGCTTAAAGGGAACCCTGCCACAAGCATTAGGATGACAGTGACCAGAAGGCTACCCGGAAGCGGCCCTGCATTAAAGTGTCTCCCCTCTGGGCAGTCGCCGCAGGCTGAACTTCCTATGGTGGAGCTAGTACAGAGATTAAACGTGGCCCTCTTGCCTTCTCAATCTTCTTAGGGCCCTTAGTGCACTTAGCAAAACTCATTTACCCTATTGTTCTGGTGAGATAGGATGCTTCTGAGCAGCCATTTTCTGGGAGCTTGGAGAAGCGGGGATTGGGGGCTTGGGGAAGGGGAGAGGGAAGTGGAGGCTGCTAAGGATGACCTTTGCTAACTTAGCAGTTTCGTTTTGGCCCTAACTTGTTACCTTGAGGTCATTTAAGCAGAAGGGATGTTGACTGCCGGTCATTCTCATAAAGGGGCAGGGGCTCAACAGCACCTACTCCCAGGAGCTTGCAGCAAAAAGGGGATAAACTCAAGGTGTAGTGCGCTGAAAGTGTGCTGGCCCGGAAATGCAGGGAGACCGGCTTCTGAGGCTGGTGCGTGTTGCGGGAAGGGGACCGCTGTGTGATGTGGAGCCGGTGCCTTCCCTCATCAGGATCTTCATCAGTAAAGTGATGCTGGACTAGAAATCTCCAAGGCTCCTTCCAGCTGCTCCAAATCTCTGGGAAACACTGAGTCTGCTTGCTAAGGAGCATCCCTTTGGTCACTGCAGTGGGTGCTAAGGAAGGCTGCAGTTTTGTGTCCGGTAGGTTCAAAAGAATGAAGGGACACTAATTGCAAGGGTATGCTTTAGGTACAGCCCTGTTTTTTGTGAGTTTTTTTTCGGTAGGTACCAAGGATTGAACCCAGGACCTCGTAAGTGCGAAGCAGGTGCTCAACCACTGAGCTGCACCTGCTCCCAGCCCTGGTTTTGAAGGCCCTGGGACTGTTCTGGGATTTGGGGATTTGCTATCTCAGACTTGGCAGTGCTCAGGAACTAAGGGAATCTCCAAGAGCTGAGGTGGACTTCAAGAGATGGGTGGTCCATGGAGCCTCCTCTTCTGCAGGCTCTGCCTCTGTAGGGAAGACTTCTTCAAGTTTTAGAAGAGTCCACATCACGGAGTAAAAAGCAGGGGAGGGAGATAACAGCCAAAGCAGACCACTGGGGCTTTTGACAAGAATTACACAATAAGCAGCTGATTCCTCTGGTCTAGGAGATAATTTGAAGGTTCCTGGAAACAAGATTCCACGACAAGGATGTTGAACCAAGATTCAGGTCTCCGCAACCCTAGGAATTCCACAAAAACATCCAGAGCTGGCACACCCAAAGCGTGCTGCTACAGAATTTCAGAGAAGGGGGCAGTCAGGTGGGAGCCAAGAAGGCTTCATGAAAGAGAGCTGAACTAGACTTTGAGGGCTGAGACAGACACAAAACAGCAAAGAGGAGAGGAATGGGGGATTGGCAAGAGCCAGGGGTGTGTGGGTGACAGGTCCTAGGAGGAGGTGAGGAGCAGAGAGCCCTTGTGGGAAGTGAAGGAGATGGGACAGGAGAAGGCCGTCCAAGGATTGCTCAGGTGCTAAGTCACATGTCCTGTTGTGCCCTAAGTTATACAGACCAGGGAACCTCAGGTCTCGGGGAAGGCTGAGGCAGAAGAGGAGAGGACGGTTTTGTCTCTTCATCTTCCGGGAGCCCAACACACTCTTTTATCTTGTAGGATTCTCAGTAAGTTGAGTCAAGAAATTAACAAGAATGAAGAGAGGAGAAGCATTTTCACACGCAAGTAAGCGCGGCAGCCCAGGGCCCCATGTTACTGTAACGAAACTCAATTTTCAAACCCCAGTGCAACTTTGAATGGGAAGCACAGAACTGGTTTTGCCCCTGGTTTTGACCTGCAGTGGTCCCCTAGGCTCCTGGGGTGGGTAAGCTGGTGCCCAAGGCGGTGAGGAGCGTTCCCTCCTCCTGCCCGGCCTCCTGCCCCGGGGTCTGGACTATGAGGAACTTCCCCTGGAGTGTCCCCAGCCGGTCACGAGCGCCCGGTCTCCACCAATGTGGCTTTGGTGGTTTCCAGATTTCCTGGGCAGTCTGGGCACTGTTGCCGAGCAGCATGGACACAAGTCCCGGCCAGGAGCCGTACCCTCCACCGGGGCTCCTCTTTTAGAGTCAGATTGAAGAGGGCGGCCCCTCCTTAAATAAATAGGTCTGTTAATGCAATGCTGTTTGCCTTTGCAGACCCCAGGCCCCGCGGTTCCCTGAAGAGACAGGTAAAGTTCTCAGCGGAGAGCTGATTGCTGCAGGAAGTGACAGCTCCTTCAGTTCTTCCGTCCTCCGCTTTGTGGGCTCCTTGGGTGTCACGCAGGTGGCCTTACTCACTTGCTGTCAGCTCTTCTTAACCGGGGAAGGATCTGGGCCAGAGTGAAGGGAGGAGAGATGGCCCTCTGCAGGGCACCTGGCTAAGCTGTCCCCTCTGCAGAGATACCCTGAGGAACTCTGGGAGCTCCACGTGGGAGCATGGGAAGGGCCCTGCCTTGGGCTGAGCGGCAGCCCTGCTTTGGAGGCACTGAAGCACTTTTTCAACAGGTGACTAGCACATAGTGTTAACAAGGCAGATTCCTGGGCCTCCCCCAGGCTGCTGAATCAGCAACTCTAGGGATAGAGCCACAGGTAGCTGCATGTTTTAAAGCACCTTCAGGTGACTGGTGTGCACGTGAGAGGTTGAGGGCCACTGCCAACCTCTAGTTCAGGGGCTCTTAACCAGGGATCCATGGACCCCCAAGCAGTCCGTGGAAAGATTTCAGGGGGTCTATAGCTTGAACTGAAAAAAATCAACTTATTATCTTTATTTTCTCTGACCTCTAAGTGAAATCTAGCATTTCCTTCACTTATGAATGTATGCAATAAATAAATTATACTAGTATTCTTTTCACCTGACTGGCAAAGGGGTCATGGAAAAAAAATGGTCAAGAATCCCAGCTCTAGTTGAATGAGCTCCTGGTAGAAATTCTAGAGCTTATAGTCAGTTTTTAACACCCAAGTGTGTGTGCAGAAGGTGGAATGGAGGCCTGAAATGGGGGCGGCAGGTGTGTGGACAAAAGGTGTTATCTGGAACTGCTTTGACTTTCCTTCCCGTGGTTTCTTTGGTTACTGATGACAATGTTATCTCCTTCACAGAAAGCCACGAAGAAGACAATGGGGGCTGGTCATCTTTTGTGAGTATGCCATGGGCTGGGTTGCTCTTCCACTTTTAGAGCAGTTTTCACAGAGACGTTTTTCTTTTTCTTTTTCTTTTTTTAGGAGGTATCAGGGATTGAACCCAGGACCTCGTACATGGGAAGCAGGCGCTCCACCACTGAGCTATATCTGCTCCCTAGTGAGAGCTGTTTTTCTTTGTTTATTTTTTGTTTTATTTTTTTGGAGGTCCTGGGGATCGAACCTGGGACCTCATACACGGGAAGCAGATGCTCAACCACTTGAGCTACAGCCATTCCCCATACAGTGACTTTTTAAATAAGGAACAGATAGTGCCAACAGGAGCAAGGCCTCTACCAAGACGTCGGTACACACAGTCAGGGGTGGGAAAATGTTTCCTATAAAGGGCCAGACAGTAAGTATTTTCATCTTTGTAAGCCCTATGGGCTCTGTCTCAGCTACTGGGCTCTGCTGTTGTAGACCCTAAAGCCGCCACGGGCAATGAGGAAATTAGCGGGAGTGGCAGCCTGCCAATAAAACTTCATTTCCAGAAATAGGTGGTGGGCTGCATTTGGCCAAGTTCGCTGACCCCACCCTCACCCACCATTACCACCCCCACTGCAGGGCCTGCTCACCACCCCTATCTGACTCTCAAGGGCCTTTCCCCTAGGAGTCTACTGCCAAGGTGTTTTTGTTGTGGGCTTACATCTGCATTGGAGGAACAGGGAGAAAGTGACTTCAAAATAGACAACCCTGAAAAGACCTCAGGGAGGGTCCAATCCAGTTGGATTTTCCACATGAGGGGTCACAGAAACTGATGAGTGCTGTGCAGCTGTCCCTAGAACACTGCACATACAGCCACGACGTGTGACGCAAGGCTCAGGCGAGGCCTTTTGTGGGTGCTAGTCCAATCTGCTCATTTTCCAGATGAAGCCACCAGCCCGCTGGAGAGTGAGCCTTAGGTAGAGCCACACGAGGCAGCAGAGGCAGGCCCAGGACCACGGCCGCCCGACCTGCGTCCAGCGGTCTTTCTGGCAAGAGGCTGCCTCTCGGGCCTACCAGGCAGGCACACGCCCCTCATCCTATTTGAATTCTGGTAAAAAGAAAGCATCGCATTTGCAAAAAGGATAGCTAAGTCTGGGCTTTCCGTATTGAAACCAAAGAATATGGTAGATTTGTTGCACACAAAAGGGAAAAGAGACCAGAGTTTCCCCAAAATTGTTTCCATTTTTGCCCAGAAGCTGCCCCTTTGCCACAGCTTGCCACCCGGCCCTCGCTCAGGGCTGGTCTCTTCAATCCTGCCCGTAAACCAAGGGCTCCCATTAGCTGGTGGCTGCAAAGCTCCATGGGTCCACTGTGCACCCAGCACTGCACCGGGGACCAAGGGGGAGGGGGACGGAGGCACAGAACCCAACCCTGTGAGCATTTCATACTACAGATAACACACACCTATGGCAGCATATGATTAGGAACAAAAAAATGCACCAAACTGTGGAGCCAAATGACTGGGAAGAATTAATTGTTCTAGAAGCAGAGACCAAAAATTGAAGTCCTTGAGAAAGATTCATGGGGTCCAGACCTGGTGTGAGGTCAGGAACAATGAGGCCTGGGTGGGCGGGCCGAGGGGGGAGACATCGTAAGGGGGGATTGGGCAGGGGCTGGTGAGGGGCCGCCTCCGGGGACCCCAGCGTCCATGTGACAGTTCACTAGGGCCATCACAAATGCCCCAGGTGATGCTGGGGATAAAAACACACCTACGTAAGACAAAGCTGGTCCCCCCACAGCCCTGTTCCAGTACCTCCTCATGTTTTCTGTGTTTTCCTGTTGTGCAATGAGGTGGAGAGGAAAAAGGCACGGGCCTAACGGGCAGGAGGCCTTGACGGAGATCCAGGCCCACGGCTTGCGGCCCCGTGTGTTGCCGGCCTCCCGGCCTCAGCGGCCCCTCCTGTAAGGCGGGTGGAGCCATCCCGGGGCTGCCCGCCCTCCAGGGTGTGCCCCGAGGGTAGAGAGAGGGTAGACGCAGGGCCGTCCAGCGCTGCGGATCCTCCCGACGGCACTGTCCCTGTCCCGGTGTTGGCAGGAGGAAGATGACTACGAGAGCCCCAATGAGGACGAGGACGGGGAGGATGATGGCGACTACGAGTCCCCGAACGAGGAGGCAGAGGTGCCTGCGGAGGACGACGCCGATTACGAGCCTCCGCCCTCCAACGATGAGGAAGCCCTGCAGAACTCCATCCTGCCGGCCAAGCCTTTCCCCAACTCCATCTACGCGGGTAAGGGCCCCCCTGGGAGCCCCGCTCCCTGCTTCTGCAAGGAGGCCGGAGCGCCCTGCCCACGGCCGGGACGCGTGGCAGAAGCTGCGGGGTGCTAATGCCAGCTCAACCCACCAGCCCTGAGGCTCCGGGCAAGCGACTTCACCTTCCTGGGCCTCCGTTTCCTCACCTGTGAAAGAGGGATAACCATAGTACAGCTCACCTAGGTTTGCCGTGGGTGATTATTGCCAACGCAGATCGTTCATGGCCTGTAGCGGCTTTGAGCAACATGAAGCAGCCGCTCCGGGGTATTCAGCAGCTATACATGTTCTTTGTGTTACTCAGATATTCCAAAGTACTTCTATGGTCTGCTCTATCTTCAGTTATGTGGCACTACCCTCCACGAACTGCCAGAACAAACGCAGAGCTATTGAGATGGGGTTTGACTAATAATCCTAAAAAACTTTAAACTCTGTCCAAAGATTTCCGTTTTCGATCTGTCCTTGTTAGCTCATTTCTCCTTCATTCATTCATTCAGCCAAAACTATCTGTCTCCTACCAAGGGCCAGGCACCGTTCTAAATCTGGGAGCTTGTCAGGAAAGAAGACACAGCCGTGGCTTGTGCAACTTACAGTCTAGTAGTGGTGATTTCAGAAAATGACCTCATGCACCCTTGCCTAATATAGTATCAGGTAGTGAGCTGGAAGATTGATGACTGAAACCACAAACATAGGATACTGCTAGCCTTTATGACTGTACAGTACTTTGCAATTTTGCAGTTCTTTGCAATTTTAAAGTGCTTTCACAAAAATTATTTCAATATTTCATTTCGTGTTTTTTAGGCACCCTGTGTGATAAGGGCAAAAATTATCAAGCCTGTTTCATATATAGGGAAACTGAGGTCCAGAGAAGCATGATAACTAAGTTGTTGAGTACCAGTATGTTCCAGTCATGAGAATACAGAGTGAACAAGACAATCCTCCCCTAAGAAATTCAGAGTCCAGTGACTCTGAATCTGAATCACAAAATTATTTAATTAACTGGTGACATGTACTCAGGAAGACAATTGCGGGAGATGAGGCTGGGGGAAAGGCCTGGTCTGGGCTTTCTTTCCTGAGGACATGATATTTAAGGTGAAACATGAAGGATGAGTAGGAGCTGGTTAAGTCGGGGTGGATGTGGGAAGGGACGTGCAGTCAAAGCAGTGGAAAGGGCTTGTGCAAAGGCCCTGAGGTTCAGGGGAGCATGACATGCCAGAACAGCTGAGAGGGCCGGAATGGATGGAATGGCCTCAGTGAGATTAGGCCAGGCTTGCTCAAATCCTGAGCCCCATTCTCTGTGGAAGAATGACGCTTCTCAGAGTCAGGACTAGGGTGGGGCAAGGGAGGCTTCTAGGATGTAAAATGTGAAGAGCCACTCACTTGTCACTCTTGCCTCACAGTCTGCTCCTGGCCTTTCCCTACCAGACTGGTAGGAAACTGCCGGCCTGTTGGCCTGGCCTAGGAACGTTCTTGTGGTGATCAGAATACTGTGAGCTTCTGTCTAAGGCATGTCCATGCACTTAGGAGTCTGCGATGTGGTGATGGGAATTGGTGACCAGATCCCCTGCCCAGCTCTTCCCTTTAAGGGTCAAGATGATCAAAAAGAGGAAGTGAGAGTGGGAGGTCAGCACAGAGGGTTTGGGGGGAAGGGAAGAGGACCAGAAGAGGGTCCTGCTGAGTGTTGACAGTTGAATTCATCCTGCGCAAGCAGCTGGGTGTGCCCATGTGTGTGCACGTGTGTGTATGTCCATGTCAGCCTGAGGGTGTCTGTGTGGGCATGTGCATGTCTCCGTGTGCATGTGTGCATGCCAGCGTATGCCTGAGTGTGCACATGCGTGTCTGGGTGAGCATGGGTGTGTGTGCCTGGGTGTCTTGTGTGCACATATGCATGTGAGTATGCTTGTGTGTGCATGCATGCATCTACACCCGTGTGTGCAAAATGTATGTGCACGTGGGTTGTGTGCATGTGTCTGTGTGTACATACATGTGTGTACAAGTGGGTCTTGTATATGTTTACTTCTTTACAATTTTGACTAAAATTTCTTTACAATTTTGTCAAAATGTCTGGTACTGGCTAAGTTAATACAAAGAGGCCTTTTTCCACACCTTATTTCCTCAAAAATTCTGATAATTACCCATTCTCAAGAGGTAGGGTGAGAATTTTACTCTCCTTCGAGAGTAACTGGGCAGGAACAGGGGCAGGCAGGGGCCGAGGACTCCCCACCCCTTTTAAGCCTCTGAGTCTCCCAGCTGCTAAGACAAACCCCACACAGCGGGCTGGCTTAACGCGGGGACCTCACCGACTCCCGGTTTCAGAGGCTGGAAGGCTGACTTCCTCCCCGGGCCACCACCTTCTGGCTGGCCGGCAGTCCTGGGGCGTCTGGCCTCTTCCTTCACACGGTAATGCCCGTGGCAGTGTCCTGTCCTCGCTATGCCGGGTGGGTTCCGTGGACTTTGGGCTCCTGCCTGCTTCCCGAGCAGACGTTCAGGCTGCCTTTAGGGACTCCGGCCACGGGACTGAAGGCCGGCCTGACTCGGGACCACCACACCGTGACTGAAGAGATCTATTGACAATGGGCCCGCGCCCTCACGCATGGATTAAGATTAAGAGCATGTTTTTCTGGGGTACTAACTCTAAGCCACCCCACCCAGGTTTGGGACAAATGCCTGCCAGAGCAGGGGCTCCCGCGCAGGCGGGTGGGGTCTCAGGGACAAGGACCAGGCGCCCCGGGCTGCGCGGAGCCGGCACAGGATCTGCTAGCAGAGAGCGCGTAGCGTGGCCGACATTCGCCTTGGTGTGGCATCTCTCCTCTCACTTTCACATCCTTGCATTTCCACAGACCGGGCCCCGTCGGGGCAGGGCCCCCAGCAGCCTCCCGTGCCCCCCCAGAGACCGATGGCCGCGCTCCCTCCTCCACCAGCGGGCAGGAACCTCGCGGTAGGCCTTCTCAGCTTCTCTACCGTCCTCGGTGCTCGCGCCAGTTATTTCCCCTGCACAGAGAAAGAAAACTGTAAACTTCTTTATCTAATTCTGATTTTGGAAGAAAAGATCAGACAGGCTGGGGAAAGTTACACCCAAGTGCTCAAATATTGTTTCTTGGATGAATTACTAGTGACTTTTCATTTATGTCATAATGCTTATCGGTATTTTTTTTTACCATGTACATACACAAACCATATAAATACAGTGTGAATACTACATATCTGTCATATAAAGAAAATATGTAATTAAAAGTCCCCTTATAGTATTATTCATTGCGCTATTATTTCCTACTATTTGAAATGAGTGAGAACTTTAAAATAAACTCTGAAAGATCCAAATTAAATAAACGAGACCTACTGGTATGGCATAGGGACCAAGCCTTCCTCTCTCTCTTACAAAAAAAATGTCAGCCACTGCTGGTTGATGCTTGAAATTCCAGGGACAAATGCCTTTGGATCACTAGGCTTACAAAGCAATGAGCTCAGCAAACCCCATTTCCTCTTTCTTCAAGCACAGGTCCCATGGGCCTAATTCAATACCCAGAGAGACCCAGAGAGACTCAGGATAAGGAGATAATAACTAGGAATGCACATGAGCTGAGCACTGTAACAGCTGAGGCTGATGCCAATGTGTCAGGGCTGGAGGGAGGTGCCGAAGCATTTTCCAAAAGCTCAAAATCCAAATCACCCCACAGTCAGGCTGGCCCATCTGAGAACCAGCGCCCTCTAGACTATGTCCACAAATGCACTTTGCTTTTGAAATCTGAAGGCCTTCACCTCCACTGATGTAATGCTGAAATTAGCCAGTCTCGTTACTCCTTTCCAAATATTGACAGGTATTTACTGAACACCTACTGTGTGTCAAGTGGTATTCTGGGTGCTGGGTATATAGTGTGAGCAAGTAAGGTCCCTGCTTTCATAAAGTTTATATTTTGGTTAGGAGGAGACAGATAATAAACAAGCAGACAAATGTAGCAATAAGGAACATTCAGTCAGGGAGACAGGGGAGCAGGGAAGACGGTGGTGGTCAGGGAGGTGACATTAAGCCGGAACAGAATGAGCCAGTCGTGGGAAGAGCTGGAATCAGAGCATTCCAGCACAAAGGAAAGACATGAACAGATAAGCCAAAGAGGGCATGCGCTTGAACTATTCCAGGACCTGCAAGAAGATCTGATGGTGGGATCCCAGCAAGCATTGGAGAAGGGAGCACTGGAAGGACTAGGAAGGGTGACCAGGGACCAGCTCACCCAGCGCTAGCAGGTCGTGGTGAAGGTTTCTTTTGCTCTGAATGTGATAGGAGCCATTGGAAGGTTTCACAGGGGAGCAGCCTGCTCCCTCGGCTGCCATGTTGAAAATAACCTGGATGAGCGAAGGTAGAAACCAGGAGCTCATGTAGACGGCTACTGCAGTCTTTCAGTGAGGAGTGAAGATTGGAGATGGAGAAAAATGAGCATATTTGGGGAGATAAAGCTGCTAGGAATTGCTGGTGGGCTGGAAATGTTTCCTAACATTTGGATCTTTTTTAAGCAGCCACTACTCCCACCTCAGCCCAACCACGAAGAGCCTAGTAGAAGTAGAAACCACAAGACAGCGAAGCGTAAGTGCAGGGCTTGCTATCTCTTGCCCCTCCGCCCACCCTCAGCCAACTGCTTCCTTCTTTTAATTGACATCAGTCTTTTTCCCTTCCAGTCCCTGCTCCTTCCATAGACAGAAGCACGAAACCTCCCCTCGACCGTTCATTAGCTCCATTTGACAGAGAGCCCTTCACACTAGGTTGGTATATTTCCTAGCTGAAAGATAATAATAATAGTCAACTTGTATAGAGTGCTTGCTGCATGCTTTTCACAGGCAAATCTCTTGTGACCATTGACCCAGTACTACAAAGTGGAGACCCTTAGAATCATCCTCATTTTACAGATAAGGAAACTGAGGCATGAAGAGGTAACCTCCAAAGATCACTCAGGTACCAAGTGGTGGGATAGAAACCCCAAGCAGATCAGCCTGACTGCAGAGCTCACACTCACAGCTCCTGGGCATGTCAGCTTCTCCGTGGATGTGAGCTGTGTACACACATCTCGTTCTCCTTTGGCAGAGGCATCGCAGGGTGCAACCTGGTGCAGAGGGAGGGACTGTGCTAAGAGACAAGAGGTCTGGGTCACCTGCTGCCACGGCTGCCACCGACCCCAGGGAAATCCTGTTTTCAGAGCTCACCCTCCTTAATTGTAAAATGGGTTTTCTTATAGGAGAAAATGCTTTATAAAACTCTGCAGTGCTAGTCAAAGGTTGGAGTTGGTTTTTGATGTATGTGTGGACTTGACAAAGCAATAGGGGTACAACAGTCCTTTTCCTTCAGAATTTGCACAAAATATTCTTGGATTGCAGCTCTGCCCACATGGAGTTGATTCGAATTTGATTCTAAAACTTAGCAATCATTTATTAAGTGCCTGCTTTGGGGTAGGTGCGTTACCCACCGTAAATAGTTTACCCACATCATCTGTAATCCTCACACCAGCCTGACAGTGGGGGTGTATTACTATCCCCATTTTGCAGATGATGGCACAGAAGCTTGGGGAGGGTGGGTAATTTGCATAGATTTGCATAATGAAGTGCAGAGCTAGGATATGAACCAATGTCTCTCTGACCTGAAGTGGGTATTCTGTTCCATCACACCACACTGCCACTGGGGATTCTGGGTTTCACGTGCTGTGAACTAGTGGGGCCCAGTGAAGGAGCCCCGAACTTGGAGAGATAAGAAGGCCAGAATCCCAGCCCTCCCCCAGCCTTCCCTTAGCCATACCCTGAGCAAGATATTCAGTCCTCTGTGGCCTCTGTCTCCTTATCTGTCAGTAAAATGACTTTCCTTTCTTGCCATTTCCTTGAACCACATCACAGCACATCTGAGTCACGTAAAACCGTGTCAATTATTTTAGATTAGGATTCACTACAGAGAGCTGTACAAATTACATGAAAATGAAGGCAGAGAGATTTGACTTCAGACTCCAATCCTGCTTACTACCACAGGACCCTCAGAGAAGTGAAATACTGACGCCAAATCCTTCAGATTAATCTCCAAACACAAAAGCTACCCTGTTAGAAAGATCCTTCTCCTCCTCCTCCTCCTCCTTCTTCTCCTTCTCCTTCTTCAAATTTTTAAGACACCCTTTCCTGATAATAGTGGCCCTACTCGTAAGTGGCTCACTACCTGCGATGCTTTGGGGGTACTAACCTCTCCTTACAATGCTTAGACCCTGAACATGCGGCTCCTACCCTGTCCAGAGAACACCCATATATTCGGGTCTAAGGATGTAAGTCCAAGTTTTGCAGTCCCGTGAGGATCTGACACAGGCAGCATCTTTTATATCTTCAGAACTCTCTCCCAAGCGACAGTGGGCTCTTCAAGAGGGCGATGGTATCCTTAGTGCATGTCATGGGCCTGGTATATACTCAGTCTTTAAGGAAGAGATCATGTTGTGAAAATGCAACTCCAGGCAGAACAACTGTGCCTGGGGATGAGAAGGAGGGAAAGAGAAAGGAGCTAAATAACAACTGTCCAGCATCCACACACCATGGGCCTGACCCTGCGTATAAGTTATCTTGTGATCCTTATAGCAAATCTATGCACTTTTAAACGATAATCCCCATTTTACAGATGAGAAAACTGAGACTCGAAAACCTTAAATAATATGCTTAAGGTCACAGAGGAGTTGCTGTAGACCTGAGTGAACAGTCGAGACATGTTTAACACATTGAAGACAAAGGGCATAGCTATTCTAGGGAAGGTCAGACAGAACAAAACATAAATTGCTTTGAATAACTTTGCAATGTAGAGCTCTCGCATCCTTCCAGCATCTCTACATGTCATCTGTTCCAAGAGAAAAGTAAAAACAAACAAATGAAACCCAACAGAAAACAAAATCATTTGCAGCACATCAGGAGAATCTCCTGATGTCCTCTGCTGCAAGTTAAAAGTTTTTCTGGAAATACTTGGATAGAAACTAAGGGGACTACTTTATTTAATGTCAAGTGTACCGTGGGATTGGAGGAAAATTAATTCTTCCATGGCAATTGGGTTTATTTCAGATGTGGGAATAAACTTGGGCTGTACAAAGAACACTTTGGCCAATAAAAGAGGACTAACATACCAAGAAAACATTAATCCTTTTTATCATCACTTACATAAAATAAAATGTTACAAAGAAGCACCGAGCCAGCTGTCTTAGTTTCCTAGGGCTGCCATAACAAATTGTTACAAACTGGGTGGTTTAAAGTAAGAGGGATTTTATTGTCTCACAGTTCTGGAGGCTGGAAATCCAAATTCCATGTGCCTGCAGGGCCACACTCCCTCTGAAACCTGTAAGAGAGAATCCTTCCTTGCCTCTTCTAGCTTCTGGTGTTTGTCCCCAATCCTTGGCATTCCCTGCCTGTAGATGCATCATACTCTGCCTTCTCCATTTTCACATGGCCTTCTCCCCATATCTGTGTCCAAATTTCCCCTTCTTATAAGGACACCAGTCATATTGGATTAGGGCCAGCTCTAATCCAATTTGACCTTATTTGAACTTATCACATCTCCAAAGACCCTATTTCCAGACAAAGTCACATTTATGGGACTAGGGATTAGGGGGACACATTCAAGCTGTAACACTCACAAAACTGAATGTACACTAAGCTCTGTGATCTTAGGCAACTCAATTTCACTGAGCCTATAAAATCAGATGGTTTGTAAGGGATTCTTCCAGGTCTAAACTTTCCGGTTCTTTGACACCTAAACTCAATCAGCTTCCTAAAGGCCCCAGAAACTCATGATTTCATCCAACTGTGCTCTTAAACCTCACGCTCATAAGGTCCTAAATTCAAGCCTGCCTGTTGTTTGTCCTCTACAGGAAAGAAACCAGCACTTTCTGACAAGGTAAGCCATTTCTCTGTTCTTTTGCAGCTTGTTCCTATTCCTGGCAAAGGATGGGGAATACTCACCTGTTTTCTTTACTGTCTTACAGCCCTCGGCTCCAGCGGGAAGGTAAGATGCTCTTCTGCATCCACAGGAAGGTTCACAGCAAATGGGTAGAACTCTGCCACAGCTGTTAAGTTTGTTTCTTACACATCCTTTCTCTGAACTATGCAGGCCTCTCGGGGAGAATTTATCCAAGCTATCAAAGCCTCCGTTACCACCAACCACTGAAAAACATGAAAGAAGCAGCCCTGTGCCAGGGAAGAAGCCACCTGTGCCAAAGTAACTGTCTTCTCTCACTTGAGCTTGTCATTCAGAGTGATTAACACCTAGTGCTAGCTCTACATGGGGGACCTAAAATGATGGGCCCTAGCAGGTGGGAGTGGACTCGTGCAGCTGCCGTGGAATGAGGGGTACTCGGGCTTCTCCAGTTGGATATAAAGTACCAGGGTCTCGGAGGAAATAGAAACCTAGCAAAGAAATGAATAGCGAGATACTCAAATGGAAGTATGAGAATTAGTGGTGTGTGTAGAGGTGGTCCCAGATGGCCAAATTTTGCGTTGTTTTCCTACCTTATTGTAGCAAAGCCTTCACAGTCTATAGGAACTGTCCCTGCTGTTTTATTTTTCGATTCAGGTAGCAGAAGGACAAGGTTTGTAGGTCACTCTAAGTGTCTTCCTTACTCATCAACCACATTTTATAATTGCAGAACACCGAGGTCTGCTCTAATATTTCCAGCCTTACTGTAAAGTCATTTGCAGCCTCTTCACCACACGGCACAAAGGCACCTGGACTCAGGCCCACACGCTGCGTACGGAGCCTGTGGCCAAGGCTTCCGTTCATTTCGTCTGCGAAACCGGGATTCGATTCGCAACTACCACCCTTGCTTGGTTGTTGTGAGGATTAAATCAGCCAGGGCGAGGGTGTGCCGACCACCTCAGTAATCAAGTTAAACAGATTTCAATGCGGTATTTTCCAAAATTCAAAATAAATGCAAAAAAAGTCATAATGAATAAAATATCAAAACGTTAAATTACACAGGACAAGGCGATGACATGGGAAGCATCTGATGCATAATAGGTGTTCAGCAACATTTCCTCCCCTTGACCCTCTCCCTAAGGAGACCACAAAGAGGATCCGGGCATTGGAGGGACCTACCACAGCTCTAAGGTCATGGCCACCACATCTGGGGGGCCGGCCTGCTCATCTGGCCCAATGGCACAGGCCCCTTTGGAAAATTCCCCAAACAGCCACATTCTCCAACTGCCTTCTGCCTCTGGAGGGAGAGCCCAGAGATGTTTGTTTGAAAACGTCAGCAGAGGAGACTATTGCCTAAAATGTTTTCATTTGCTTTGAGAAATATCTACTCAGTGAAATTTAATAGCTACTGAAGAGCTAGTTTGCTGACTACACCTTTTTTATTCAGTGTATATAATTATTTGCTGCAGTAGCTAAACAGAATGAAGGTTTGCCTAGCTCAGCTCGCAGTGATGACAGGACCCGAGCCACCAATCCTCCCCTCCACTCCCCCTCCCCTGCCTCTCTGCTTCCCCGCTTCCCACGGCTCAGTAGGTTTGATTTCGCGTTATTAGATCAAGTGAAACTTCCTATATCGTGAGGTGGGCTCTTGCAAACTCCTCATGCTCAGTTCGTTTTCTTTGCCCTAATTCATTTCAGGCATGGATGGGGACCAGAGAGAAGAGAGAATGTAAGTACAGAATGCTCGTTTGTAAATGCTTTGCAGGGGGAAATCGCTGCAGGCTCCATGAAGGTCGCATGCCTCTGAGCCTTTCCTGAATTCTGGCACCTGGAGCAAGGCCCCCCACAGTAGACTCCTGGATCTTGGGGACTGTCTGGGGCCTCGATCTTTCCCTCACGTCCTGTATGGCGTTGCTCCTGTCCCTCAGGGAGCTCCCAGGATGGCTGGGTTAACCGCAGCCCCATCACCAGGGGATAAAGAGCGAGGAGAGGGGGCAGGGTTGCAGGAGGAGCAATTGAGGGGCACCTGAGACTGGTCTCCTGCCAGAGTTTCTGAGGGCTCTGCTTTCCCTGCCAGTGCCCCTGCGACCTGAGAAAGAGGGAGAGCTAGCAGTCACTGAGCACCTGCTGTGTGCACCTGGCCTCGCCTAGTGGTGTTACAATGACCAGGTCTGCCTCTGAAAAAAGTCTCTTGTCCTAGGCCGACCAGGAAGGTCGGTCACCCTAGCTTTGCACATGTTTTGCCCAATGACCCTATGCAGAACCATCTTTTCTCCTTTACCAGGAGGGAACTGAGGCTCAGAAAGGGTAAGCAACTTGCTCCTAGTTGCACAGCTCATAAATCTGAATCCCAGTCTGTCCGATTTCCTCTGTAAGAAGCACTCCAAAGACCATCAACCCCCAGGCCCTGTTCAAGTGCTCAGTCCACACGTGCCTGCTGTGTACGTGGCTCCGTTTAGATGGTGTGCTCGTTTAGATGAAGCACTCAGATACGATGGACACAGGCAATCAATCCCCCAGCACACATGCAGAGGAGCAAACACGCAAAAAACAATCACAGGGTGATTGGTGGAGGTTAAGGGAGAAAGCGATCCACGTGGGCCAAGGAGCAAGGGGTGACTACCTAGAGATTTGTGATGGCCTCTGAGTGATGGGAGGACACAGATCACCCTCAGAGACAGCACCAGTGCGTCCCGGCCTTAGGAAAGTTGTGAGTGAAGGCAGGTGGGTGACAGTGCCCCTGGAGCCTGCAGGGGCAGTGAGGACAGCAGCTTGGCTCCAGAGCCACAGGGACAAAGAGCAGGTAAGGGGGAACAGTGAGGGTAGCACCCTGTTCCTGAGGTCCCCAATCCCCGGAAGGATCGATGCTGGTTGTCATAAGGAACAGTGTCATATATTCTGAACCAGAGAGTGCGTGTTTGCCTCAGTGCTGCAGAGTGAGCTCAGGGTGGGGGGTTCTGAGAGCCCGTGTGCCTCCGTGCAGCCCTTTGCTGGGACTCACGGGTAGCCCACTGGAATTAGTGATTGTGACGGTAACTCTTCTTGCCCTCTGTCTCAGTTCATTGTAGGGCAAATAACTCACTTTTATTGAGCACACATTATGTGCCAGGCACTTGTACCAACTAATCTTAACAACACTTTGAGGAAGGTGCTAGTGCATCAGCACTGAGCTGGCCTAACAATCCCACATTTGCAACTTTAGTCTATTACTGCAAGGCAAAATTGTTTGGCCTCACTAAACCTAATCTCTTATTTGAGGAGCAGGGGGATAAAGCCTTCCCCTGCTAATTTCACTAGTTGCTGTGAAGATAAATGAGCTGAGGGATGTGGCTGTGCCTTGCAGACCCCACTGTAAAGAAGTGAGGTCGTTTTTCTGTTAAGAAGAGTGACCGTTGCAAAGCAGAGCCACAAAGAGGCTGAGTTTTGGGTCAGACTGGTGTGGGGACGAATTCATTTTTTGTAACCCTTGGCCAGCTGAGAATCCTTCCTGAGCATCTTGTCTCCATCTGCGAAACGTAAAATCCTTGAAGGGTTAGTAGAATTGAAAGCAAACCGTATGACTCGGGCACATAGTAGATTTTGTCATTATTATAGCTGCCACTTTCAGGCTTTTCAGAATCTATTTCATGCTAAGTATCTGCAGAGAGTTTCAGATTGACCATACTCAGAAGATCGTTTGTATTTTAAAAAAATCTTAAGCCATTTAGCAAGTCTACTGTTCTCCATAATACATTTATTACAGAGAAGAATAACTACTAAAGAAAGAACAGGGACACTTTTTATTATGGAGAAATGTAGTTATTTTGGGAATTGTGTTTTGACAGTAAGTTAATGTCTTTTATTTTTCTCCCCTTAACCAGGATGAAGATGATGGTATGTTCAGAAAAGCCTTCTTATTACTTATAACTCACTCCTTCATCTTTCTATTCAGGCATACAGACAGAATCATTTAGTAGAGGAGCTCCTTAAAATCAATTATAATTATTAAGTTAAAATTGAGTTGACCTAAGTCAGTTGGTATACTGTACAGCTGTAATCAAATTGAATTATTTGGTTGGATTACCAAAGAGAACTGTTAACTTTGTGTATAAGAACACAGACTATTTAATTGGACAACCAAATTAAAAATTGCATGCATAGCTTGACAGTAACTGTCAGATGTTTATACCTTCTAACATGGTGGGTAGAATCACTAACTGAAGATCAATGAGATAGAAGAGAATTTTGGCTTTCATGAAGCAAAGCAACACGAAACTTGTGAATCATTTCAGAAGTTCACAGGCTTTCCAAGGGACAATTTTCTGCCAAGTTGGCCTTTCAAACATTAAAAGTAAAACAAATGTGCATCATACAGAACGATATAGAATGGCAGTATTTTTTAATGAATTGTAAGGTGGTAAATCATGTGGAAGAACCATGGGGGTGGGATTCCACCCAACCATTTCAGAATTATATCCAATCATTTTTGCATTTTTGTATTGCCCTTTAGGTTAGCCTTTCCTGACTGGGGTCCCTTGGGAGGTAGTTCTGAATGTCCCTTGGTGACACTTGGGTTGATTGTGGATCCTGAAATTCCCCCTTTTTCTTCTCCACAGTGCATCCAAGACCTTTGCCCCAGCCAGCACTGCCCTCCATGAGTTCCAATACTTTCCCTTCAAGATCTACCAAGCCAAACCCCAAGCATTCCCTCCCGTTGCCTCACGCACCAGGAGCATTCTCAGAAAGGTTTGTGGCGATGTTGCTAAGTTCTAACTTAACATCACGTCTGTGGTTGGGCACAGCTAATGACAGATAGGTGGAGGAAGAAAGAAATGAGCCAGTGAGTAGAAGGCCATAAGAAAGAAAACCAAGCTGAGCCTGGAGGACATCGTGTGTTAACTCACAGCTGTCCCCTGAGTCTCTGAGCTCAGGGTAGGGGGGTTACAGAGTTGACACCACCTTCCCCACCTGGGATGGCTCCAGACAGAATGGATCCTTTGGAAAGAAATCGAGAATGTTCTTACTTTGTGAGTTTAAAAAGAAAAAGAAAAGCAAACAGAAAAATGACCGCTTAAGAAACAGTGAATAAAAGTCCATCCTCCAGTTTGGATTGGAAAAGAGAAAATGTGTCTTGGCACTTAGCAGCTGCCAGGATTCATCGCTTAGGTCTGTCTCTACTGGGTCTGTATTCTCAGTGGTTCACCATAAGGCTGTCCAGAGGCGGAGACACAAGCAGAGACAGACTCAGGGCATTCCTCCCCAAAGCAAGCCAGCAGGCTACCTCCTGCCTTCCCAGGGCCTCCCACCCTCTGGGCTCACCCTCTCCCATAATACTGAAAGGGAGGGGCCCAAGACCCCACCCTACATATTGCGGGAAAACCCAGCTATCAGCAGCCCTCCCTCCACCCTTGCCGAATATCTGGGAGGGTTCTGGGCATCTTGCATGTGTCCTGGGTGCCCTTGCTCCGATTTTCTATTGCTTCTCTTTTTTCCCATCTCTGGGCTCTTTACCTTCTTCCTCTGTGTCTGCCACTTTCTCATGCTGCTTCATCCCACACTGCACCCCATCCTTTCCCTTCATCCTTGCAAAATACCAGCCACACCAAGAGCAGACTTTCACTGAAGGTCTTGGTTGGGGAGGTACTGCTTAGCCTGGAGCGGCAGCATTTCTGGACAGCCCACTCACCAGAGGTGCTGTTACTCTCTGACCTCTCTCTCTGCTTCTCACCCTTCCTACTCTCTGTTGCAGACCATCAGGTCCTAGAGGATTCGCTATTTGCAAGCAACATACCCATTAATATGTTTTTGGGTTTTTTTTCCATCAAAAGAAAAATCCTCTCTCTAGGGGACTTCTTCCAGTCTCCAAATTCAAAGACCTCAAACATTTTTCAAAAATTTTTTAAATAATTTTAAGTGCCTTTTATGAAGTTTTTTGTTTCCTTCTTTTGGCTTATGAAGCTGACTTTGCGGTCATCATGGGACAGCAGCGAAATTCACTGGCCAAGTTCCTTCCCATCTTGGCCCAGCTCCCTTGGTTTCAGGAAGAAGTGATAACAAAGGAGGCAGCATTTGCAGTCCAGCTTGCCTATCCCAGTTTCTCATCTGGTCCTTTACCGCACCCCAACTCAAAACCTGTCCTCTTTCTGTCTCTGCAGCAACAGCAGTTTTCCGCAGAGTGCCTCCCTGCCTCCATACTTCTCTCAAGGTTTGTACTCTGGATTCCAGCTACCTGCTCTGGGCAACATGCCTTTAAGACTGGATTCCCAGCCTGCCCCAAAACCTTCTGGCAAAGCATCTGACTTCCTTCTTGAATATTTAATTCAGTGCCTGTGATGTGCCAAGGACTGTTGGGTTGACAGGTGGCTACAAAATCATGACACATGTACACACTTCACCAGGACACTGGCTCTAATCTTCCCATACAGAGCTTTTCCTCCTCTCTCTCTCCAGACAGAGCTCAGGGTAGTGCTTGGTTTTCTCTGTAGTTTTAGGTTTCCAAGACGAGTTGACCCTGGGGTTGTAAGGTGAAGAAGATGTTTTCTAAACCTTAACCTGCAAAAGAATCCCTTGGAGCATGTTTGAAATACATGTTAAGTGAATTCTGATTCAACAAGACTGGGGAGTCTGCATTTTTAATACACACCTCCTCTGTGTGTCCATGACCAACATTCTCTTAGAGCAGTGTTCTTGAACTTAATGTTCATACATGTGAATCACCTGTGGATTATATGAAGCTGCAGATTCCAGTTCAGTAGGTCTGAGGTCGGACCTCAGAATTCCCGGTGACATTGGTTCACTGTGAGTAACAGCAGAGTCTTATAAGGTAGGACCAGATTGTGTTGATTTTTTAACCTCACGAGCTGGCAAGTGACTGGCACATGGCAGGCACTTTTAAAGTACTTGTGGCATGACCAAGTGTTGAATGACTATGGAAAAGTTTCCCAACTCTGGTAAATTTTCACCATGCTAGGAAACTGGCCTGGGTGATGCCAGAGCTTCTGATTTTTCTCTTGAACAAAAAGCCATAAATATGGCTTTTAATGTAAACTCACCCAAATTTTAAATGTTGACTTAAAGTTAGAAAAACAATGCTGTGAAGAACAAATAAAACACTTTTTTGTGGTCTTGGTCCATCTGCAGAAACACTAATGTGTGTTTGATAGAGCAAACTACATTAGTAAATTGAATTACAGCTCAAGAGTAAACAGCACTTATTCTGGATCACATCTCTTGCTTTTATTTGGATACTTCACACATATGTGTGTTATCCTACTGTGACTCCAGTGGCATCCACTAAGTGGTCAGTATTTCCTAAGCATTTCCCTAGGGTTGCCATGGCCCACCCTCTCCAGTTTCCCACATTACCCACAACTCCCTAGGTTTTGGGAACCCATATTTGTGTTACCTGCCTGGCCCCCATAGCATTTGAGTTCCAGATACCTCACTTATAGCAATATTTCCCAAAGCAAGTTCCACAGATACCTGGTTTTATGGGTTGGTGATGGGGATAAGTAATACAAATAATTGGTGAATTATTTTGTAGAATGCTACCTTAATCAAAATTCACCTTTTTTCCCTCAAGACTGCCAGGATACTTGGCCCTCAGTGTGCTCCAACATGAAGAGGGTAAAGGTTGTGTTGTGTATTGTCCAAAAACCTTTCACAGCTCTCTGGAGGATCTACAAATTAAGGGCAGTAAATGGCTGCAATAAAAATATGTGCTTGAATGGCTGCTTGTGAATCTTGATTTTATATTCCTGGCCTGCAGGTTGACAAGCAGAAGAGAGTAATTTCTCAACTCTAATATGGCCATGACATATAGACCTGGGTTCTATTACTCTCCTATATTGTTAGATGCCACTCAGTCATTCAACAAGCGCCATAAAAGTGCTCGCCATGTTGGACTGCAAAAGTGGGGGTGGGGAAGGTCTATCAGGAGCCTGAAGAAGGAAGCTACTGGTAAGTCAGAACCAGCCTTATCTGCTTAGTTGGGAACAAAGAAAGGCTATCTTAAATAATCCTGGGGACAGGGCTCCGGGGACTTCAGGCTTTCCCATGTAACTCTCTTCCCTTCAAAGCCATGTGGCAGCCACAGTTTGCCATTTGCGGCATGTTATAGATGCAGTAACAACCTGTGCAGAACCATCCGACGTGCGTGTTGACATGTGTGGGCCCCAAGTGACTCAAAGTGCCCCGGTGGTTCTTATTTAGGAACAGAGATGTCTGGGGGCCACAAGTTCAAGTCTTGGCACATGACCAGTTTAGCCTCTCTGAGCCTCAGTTTTCTCACATGTGAAATGAAGATGATATTCCCCTGGCAGTGTTGCTGTGAGCGTTAAAGGAAACAAACTGCCCCACTCAAGGCTGCTATAGTAGTGCTGAGTAAATACTTGCTGAATGAATGAACGAATGGCAGATGAATGCTTAAGAGAACATTAGGTTAACTGACTTTTAAACAATTTTTAGAGAATTGTTCTGGCTCATAGAAAATTGGCTTGGGATTACAAGTCAACAGAGTCAAGCCTTACCTGAGGTTAGAAAACAGTCTCAGAAAGTTTCAGGGAGCTGTAAACAAGAAAAGAAGAAGTTTAGAGATGTGAGACACAGGTGCTGGGTAATTTAGTAGTAATCACAAGACTTTGTGATGGATTGATCAGATAACCTGTAACTGCTTCCACGTGAGTCAAAAAGTTTTACCTCTGTAGAATATTCAGTAAAGAATAGCAAGTGGTAAACTTTGGTTCTAACAGTTAGTAATATCCTCAAGATAATTTTGCCTTGTCCTGGGTAGCTGACATTTCTTTTTGTAAAAATGATGAGGAAATAATGATATTTGTTACTGCATTGCCACTCTATCAGTGGTTGCAAATCCATTCGAGGTATATGGGGTATGGTAGGAATCTATGAACCATCTGTCTCTTGAGTATTCTTTTTGATGTTCACCCTACCATGACTCGGTGACTCCTTTGTAAATGGCTCTAGTCACTCAGATTTCAAAATTGTGTTCTCAAAATTGTGCTGGTACAGTTATATAATAATGCTTGAACAGTCCATGTGGTTTTTAACAGGTATTATTTCTGATGTCATGATTTCTTGAAATGTTAATTATCTGAACAATTGCAAGGATGTTTTGGGGGGGTCATAACAGAAGTAAAAAATAGCTTACAGTAAATTTTGAAAATTCTATGCTTTTGAAGGTCTCAGCAGCAGACCACCTCCCCGAGGTACAGCTGAAGGCAGGGGCTTCCCCTTGCCAGTTCCAAGCAAACCGTGGTTGCCATCCCCTGGGGAAGATGAGGTAATAAAGCATATATTTTTATTTTTGTTTTACTTTTCCCTTAGCAAATGAATCATTAGTAACTCTCACTGAATTCTCTTTTGTATTTTTATCTTCTATTAACTTTAAGTTTTTTAGAGGGAAAAAAATTAAAGGGAAGGATTCCGATGAAAATAATATGTTCTTTTACCTTAGTGCTTCTTTTATGGCTTTAAATACAATGAGAAAAATAATTCTACTTTTTTTTTTTAAACTCTGTTACCTAATTTCTGGCCTTGAATAGGTCATTTTACTACTGATTAACTCAGTTTTCTCATTAAATTTATTATTATACCAAATTAAATAAATTGTTATAGCTGTAGCATTTCTGATTAGGGTTCTACTATACATAATGGATGCTTATTCACAGCTTCCTTTGGAACGACAGTCCTGATAAAAAACAGTTCATTCAAAATATCTTCTGCTTAGCCTTGCCTAAATGATTCTATAGTCAAATTAAAAAAGCAAATGTTCAGACCACATGAAATTGAGGTGGTGATTTATGTAAATTATGACTTGGAAGCTTTTCTTTTCACTTATATATGTGGCCACTAAAATTAATTTAGTTTTAAAAATTTACATTTTCAGAATTCATTAAATGAAGACTGGTACGTTTCTTACATTACCAGACCAGAGGCAGAAGCGGCTCTTAGAAAGATAAACCAGGTACTCTGCCCAAATTTATTTCTAAGTAGTTGTAAATATTAATGGAGGGAAAAGACGGGAACTAACTTTTCTTGAGTAGCAATTACAGGCTAGGACTTCTGCTAGGTGCTGTTCATGTCGTGATACCTATGAGATCCTTTGGTGCCAGCTTTACACTTTCCAGAAGTTATAGCAATGATTCCAAGGATGGCAGGGAAAATCTAAATTCAGGCAATCATTTATCTGGCAGAATCTTAAGAGGTTTTATTAATGAAAAGCATCCATCTTTTCACAGGAATTATACAGTATCAAAAGGAGACTATCTTTCCTCCAAATGTCTAACATCTTACCAGTTCCATCTTCCTCTTAAGATACTGCTACCATCCACATTGATGGGAAGGGACTCACGTCTTGATAGACAGCAGCAGCTTTATCCCTTCCCTGGAAATTTCTAGCTTGTCCTTTTTTTTTTTCCTTTTACTGTTTTATTGAGTTAAACTAAAACAAGGAACAACTCATTAGGCCAGTTCTTAGGAAAGGTACTTTAAACTTCAAAGAATATAAATTTTTGTACCTTATATATGATTTTCCATCTTTTTTTTTCACTCTAATCCATATTTTATTCCTCCATCCTGACGACCCTGGGATCTAGCTTGTCCTTTAGTATCATGAGGTCTTAACCTTTTCTGTGGCATCATGCTGAACTTTAACCTTAACTCTACATACAGAGAAGGGAAAGCAAAGATCCTTCATCTTTCATGCAGAGAGGATGCTGGGGTGCTGTAACTGCACCTAAAGTATGCAGCCCCACTTCTCAACCTGAGCTGCACATTTCAATAACCTGGAGAGCTTTAAAAATTCCAGATGCTTGAAACTCACCCTGAGAGACTCTGATTTAATTAGATCCAGGGTGCTGCATGGTGGGCTTTGGGCATCATCAAAGCTCCACAGGTAATTCTAATGAGAAGCCAAGGCTGAGAATCACTGGTCCAGAGGTATGCTTGTTTAAAAGAGACATTCTGCTTGGTTCAAATAACTGGCAATAAAAAGAACAAAGGAAAGCTTTTACTGCAGATGGATGGCTAATTTAAAACCATCCTGATTGAACATAGGAAAGAGGGAGCAGTTTGAATGAGTCCTTTTACTAATTAATTCTATTTTAATATTAGATCTTTACAGTATAAATATCATATAGAAATAATTTGTTTCATGATATTTTGAAGAATAGAACAAATCATGCCACTATTTTAGTAAAGATCAGAAAAAATGTGATAAGAACAAAGGGACAGTTCATATTCGATTTTGGTTTAGTTGTGTGATAGATGAACCACTCTATCTAGACATGATAGGTTTTGAAAGGGGTGAGTTTTGTAGGCGTTTGGGTGTTTTCTAACTTCAGATGTAGAAAGAAGGGATTAAAGAATTAACTCATGGGAGTAGGAAGGTATGTCTTTAGTTTAACAATAAAGTCCTTATTTCCCTGGCCCTTTGTCCACTCAACCACAAACTATATGTTTTACTACTGAAAAAGGGATTTCACTTTCATCAAGAGACCTCAAAGAGGTTGACTTGGAAATTTCTCTGACACAATCTCTGTTGCCTCTTTCTTCACAACCAGAAAATTTATAACACTCAAGCTCTGTAGCTATTTGGGGAACTGAATGCTTGCTGACTTGTTGACTGATAGGTTTTGCAGATCCCTAGAGGCTTCTCTACTGCTCTTGAAGGCAACAGAAGCATTGACTTTTACTGTTCCCAGAATAACAAGAATTTATCCTTTTAGGATGGCACTTTTCTGGTTAGAGACAGCTCTAAAAAAACAATAACCAATCCATATGTCCTCATGGTGTTGTACAAAGATAAAGTTTACAACATCCAGATCCGTTATCAGGAGGAAAGTCAAGTTTATATGTTGGGAACTGGACTCCGAGGGAAAGAGGTAAGGACTTCCAGTTTCACAATTTCCCCAAATTCTCTTACTATGCCTCTCTGCTTACCTACATATGTAGAGCCTCACTGTAACATTTTTTGGGAGTCCATAAGGTATGGCCACTTCAGGGTTAAATCACATTAATGAACATCTTCATTTATTGTGAGATGTTACCAGTAGTTACCTCTCTCATAGGCTTCTTTATTATCTTTTATTCCAAATAATCTATAATCACATGAATAGCTTTACAAAGGAGAAAAAGAATGTTACCACATAAATTTTTAAAAAATAGAATTCAATGGTGTCAAAGGCAAATCCCTTCTATCATTCACCTCCGTGACATTCTTAGTGTAAGACTGCAGTGTACTTATAAGGCTGTATTTTAAATCAACACTACCTGGAAAAAAGGAAAGAATGGAGATATTTGGATAATTTCCTTACTAAAAATGGAGGTTTGGGCTCTGACATGGCCAAATTGCCAAGGAAATTTTCCTTTTTTCCTCAAAGGATTAACTTCTCCTGCTGTTCACACTGTAGGTGGTAATCCCAACTGGTGTGAAGGAAACCCCTTGGGGCTGCTTTTTGGAAAAAGAGAACTAAGCTAAATTTAATGCCCCAAACATGCTCATTAAGTACAATGTTCCAGAGGAGGAGCTACTGAATCAATCATTTCCAGAATGAGAAACAGCAAGTCATAAGTTCCACATCACTCCAGCTATTTTTAAGTTATGGTAATGTTAGTGAGCAGAAAAAAAAAAAAAAACATGATTTTTGGTACTGTTTGCAATACCAGTTCAGTGTGGATAGAACTGAGCTCCTTAGGTTCTATCAAAGCAGAGGTGACCGCCCTCCAAAGTTGCTTCTCTTGGTCTAATGTGGGAGGAAAGACGTATAAGACACTCATTGACATTGCCCTGGAGGGAGACACTTGGCAGAGCATAATCCTGTGTCTGGTGTCCTAGGTGACATCTGACCCATGTCTAGAAGGATGAATGGGTTTCCCATTTGGTCAATAGAGACAGGGTGATCCTGGTAATGATGCGAAGCCGTGGCTACAGAGCCCATCTGAGTGTGGAGGTGGTGGTGGGCAGAGCAGAGACGTTACAGAGGCACTGTTGTGCAGGGTCTGATATCACCTTCAGACCCTGGGAACTATGCCTGACCTCCTGACTCTCTCATATACTCCTGAAGACTGAGGGGTGAAGTGGGGGTGCAGAAACCAAAAACACGAACAAGAGTAACCCCAGGGCAACACCCAACAGGAAGTTAAAAAATAGATGTATTTTAACTTTTTTCATGGTGTGTTGGATGTGGGTGAGAAAATTTTTTTCAAAGTTCTGTGGCAGGAATCATGAAACTCTTTGCCAGATTTTACAGTTTATTTTATTTAATTTATCTTTACATATAGTTTCTTTAATCCTCATAACTTCAAGAGGTTTATATAGATGAAAAATCCAAGGGTCAAATTCATGCTCTCCGTTCTGAAGTTGATTTATCTCCCTATTTTTTATCTTTCAGGACTTTTTGTCTGTGGCAGATATCATTGATTATTTCAGGAAAATGCCGCTTCTGCTCATTGATGGGAAAAACCGAGGCTCCAGATATCAGTGCACCTTAACATATGCTGCAGGGTATCCCTAGTAAGTCAGCCAAGCAGATCAACTCTCCTCCTGCTTCTGTTGTCAAAATGGGAAGATCAATCACCCTCAGTGGACAGACAAACACTTCGGACTGATTGGAATTCCTCAATATGGAATATGAGGGTTTTGTTGTTTTGTTAAAAAAAAACACAAAAAACAAACAAAAACAAGGTTAGAAATGAAGACTGTCGAATATTCCATAATTTATTTATTATGCTTCAATATTTGTAAGGTGCATAAGTAATAATGTTCACACTTAAAAGTCTAGAGGTATACTGTAATAATTCATTTGAACAAAATAGATATGTATTTTTGAACACCCATTTCAAGGTACAGTTGTTAACCCAGCTACAGAAATAATTTGGGGCAACTTTAAAAACATTTGGACTGCATAGTTTTGGGTTTCACATAAAACTGATTTTTGTTTGAATAGACAAATCTTTGTCAGTCAGAGGCAATCATCAATTTTACAAAAATAATTTGAAAATTACTAAAATATACTTTCTCAGCAGCAATAATTTAAGACGCTTAAGTATAATTTCATTTTTTCTTATTTGGTGATATTTTGCTGGGGGGATTTTTGTGTACTTTTAAATGAAAAGAAAAATTGCATGTTGGGATAACTTCCTGGAATTAAAATTAATTCTTTTTGGTTTACTTTTGGGTTCCTAAAACAAATTATCATTTGATGCATACTATTATATTTCATGTTTTTAAGAAACTGTAAGCTACAGATACCAACAGAAAAACATTTTAATTTAGACATGAGGTCGATTTTTGTGTCAAACGCAAATGGGTTGAAGTTAGCACTTCACTATATCCCAGCACCCACATCCCATCCACTTCACCCTGCATCCAACTCCAAAAGCATTGTCAAGTAATGGAGATTTTCCTATAGGCATTCTGGGAAGATGAGTGATGCATATAAGAAGAAAGATTAATCAGACTTTCCTATTAGTTAACTTTACTCTTTCTCTTTTTCCATCTCTTCGTATCCCCCAGCAATTGTCATAAAGCCCCTTCTCTTCACCTTCCCAAAAAGCCTCTATAAATTCTCTAAAGTAATTCAGTTTTTCCTTCAGCTTATGTATCTCAACACAAAAATGTTAGACATTTAGCAAAACAAAGACCTGGTATTCAGCAAAACAGTGAGAATTGAGTTTTCAAGCTTTTACCCTTTGGGTCTTTGGTTATTATTCTACACCTTTTATTAACAACAATTTTTAAAATTTACTTCTTTGCTTAAAGTACGAGTTTTCTGGATGACAACGATTACCTTGTGTCTTCATTTTCATGACCTGATAGAAAGGAAAGGGCATGGGAAGGGATCTAGAAATCATCTGATACAAACAGGAATTCTTAAAATAACGAGTATGTGAAGACTTAGCCAGTGATGTTAAAAATGGTGTTTCACAAAACTTAGAAACCAGAAGATCTCAATTTAGGGCCCAGAACTTGGGAGTTCAAAAGCTTGTATTCATCTATGTATTTATTCAACAGGATATTCAATGAGCATTTATTTACTGTCTAATATGTGTTAAACACCGGGGTTGGTTTAGGTAGTGGAGATAGACTACAGTTCTGTTATGGAGTGAGTTGAACTTGCCTTTTACTTCATGATATTCCATTCTCTGTATTTTAAAAAAATCTAGAGTCAAGTACATGATAGATTCCAAAGCAACTATATGGTAGCAAATCTTGTTTACAAGGTAAGACAAAGCTTGTTATTTTATCTATGACTTTTTTGGGGGAAGGAGACAGAAACTATGAAGTTTTAGGATAAAGGTGTTCTAGGCCACTGCTATGACTGAAATCACTGGTGCATGTGTTTTATATCACTAGCATTCTTCATCCTCTTCTTCAGGTACCAGTGACTCCATTCTTTCTGCATGGTGTCACCTCCTTTGGCCATAGACTTGGTGTATGACCCCAGTCTTGCCAATCACAGTTGTGCAGGACCCTGTTCAGGGATAAACATCTAACCAACGCTAAGCCAGCCAGGCTCCTTCTCTGGAATGTTAAACACAGAGGCTAGGCCAGAGGCTCCTTCTTTCCTCTAGGGTCATGAAAAGACAATGCCATACACTTGATATTGTCTGCTGCCATGCCTCTACCCGTTTCTACCCACCATGGAGGAAAATAGTCTATAATAGGAAAGAATTAGATCAACACAGAGAAACTGAACTGGAGAGAGCCACCTGATGAATTTAGTGGAGTCTCTGAGATCTACTCCAACATAGATTTCCAAGTCACATGACCCAATAAATGCTTCTGTTATCTTGAGTTGTTTTGGCACTTATAGCCAGGAGAGTTTTGCTTAATATAAACTTATATCATCCATTAATAATTTAGTAAGTCTCTTTCAACCTGAGTCAAATTCAAGCATAAGGTAAAGGATAAGCAGTGTCTCATGGCCAATTTCTGACATCATACTTTTGCCATTAGTGAAATCAATCAACCATTCTTTGAAACATTAAAACACCTACAAAACAGACTTACAGAACATGAAATGATTCTAACTTTAGTTTTATTTTGTTTTAAATTTAATTAAATATAAACTCAATCTCCCAGATATTTTTTAATTCTACAATACAGTTAGTCATTCACAGCAAACACATAAGAAATTAGATAGAAAAATTGTTACAAGCAAGGGATACATCTGACATTTTAGACTCTTCAAAGAGGGAACTGTTTTCTGTTTCCTTTAAGTCCTCTGTCTTCACAGGATAATTAAAATGTAGAATAAGATCAGACAGCAGTAACTGGGAGAGTTCTGTGCAAAACAAAACAATGGCAGATATAATCTTATTGTAGCACATATGTGAAAGAAACAACTATTTTTACTTTAAGTAGCAAATAATTTCTAATTTAGTTTTTTTGACGTTATTATTGATCAAACTACAACTTAGGTGTGACTGCTTTTAAGTTAAATTCAGATTTATATACCACAAAATAAGCATGACATAAAATTTTACTAGAGGGTTTCTTCAGCCAAGCTAGTCAGTTCTGTTACTGAATTGCAACTTGATTTATGCAAATTTGATTTTTTCATTTTTAACTTATTATTTTTTATCTAAGTTATACAAGCACATAGTATAAAGAAAGAGATCTATAAGGCTCGTTACAGACAAGAGAATTTCTTACTCTCCAGAGGCAACCACTTACAATTTTTTAACTTCTTTGGGTTTTGTTGCTTTTATTGTCATTGTTTATTTTTACTTCCATACCATCAAATGACAGGCTATTGGTGGGGGGGGGGGGGGAGGGGGGAATGGGGGCTTTACCTGCTTTTGACTACAGAAATTAAGATTTAGCCCTCTTAACTCAACCCCACCCACCAAAAACACATTTTTTGCTAGCTCAACATTTGTTTAAATGTTTTGATTATGTAAATATTCTACACAGGTGAATCCTGTAGCTTATTTCCCTTCCTTCAAGCCACCCCCACCCTCCAGGCGCAAGTTAGTAGTGTCTTCTCATTGCTTAATTATCACAAGTATATCCCCAAATTCCCCCATTTAGGTAAATGTCCTCTCAGTAAACTTAAGTGCCTTAGCTATTCTACTGTTGAAAAAGTCTCCCCTCTCCGGAAGCCTTCTGATCTCCTCTAGTCTGGATGGACTGCTCTCTAGGACTGCTGTACAGTGCCCATCTTGGGAACTCCCTTCACCATTATTCTAGGGAGTCCTTCCAACCCTCTCTGGTGTTGTTCTTTTTCTAAAATCTCATCTCTTTTTTTTGTCTGCTCTTTCGTTTGGGAGATTACAGACTCAATTGCTACCTGAGGGGAGAAATATATGTCTGAAAATTTCTCTCCCTACATATATTTTAGAATAATTGATTGACTGGCTATGGAAATCTGGGTTGGAAATAATGTTTCTTTCCATGGGCATTGCTGCATTGTCTTACAGCTTCCAGTGTTGCTACTGAGAATTATCATGATTCTCAATCTTTTTTTGTTGTTGTTCTGGGAAGCTTCAAGGATCTTTTTATTCTCCTAGCATTTTGAGATTTTCACAATATTGTGCCTTGCTTGATATGGCTCTATTTTCATGTATTGTGCTGGGCTCTTTCATTGTAGAAACTCATATCCTTTGGTTCTGGGAAATTTTCTTAGCTGATTTCTTTGATGAATTCTTCAGCTCTATTGTCTATGTTCTCTCCTTCTAATACTCCTACCTATTGGATGTTGAATTGCCTGGACTGATCTTCCAATTTTTTCCTCTAATATTTTCCATCTCAATCTGTTTGTTCTATCCTCTAGATTTTCTTCATTTTCAAACCCTTCCAGAAAGCTTTTCGTTTCTGCTGTCTCATATTTAATTTCCAAGTGCTCCCTTTTGTTCTATAAATATTTCCTTTCCTGTCAGCGTTTGGGTAGCCAAGTAGGTAAAGTTGAGGGTCTCATAATTCAGTATATAAATTGTCTTATACCAATTTTCCATACAATACTTTCTCCATCAACCTGCAACTAGTGGCTCCAGGCCAGAGATTCCCTGTTTTACCATCTCAGAAAATAAATCTTGAGTCTTCTCTCACAGAGGAAGAATAGTTGCCCAGTCATATCAAGGCAGGAAGAGAATCAGAGGTCTACAGCTTTTTAAATAGACATTAAGCCAGTCCTCCTGTTTTTTAGCTCCCCCTTTACCCCTAATTCTTAAGGATCTTGATGCCACCATTTATTCACTTTGGAGCTGTTTCTTGGCTTTACCCAGTTTAGGGTTCAGGTTTCTGAGGCCAATTAAATATTACTTCTTGTCCATTTGCTGTACATTTGCTTTTTGTTTTGTTGCTATTTCATCCTGAGATCTGTCTTGTAGGTTTCTGTCTTTTTAAAAATCACTTCAAATTTAAATCTCAGATCTGCTACTTACTAGTTGTATAACTTTGGGAAAGTTAGTTAACCTCTGTCTGTTGCCTTATCTGTAAATCTGATGATAACAGTGCCTATCTCATTGAGTTATTATGAAATTCAGTGAGTTCATTTATGTAAAGCTCTTGGAAAAGTGCCTAGATTATGGTAAATGTTATTTACTGGCATTATTATATGAGGAAGTAAGGTTACATGGAGTGCTCATTCAATCCACCATGTTTACCAGGAGTCTACCCCTCCTTGTCCAGCTCTACAGGTCCTTCAAATCCTATTTGTAAGACATCCCACACAACTTTTCAAGAACACTCTATCATATATATAATTTCTATTTTGTTTCATGAAGGAATGATCCCTAAACTGCAAAAGTTAGAATAATGAAGTTGGGGAGGACTCTAAAGCTTCCCTAATGGTTTTAAATGAATTGAGACATCCAGAACCACTTATTAATTTAATAAACATTTTCGAAGAATCTATTATATCAAGGTACTATGTTAAGTGCTAAGAATTCCCCTTAAGGAGCTTACAGTTAGCCGGGATAGTAAAAGTAAACATGCAATGTGTTAGGTGATCTGAAATGGTAAAAGGGGTACTGTTCTTGCTCAAAAAATTTTCCAGTGAAAGTGACCTCACTAATTAGCAGCTGTTAACTTGGTGTTGTGGTGATAGCAGTGCAGCAGTGAACATTCTGGAGGAAGAGACTCCAGTTAAAGCATAGACATAGAAGAAAGCATGCATGGATATGCAAATAGTTCAGTATGGCTAGAATACAGAGTTCATGGGGAGAAAAGACTGAGTTAAGAGACTGGAGGTATAGGCAGAGGCCTGATCACTAAGAGGTCTTACAGTTCATTCTAGGAGTTTGGGACTTTAAGATACCACTGGGATTTGCATTTTAGAAAAATAAACCTGGCTTTAAAAAAGCTAACCAAATTTCTTTAAAGGAGACTCCTCAAAGCCTTTGTTAATATGTACTGTGAATTTTTTAGAAGAAATACATAGCATAAAGCACTCCCAAACTTGTTTGACCATAAGAACATGGATTTAATTTTTTTCTTGTAGACTACCTGTTAACATCTCTTGAAACAGAGTTCATAGATCAAAGTCTGGGAAATGCTACCTTATGGAGAACACTTACAAAAAACGTAACAGGCACTCACTATTTGGTGCCTAACTAACAGCCATCCCCCTCCTCTTCTTGGTGGCAGAACTTGATTTCATTTGATGTGATCCTCTCCCCAGTTTCAGAAGTAAATCCTGACTGGTCCAAGCTGGTCTTGGCAGTCCCATTCCCCTTGGCAATGGCTGCAGTAGGCATACGCATGTGATGCAAATCTGGCCAATGAGAGGAAAGGGGAAATGTGCTGGAAGGATCTGGGGAAAGGCTTATATAGAGAGTCACAGGCAGAAATAGCTTCTTTTCTTCTCCTGGGTAAGGTCATTTCTGCAGGTAATGTTCATGAAGAGTGATAAAGAGAGTGGAAAGATGCAGAGAATTGGGTCCCAATTCTTTCAATTTAGTCTTGAAAGCTCTAAATTAATTTTGGGACTGTCCTACCTCAGAATTTCCTGTATAAGCTAAGTTAGGTTGATATTTTGTTACTTGCATCTGATGCCTTATAAATGACACAGACATTATCTTCAAATATCCAAGAGTTGTCATAAGGGGAATAATTACATATTCAGTGTTAGTTTTCATCGTTAGAAATAAAATCAGTAGATAAAATCATAGGGGGACAGATTTCAGCTAGGCCATAAGGAGAAACCGTTCAAAATGGAATAGGCTGACTGGTGAAGCAGGGAGTTCCCCAACATAGGAAATGTTTATTCAGGTACAGATTATCCCAAGAAATACTCAGTCATGGGAATTTTATATGCCAGGGATAAAATAACAGAATATCTCTGTGGGATGAGTGATCTAGACCTATAAGATTTACTCAACGCAAGGAATCAAACAAACTTAAAATTTTTTATTTGGAAGGAACTTTAGGGGTTTAGTAAGGATTAATGGAGAGTGACATCATCATGCAATAGGTTGTTGAAGGAAAATTAAGGAAATAAACTTGAGAGGTTAGTCAGGCAACATCATAAGCTTGTCAGTGAGAATACAGGAATTCAGGTCTCCTACCTTCCAGGTCAATGCTCAAACAAAATTCTTTAGAGATCTAGTTCATAAAACATTGTGGACATTTCTTATAAGAAATAGAGATATTCTAATTAAAGGGCAAAATTCAGTCACATTCCAAGAGAACAAAGTGGCTCTACTATTTATTTTAGAACAATGACAGGCAAACATTTTAATTCAGTGATTCCATACTTACCTTTCATCTTCTTCAACTCCAAAGATATTGTGTTAATATTTTTAATCATGGCTTCCACATTTAGCTTGTGGTCAGTAACATTATTCTTAAACATCTGATTTTAAGAGAGAAACAAAAACAATGTATAATCCAGAGGTATTTATATATACCTTAAAAACACTTAAATTTTCAGTATTTCTAAAAGGAAAATCTATTGAGAACTGAAATCACTGTGCATAGTCTTTATAAATGGTTAGAACTGTAACCTAGGGAGGCATAAACTTATTATGTAATATTTTTCCAACTGAAAACAACTCCAATTAGAATTCTCAGATTTCTTTAGTCAAACTACATCTATAAGAAGGGGTCCTTACAATAGCAATGTGGATGTCCCCTTTCCAGAAAAGCTCGGCAATTATAAACTACCTTACAATGTAGTAATTGTATAAGGGCAGCTCTAATTTTGTTTATATACTTTAGTGTTTTTCCAACTAAACTCTAGGCTTACTCTTGAATGACAGGGTGGATATAATTTTTTTTTTTTTAAGTACACAGTAAGACTCAAAAATCTGATTTAGAATTCACTAAGAGGATGGCGAAATGACCATTTTAATTTTACCTTTGGTAGTTAGGGCAACACATTTTAAGGATGGCTAACTGGAAGCTGTAAATCAGCATGTTACTAGCATATGTATACAGTTCACGTATTTCAGCAATTCTGCCAGATATGACAACAGAAAGAAGTATTCCATTAGAAACCTTCACCATTTAAATCTCTTACAATGACTTGAAAAACAAACCACGATTAGCACACAACTTTGGCAAGGTGAAAGATGTGCAGTTAGAGGTCTGGATGCTTGTCCAAAACAAGGAAAACCAACTAACCTTTAAGTCAGTTTTTTGCCTCTGCCTCCTCCTGACCCGGGGAAATGTATCCTATTTCTCGTGACTCACTTAAGAGCCTCTGTAAAGGAGATACATTTGTTTTCCAGCCATCAATGACTACAATGCACTTTGCATCCACCTACAAGGTTCTACACCCCAAAAAGAGAGTGGCGGCTATCCTGCTCGGGGATGCCAAACCAAAAGATTCAGGTCTGAGGGAAACCGTAAGATGTTAAAAAATAAAGGGGGTGGGGTGGCGTTAAAGAGCGTGAACAAGGAGGAACCCATGTTTTTAAAAACAGAGTCCACCAGCAGCCGCAGGGACTGTGGTCGTTCCTCCCAGTCGGGGGTCGCGCTGTGCGGAGCCCTCCGCGCCAAGCGGCACGGGTGGGCGGGACAGAGGGACGCCTCGGGAGCCCTCTGGACTGGAGGCCGGTCAGGGACGCCCCACGCCTTCCCTGGGAGCCCCCTCAAGCCACTCCTCAGAGAACGGAGAGGCGGTCGAACAGCCGCTCACCCGCGGTGAGACGGGACACCCGGCTCGGGTAGGGCCTGGAGGAGAGGGACAGAGGTAAAAAGATCACAGACCGAAGGCCCTGCTACTACGCCCCGGCGTGGGGCAAGCCCTCAACCCGGAGGCGCGGTTATCATCACGGCAGTCGGATTCCAAAGGCCAAACGAGCCTTCTGGACCAACCGACACCCCAGAAGCGCCGCGCTCTTGGGGGGCCGCGGGGTGGAAGGCCTGGAAGTCTGTCGTCCGCCCGCCCGACGATGAAGGAGCCAAAGACAGCTTGCAAGGTTCCACAGTCCTCACCTTCCCAAACCGGATTAGGATAAAGTAAAAGGCGCTTGGGGTGACAATGGCCTGAGGGAAACTCAGCTCCTCTCAGAACCCACCTGCCCAACCGTCGCCCAAGTCCAGACCGCCAGACCAGAGAAGCGGGCGGTGAAAGCGAGGCCGCGCTTCCTGATTGGCTAGCTTCCCGGCCCGATGCAGCCTGGGAGTTGTAGTCCCAGGCGAGGTTTCTGCGGGGAAGGTTCTGGATACCCGGCTGCGCGTGGCTCGCTCGGCTGCGTGGGCGAAGAGGGAGAGTGGGAAGGCGCTGACTTTTCCCGCCTCGCTTGTGCGGTGACCGTGCAGCCGGGTCCTTCTGTTAAAAACCGGTGATTCTTAAGTGTTGGAGAAGTGTTACTACATTCTCGCACAGGTTTTCTTCCCCATGTAATCTAAAGGATGGAAAGAGAGTTGGATGGGGAATGAATTTCCTTGTGTGATTGCGTGATGTTTAATGCCTGTGTGCCACATGAAACTCTCATACCCCTATTGGGACTTGTCCCACTCTCTGTGGAGCCTGGGTGGCCACCAATGTCCCTTCCCCTTCCCAGACTCTTTAATTCTCGATTCTTAGTGTACTTTTCAAGACTCACCTTGCTCCTGCAAGGAGCTTTTTGAATTAAACCTTTCCAATTCTGCAGTTCCCTACCAGTCTTACTACCAGTTGCCCCCCACACACACACACACTTAACATTTAACTCTGGACACTTGCTAGTGTCACAGTCTTGCATTTCCTTATTTCACTTAAATCCGCTGAGCATTTGTCAGTAACTATCCGAGGGAGTTGGGGGAGGGGGAAAAGAGGAGCAGAAGATCAGAACAAATATGTTCTGAACACTCACTGTGTATGAGCACTCACTGTGTATCACCCATTACCTTAAGAGCTTTCCTCTTCCAGCAACTCTCAGAGGCAGCTCTTCTCACACGGTTAAATAAAGCTTGAACTCAGAGAGCTTCGTTGCCTGCTCAGAGGTCCAAGGCCAGGAAAGGGCAGAACTCCGATTCTGCAGCTGCCTGTGAGACTCCAGGGCCCCCTGATCCTCCTTCTGCACCACATTGTCCCCAGAGTGGGACACCATTCCATAAAACGGTAAACAAGCACATTATGGCCCCCAAACATTTCAGACTCCTTGGTTATTTGAACTTGATTGTACATGTACTAATGCATGTGTGCACACACACATGCATGCATGCACACCCAAGCAGTACTAACATAGGGTGAGCAACATCTATTGTCTAAATTAAGGACATTAACAAAATCAAACCAAACAAAAATAACTGCCATCAATGGCTTTATCAAAACAAGGATAATTTAACAGCAAACTGGGAGGGGGAAAAAAAGGAAGGCCATAATTTCAGAGTAAGGCTGGCTTAGCAAAAGCTTACAGGATGTGTCCTTCCTTCTTCCCCCAACCCTCCCCTTATTTCACTGCAGACTAGTGAAAATATCACCTCAGACCTGCATGATTTCAGATGTGTGATTGGAAACTCTCAGTAGAAAACAGCAGGAGAGGATAAGGTATGCAGGAGAGGTAGGGTGAAAAGAAGGTGGGTTGATATACCACGTAGACTGAACATCTTGGCAATCAGATGATGGCAGGGGCTGAGTAGAATGTGTTGTCTCTGGGGCTGGATTGTTGCAAACACACTGAACCAGCTCACAGGGTCCATCTAGTGTTGGCAGGACCCAACTCTGCCTCCGTTACCTGCCTCTTAGGGTCTTCTCACAGGACCCACAAGATTCAGGACTTCTGGTGGAGTCTCAAGGCCCTGCACCCATCCAGAGCACTGATGACTTCTTATGATAGATTCAAGCTACTGTAACTTAGAAAAAATCATCATTAAGCCTTTTTTAATTAAAAGAAGAATCAACTTTCTGTTTATTTTAAATGACTGTTACAAGAGGAAAAAAAGTGTAATAATGCCTTTCCCTCCCTAAAAATGTCTCAGGGCATTGATGACTGCTTAGTGTAGTGTTTTTCCTGCTTAAGTATCTATAGTCTTTTTTTACCTAAAGAAGATAAAACTTTACAAGCATGATCTGTTGCTTAAGCCTTGAGACTGATATAGATGAGGTTCTTAAAATATCTATATTAATAAGTTTGCAAGTGCAACACTTTACTGGTACCCAACACAACATCGTAGTTGTCAATTCTAATGTTAATCAAATTGAGGAGATTAAAAAACTGGTTAAACTTTCCCATAAAGAGAAAAGCTGTTACCGAATAGCAAGGCAGTGAAGCACTTTATGGACCTGGGTGTGTGTGCCTCAGTTTGTTTTATTAATTCTTGACATAAACTCTTCATTTCCAGGAAAACAAAGTGAGTAAATGATCTCACTTTCACTTACTCTCAGAGTTCCTGTACCCATCCTTTGCCTGCTCTTTATCAATTAAAAGCGCTGGCCTCTTTACACCTAGGCACTGGCTTGCTGCTGGAGCACAAGCTCCCTTCTGAACTTTATATACAACCCAGGTACACAAATTCCCGAGGTAACAGCTCAAACGCAGGCTAGGATCATTACCCCAGGGGCATAACTAGCACCCAAAAGACCTGCCATTAAGGAAACTGATGCTTTGCCGAAAGCCCGTCACACAAGGGAAGCAAGAAGGCAGATGACTGCTGCCCCTTGAAAAAGTTGAAATCTCTGCCCATTGCCGTCTTCAGGCAGCTGATTACTTTGTACAGTCAGTCTTTGTTTTGTTTTGTTTTATTTTCCTTCAGGAAGAAAGCTTTTAAAACTTAGGAAGATGTTATTAACAAAAATCACAAGGCTCACTATGTTAACAGAAATGGTTTCACTTCTAATTGAAAAATTGCAGTTCAGTGTTTCCTTCTGAAATAGGTAGATACTCAAAGAAGGTTACCATATAAAATAGAGAATTCCTAGTTAAATTTGAATTTCAGATAAACAACTGATATTTTTTAGTGTTATGTATCCTGATTATTGCATGGCACATACTTATACTAAAAATGTTTATGTGAAACTCAAATTTAACTAAGCATCCTATATATTTATTTGCTAAATCTGGCAGTCCTACACCCAAAACACTTTGAACATGAAAAAGAAAAGCAGATTGTGAAAGCTTGCGGATTCAGTGGGGATGAAGCCAAGAAAATGTTGACTTTTTACGTTTTGATGTCCAAAATAACAAAATAGATGTACTTACTGTGCCAGAATTTGGCCCCTCTCTTCCTTCAGCATCTTGTAACTCAAAGAAGCTGCTCAGTCTTTGAGAAAGCAGATGGATAGAGGCTGACAATATTTGACACAGCATCGTGTTTTGACAATTGTTTGCTATCCCTTCTAGTCTGAAAACCCTTTGTGCTTGGCTTTTTAGAAAATGCCTCCATCTAGCAGGGCATATTCGTGACTTGATACTGTGTTTCCAGAGATCCACCAATCAGAGAATGCCCTTCTCTGTCCCACAATAAAATATGTTTCTAATTCTACCATGTCAGCCCTCTAACCCGCAGCAACACTTCTTGTGCTTATTAAAGACATAGATCCTGGTCAGTGTCACCTACCTCTGGGCACTGTCCCCAATCCCGTACCCGCACCTCATTAGCTGGCCCTCTAACGAAAAACGAGCATCTTTATAAAAAACATGTTACATCCACAAAGTCAGTTACAATACCAATAAGTGTGTAACTCTCCATTTTTAGATATTTTGAAAACTGTATATGTGCAGAAAAGCAAATTTGGAAAAATGTACACCAAAATGTTAACAGTGATTATCTCTGCGTAGTGAGATTTATGGGTGATTTTATTTCTTTGTATGTACTTATTTAGCCTACCTGTAACTTAACCCCCAGCCTTCTTCTTTATATCTTAAACACCACTCACTTTAAAGCAGAGATTTTCAAACTTTACAGAGCATAACAGTTACCTTAGGGTGCTTGGGAAAATGCAGACTCCAGGGCCTACCCTAAAGACTCTAATTTATTGTTGTAATTGTTAATTCTCCCACCTTCCATTTTTTTTTAATGATTTATTTTTTTATTTATTTATCTCCTCTTCCCTCCCCCCCCAGTTGTCTTCTCTCTGTGTCCATTCACCATGTGTTCTTCTGTGACCGCTTCTATCCTTGTCAGCGGCACTGAGAATCTGTGTTTTTTTTTGTTGCGTCATCTTGTTGTGTCAGCTCTCCATGTGGGCAGCGCCATTCTTGGGCAGGCTGCACTTTCTTGCCCTCTGGGCGGCTCTCCTTACAGGGCACACTCCTTGTGCGTGGGACTCCCCTATGCAGGGACACCCCTGCATGGCAGGGCACTCCTTGTGTGCATCAGCACTGTGCATGGGCCAGCTCCACACGGGTTAAGGAGGCCTGGGGTTTGAACCTTGGACCTCCCATATGGTAGGCGGACGCCCTAACCATTGGGCCAAGTCTACTTCCCCACCTTCCATTTTAATGTAAGTGGTCTGTGAACCATACTTTGTAGAACACTGGCTTACAGCTTAAGTGGGCATTTTCTACAAGGCTCAAACGAGTGATCCACAGCAGAAACTTTTTCAACTACTGATGCCGGAAATCAGTAGTAATAGTTTTTTCAAGTATGTAACTGGAAGCCACAAATCAGGTCCATTTAATTAGAGAGGGACATGTTTGGAGGAGGCAGGCCTTTCCTGGCAGAGCAGTAAACAGAGATCCCTGCGTATCCCCCAAACTCATTCCCTGAGATGGGGGGACAAGGTGTCGGTTCAGTTTCAAGTTCTAATTTAGGTCTTTATTTCTTCTGTTTCCTCGTCTTTATTTTTTTTCCTATCCAGTTTTACTTGCCATCACAATATAAAACCCAGTGCTCAGGTCTGACATTTTATAGGAGTTTTTAAAATTTACACTTTTATATGTCACATTTTGTGCTAACACTTCCCCCTACATCCACTGCCTTTTATTCCTCTAGTCTAGGGCACCACCCGTCTCCTGCCTACGCTGCTGGCAATCACATCCTTATGGGTTTCCCATTGCCACTCTTGTCCCCTTTAATCTACACACAATAGCTGGGTGAGCTTTTACGAATGTCGATTGGACTGCGTCATTCACAGGCGTAAAACTCTCCAGCAGTTTCCTGTAGCACTTGGCATAAACTCTGAGCTCCTGACTCTGGCCTCTGCAGCCCTGCCAGCTCCAGTGTCTCTTTCCCATCACTCTTCTCCACCCTGAGCACTTGCCAGTTGTTTTGCAGTCGTCATTCCCTCTTCCCACCCTCCCACAGTGTTGCCTTCTTATGATTTAGGGTCCTTAGAGGTCACTCCTAACACCACCCCATTCTTTATTTGGTCCCTTATAATATTTTATATAATTTATAATTGTTTTATTTGTGCTTCTGGGGTTTTTTGGTTTGGTTTGGTTTTAGTTTGTTTGGGGTCTGTCTCTTTCACTGTCCATTTCTAAAGGACAGAAATGGGTTGTCTTGCTCAATATAATCTACCCTGAGCCTAGCATAATTCCTGAATGTACTAACTATTCAATTTGTCTCTGGTCAACGAACAACTGACTGAATGAATGACAAAAGGCCTTCATACTGTAGTGGTATCCTTGAGATTCAGAGAAACCAAGGTGTGTGTTAGCATGGTAGCCCGACTGCTATGGGCAAACTTCTGACAGCAGAAATCAGGCCTGTGTGTCTTCTCAGCTCTGTGAGGGAGGACAGTCTCCGTGGTGCCTGAGGAAAAAGCAGATGAGCCATGGCAAGGTAAACACAGGGGTCCTGTGGCTTTTGATTCTGGAACACCAACTGAAGGTTGGTCTAATAGAGCAATGAAAAGCAGGCTCAGGACTGTTCTAAAAGGCAACGACAGGCCTGAGCGCTTCCCAGCAGCCTCACGCTGGAAGGATTACGAACGTGGTCTTTGATAAAGGAACTATCTTGGCTGTGGATCATCATTTGAATAAAAATCAAATGACTTAGGATCTGTCCAAAATGAAGGATGTTTTAATACTTTGTGCGTAAAAACACTGATATTTTGCTTCTTTTTTATTAAACAGATTTTATTATTTTTCAGAATCTTGTCAGCATAATCATTTTATGTGTGGATGAAATATTCAGCGCAGCTGCTGCAGGAGTTCTTTCACAGCAATTACCTTGTGGCACTTTCGCTGTGATTAGGTTTTTGCCTAGGATTTTTCCCTGGGTCTGTGTAATAAATGAAATATGACCAGAATTTAAATTTGTCAATTACAAGCAAGCATAGTGGGTAAACACACCACAGAGCCATGAATTCCAAACCACGGACTGTTGCTGGGGGGTAAACGTTCTGAAAATTAAAATGGAAATAAAACTACTGACTGGCAAGCAAAAAGCAGCCCCCAAAGAAAGCAGATCTCCCCAAACATTCATGCATGTTTCTACCCAACAGTGCGAGCCCTTGATTACAAATACTTCAGTGTGAAACTGACAGCTTAAGGGGCAAGCTGTGGCTTTGTGTCCAAATAATCTACAGAGCTCTAAATGAATTCTGTATGAAGTCCTATGAATTCTTGAACCCACAGCAAAGGTTTTTGGCCATGGCAGATCAGAGCCCTCTGGATTATGTAGCCTGGTTGTGGGGTTCTCTCTGAGCTGCTCTAGGATCTCTCTGGGGATTTGGAGACAGGGTCTGCAGTCTCCCAGCAGCTGTTTCTGTTGACCTGACTTCCATAATTGCTCCTGTGAGGCCCTCTGCTGACCATCTCTTGCAGTAGGAGAAATTCCAGGAGTCTGCACTGTTTGAGAATTTGACATATCATGTGTCTCATTAAAGCAACCACAAGACAAATAAATTTTTCTGAACTTTCATCTACAAGAAGCCCAAGGCAAAGTAAAAGGAGCTTGCATTTATATAAACTTGCGGAGTATCATGCATTTATTCACGCAACAAATATTTCTTGAGTACCGCATCTGTGTCAGACCCTGCTTAGTTTTAGGCATCGAGCAGTGATCCCATATTGACAGGTCTCTCACTCCCATGGAGCTTACGGACTGGAGGAGGACACAGACCCATATCGAAAAGTCATACAAATACATCATATTAAGTGACTGTTTAATTAGGCACTATCAAGGCTGGAGACATGTAGTGGTGCAGGGTGAGACATGGCTGGAGCAGCTGTCAAGAAGGGCTTCCCTTTGGAAGTGTCGTTAGGGCTGAGATTAGAGAAAAGAAGAGCGTTCTAGAGGGGACAGCACGTTCAATGCCCTGCAGTAGGAGGCAGCCTGATAAATGAGGGGTCCTGAAGGAATGGTGGCCAAGTTGGAGTGCTGGAAGCGAGGGGGAGCTTAGGGCAAAATGAATCTAGAGAGGGGGTCAGATGCCAGACAATGCCAGGCCATTTGGGCTGTTGTTAAGGAATATGGCCTCTATCCTGACACATGTAAAAGCCATTAAGGGGGATTTAAGAAGATGGGTACAGGAATGGTAGTGGTTGATATCATATCTGTGGTTTTAAAAAAATGATCTTTGCTTCGGGATGGACAACAGATTGGAAGGGGGAAACAATGTAAGAAGTCCAGTTAGGAGTACATTGCAGTATTCCATGCAAAAGATAATGGCATCTTGTTTAAAATGGTGGAAATTAGGAGATTAGAGAAATGCATAGGATGGAGAATCAGTCTAGACTTGGTGATGGATGGTGTGCGATGATGGAAAGGTAGTGGCATGGCCTACATTATGTCATTTAATTGTTACAGCTGTGCATAATATCCCCATTTTACATATGAGGAAATTGAAGCTCAGAGAGGCATAGTATTGGGCTCAAGATCCTTTGATTGGGAAGCAGCGGGGCTATATGCCTTCTCCTCCACCATATTGTCCCAAGGGATATTCATCTAGGAACCGATCTCCCCCCAAATCCTCTTGACACAGCCCCTACATTCTTGAGAATACTCCAAAATGTTTATTGTATTTGTTTTCTTCTCTGTCTCTCCTACTAGACGGTGAGTATTGAGGTCTCAGATTGGTCTTATTTACTGCTATATTTCTAGTTCTTAGTCCAGTATCTAGCTCAGAGTGGGAGTAAGGGAGTGTTTGTTGAGTGAATAATAAATGTTCTCTACAGGAGGGAGCCACTGTTTTAGAAGACTTTCTCACTGGCCTAATTCTTTTTTTTTTTTTTTTTTTTTTTAATTTTTTTATTTTTTTATTTTTTATTTTTATTGACTATGTAATAATATTACATTAAAAATATATATGTGAGGTCCCATTCAACCCCCCCCCCATCCCCCCTCTCCCCCCCCCCAACAACACTCGTTCCCATCATCATGACATATCCATTGGATTTGGTAAGTACATCTTTGGGCACCTCTGCACCTCATATACATTGGTTCACATCATGGCCCATACTCTCCTCTATTCCATCAAGTAGGCCCTGTGAGGATTTACAATGTCCGGTGATTACCTCTGAAGCACCATCCAGGGCAGCTCCATGTCCCGAAGACGCCTCCACCTCTCATCTCTTCCTGCCTTTCCCCATACCCTTTGTCCATTATGTCCCCTTTTCCCAATCCAATGCCACCTCTTCTATGTGGACACTGGATTGGTTGTGTCCATTGCACCTTTATGTCAAGAGGAGGCTCAGATTCCACCTGGATGCTGGATGCAATCCTCCCATTTTCAGTTGTAATCACTCTAGGCTCCATGGTGTGGTGGTTGTCCTTCTTCACCTCCATCTTAGCTGAGTGTGGTAAGTCCAATAAATCAGATTGTAGGTGCTGGAGTCTGTTGAGGCTCAGGATCTACTGGCCTAATTCTTGCTTGCACCAGGACCATCGTCTTGGAATTTTTGCTGGAAGGACTCAAAAAGGACTTTCAAGAAGAAACTAAAAGTTTCTAGCAGCATAATGTGGTTGAAAGAGCACAGGGTTTGGACTCTCAAGGTTCTGGATTTAAATCCTAGTTCCTCAATTAATAAGCTATGCATCCTAGAGTTCCTTATTTTCTGAGTCTTCAGTGTCCTCCTGTAAAATGAGGATAATTCAAATATTTACTTAATAGGACTGGTGTGAGGGTTACATTTGGTCATCTCTGCAAAGGGCATGACACATTAATGAATAAATTCCATTTTCTCTAGAAAAAGAGGGTAATAATATCATGACTAGCCACAAAAGTGGGTGGAGATGGGGATTTCTCTGCGCTTGGCCTTAAAGTTCCTGTACTTTACTGACTCCTCTTCCTGTGGTTTATTTTGAAATGAGGAAAGAGGAAGTAGGCTCTCTGGGGTTCCCAACAGACAAGTGACAGATAGATGTCCCCTAAGGCAGCTTCCAACAGAGAGCTCTTTTATTATTGTTATTATTATTCTTTGTGATTTATAGTGTGCGCCTGCAAGCCTCTGGGCACAATCATGGAGCAGGAATAGTATTAATAAATTGGATCTGTTTCTTGCTTAATTCATGGCTCTGACAAAATTAAAAATGGAGATAGTGGGAGAGCCTCAGTAAGCAAAGAGTCCCAAAGCCTGGATTCTCAGGCTGTGGGCAGAGCACAACACAGCCAGCACTGCGGCCTGCAGAGAGCAAGACAGATACCCATATGGGGCAGAGGTGCCTCAGCAGAACCCAGAAAGCCACAAATCCTTCCAGTCCAACTGGTTTGTTTTAAGGGACTTAGAACTCTGGAATCATTTCTGCATGGGTTCCAATCCCACCTGCACTGCTTATTCCTTTAAGCTTGAATAATTGGCCAAAGGTCACAGACCTGGCTATTTGCAGAACTGGATTCAAACACAAATCTGAAGCTACGCCTGTATTTTTTAACCATTTTATCTTACCATTTGTGAACACAGTATGGCATACTTTGGTTGCTTAAGTATTTAATACACAGCTATGCTTTCCTTAAAATGAATGCCTAGGATACAGAAGGAACTCAGTAAGTACATGTTGAAGGTTTTGCTGTCTTAGACATTTTCCCTCCTGAAGTTCCTGTGCTCCCTCGATTTCCTACCTCTATCCCCACAAGACAGTTATATGGACCCCTGGAAAAATCATCTTAGAGAAATATGACTTAAGACCCACGTGAATCACCCAATTCACAAATACAGAAATGAATATTCACACAGAAATGTTGTCTATCTCTTAAAACACTTTTTCTCCCAAAGTCACAAGTTCCCTGTGGAAACCTTCATCTTGCACATTAACCACTGACATTTTTCCCCTATTACCTAAGGACCACTTTTCACAAGGAAACATAGTTTTCATCTCCTGAGGAGAATTGTCCTGTGTGTGCTGCAGAGGCAAGCGGTGGTGGAATGCAGACATGGGGCAGGGATGGGGCACCCTTTCTCCATCCCAAAGACAGCGGCATGCAGATGCTCCCTCCTGCAAGATGCCAGCTGGCCATGTGCCACTTTCACCTTTGGGGTGGCTTGTGCTCCATCAAAGACAGCAGACACCAGGGGGTTGCTGTGTCCTAAAGCCCCAATGGGCCACTCCTTCACCAAGACCTGGCCCAACCTGCTATGGAGCCATAAAACCCCTCTCCTAGTTTATTCCTGAGTTTTCAAACACTTTTCAGTCTCATGTCTCATCATAGCTGATTTATTGTTTTTAATGTAAATTTTTCCTAGTTACAAATGCAAAAACATGAAAAACTCAGAAAAATGCCCCAAAAGAAAAACAAAAATCACCTGTGATCCCCATTTAGAGACTATAACTGCTAATATTTAGTGCAAACCCCCTAATGTTATAGCCTTTGATAAAGGATTATTTTATGAAATGTCCTTACATTTAATAAAGGAGGGGGGGGTGCTCCTTATGGTACCCCTTTCAGAAAGGACCCAAGCAACTCCTGTTATGTAAACTCTTTCAAAGACAGTCTGTTCAAAACTGTAGCTAAGTCATTTGTTGCTATAGCAATGTTTGGCCCCAGAGCACAATTAACAGCCATTCCTGACTCCAGCTTCCAAACACAAGCTGCCATCATCTCCCTCACAGCTCTTCAGGGGGGCTCATTTTGCCAAAGCCATTCATTTAAATTAGCAGCTCTCTCTTAGTCACTGGAATTTCTTTTGCTTCACATGGAGTCATGCCAGGGGGCTGGAAAAGCAGTTAAGGCTCTAAATTGAGATGCTGAGGGTGGGGGTCAGCTCTCCTTTGGATGGCAGCCTTTGGAGGATCTGAGGTAAACTATGTTCTTTTCTTCTGGTGCTCTCTCTTTGCTGGACACACAGTCTGCCATCTTGGTTGCACGTCACCTAGGGCAAAGGTTTCAGGCTTATGGGTACAATCCCATTACAGTAAAAATTCTGACAACAGATTTAAACAACCCCAGGTAACTTCGTTAAACTAAAAATACTGAGGAAATCTCACTGCAAACATTCTGGAAAGCTCTTTGTAATGTTCTGTACAGCTGCAGAATATTATAGCTGAAGGAAGGAGGGTTGAGGAGATGTTCTAAGTACTTAATACTTATCTCATTTCGTTCTGACAACTCTGGCAGCAATCCCCCCCCATCACCCCCCTCCCCCGGTTTTACAGATAACAAAGCAGAAGCTTAGAGAGATTAAGTGACTTGCCCAAGGTCACCCACTAGAAAGTGGTGGAGCTGCTTAATGACCCATGTTGTTTACCACAGGGCTTGCTCTCTTGACTCTTGTGTTGCCTTGAAGGAATGATATAAACACATATGGAGCTCCAACTCTGTGCACCATGCAAAATGCAAGGGATTTTTATTCTTCAGTTAGAGTTGTAGGTTTACAAAAAATTCACGCAGAAAATATGCCTCCTTCACAAACATGGTATTCCCTGCTATTAACTTTGTTACAACTGAGGAAACTATTATAATTATACTATTTACTAGAGTCTATAGTTTACATTTGGGTTCACTGTGTTGTACACTCCTATGTGTGTTTTTAAAAAATTTTATTCTAGTATAATATGTACAACTTAGAATTTCCCACTTTGACCACATTCAAATATATAATTGAGTAGTGTTGATTACATCTACAAAATTGTACTACCCTCACGACCATCCGTTCCCAAAACTGTTCTAACATCCCAAAGAGAAATTTATACTAATTAAGGGTTAATTCCCTATTTTTTTTTTTTTTTGGAACATTTTCTCTTTTTTTTTATTTATTTTTTATTTTTTTTATTTTTTTAATGGTTTACATATGGTTTATTTTTTTTTTCTTTTTCCACCCCCCAGTTTTCCCTATTAACATTTTTTTTAAAATATTTATTTATTATTATTATTTTTTAATTACATTAAAAAAAATATATGAGGTCCCATTCAACCCCACCACCCCCGCCCCCCACTCCCCCCACAGCAACACTCCCTCCCACCATTGCGACACATCCACCGCACCTGGCAAGTTCATCTCCGAGGATCACTGCACCCCATATTCAATGGTCCACACCATAGCCCAGACTCTCTCACGTTCCATCCAGTGGGCCCCGGGGGGACCCATAGTGTCCCGTAATTGTCCGCGAAGCACTATCCAGGACAACTCCACGTCCCAAAAACGCCTCCACATCTCATCTCTTCCTCCCATTCCCCACACCCAGCAGCCCCCATGGCCACCGTTCCCACACCCATTCCACATTTCCTCTGTGGACACTGGACTGGCTGTGTCCATTGCACACCCATGTCAAGTGAGGGCTTAGATTCCACATGGGTACTGGATGCACTCTTCCCGCTTCTAGTTGTAGACACTCTAGGCTCCATGTTGTGGTGGTTGACCTTCTTCAACTCCATGTTAGCTGAGTGGAGTAAGTCCAATAAGTCAAAGTGTAGGAGCTGAAGTCCGTTGAGGCTCTGGGCCTGGGTGCCATATTATCAGTCCAGAGATTCAAATCCCCTACATATATCTCAAACTCAGCACCAACTACAATTCCAATAAAGTAGCATGCAAGTCTTGTGAAAAGAGATCCCCTCTGAGTCCATTTCCATCACGCAGAAACACCAGCTCCAAAGAAGGGCCATCTGTCATGGCAGTGAACCCCTTCTGCCATGACCACAGAACCCGTGGGTCTCTTTATCCCTCAAAAGAACCAATACCTGGGGTTGTATCTACTTTATCTGTCTCTTAGACTCTGTTCAGTTGCACATAGGGGTATTCCTTCTGACAACCTCCAGACTCTTTTTTAGAGACTCACAGCCTTATAATCTCATTTCTCCTTTCCATTTCCCCCTTACATTAGGTCAAACAGCTTCCCGAAGTCATGCTATCATATGTAGACAGGTATATTCTGCTGTTCCGCATTGAATCTTCAATTCAAGGTCACTCTCTAGTTGCTTCTTCAGCTGGTATGTGGCAGTGATCCCTCGGTGCCAGGGAGGCTCATCCCCGGGTGTCGTGTCCCACGCTGGGGGGAATGCATTACATCTACACGCTGAATTCCCTATTACCTACTTCCATCTTGGCCCCCGGTAAACTATATTCTAGTTCCTGACTCTGTGAATTTGCAAATTCTAATTACTTCATATCAGTGAGATGATACAATATCTGCTCTTCTGTGTCTGGCTTAGTTTATGCAGCAAAACGTCTTCAAGGATCATCCATATCGGAGTATGTGTACTCCGATGTACTATATGGATATAGTATGTATACTCATTCCTTTTTACAGCTGAAGTAATATTCTCCTGTATGTATAGACCACATTTTGCTTATCTTCTCATCAGTTGATGGATATTTGGGTTGCTTCCATCTTTTGGCAATTATGAATAATGTCATTATGAACATTGGTGTGCAATTATCTGTTCGAGTCCTTACTTTCAGTTTTTTCGGTATATACCTAAAAGTGGTATTGCTAAGCCGTATGGTAATTCTCTACTTTTCTTTCTGAGGACTTATCAAACTGTTTTCCACAGCAGCTGCACCATTTTAAATTTCTACTAACAATGAATGAATTCTCCTATTTCTCCACATCCACTCCCATATTTGTTATTTTACATTTGTTTTTAAAATAGTAGCCATGTAGTGGGTGTGAAATGGTATCTTGCTGTGGTTTTGATTTGCATTTCTCTAGTGGCTATTAATTGTTGAGCATCTTTTCATGTGCTTATTGGCTATTTGTATTTCTTTTCTAGAGAAGTGTCCATTCAAGTCTTTGCTCATTTTTCAATTGGGTTGTTAGATTTTCTGTGATTGACTTGTAGCATTTCTTCATATATTCTGGATATTAATCCCTTATCGGATATGTGGCTTCCCAAATATTTTTTTCCCAATCTTTAGGTTTTTTTTTCACTTTCATGATGAAGTCCTTTGACACACAACTGTTCTTAATTTTTTTATAGAGTTCCCTTATCACACGTACACTTTTGCATTTATTTTTGCCCATTTAGTGTGTGTCTTTTCACTTTCTCGATGGTATCATTTGTATCATAAAAGTTTTTAGTTTTGATGTAGTTCAGTTTATCTATTCATTCTTTTTTGCTTGCGCTTTTAGTGTCCTATCTAAGAAACCATTGCCTAAACCAAGGTAACAAAGGTTTACCTTTATATTTTCTTCTAGGGATTTACGGTTTCTTACATTTAGATCTGTGATCCATTTTGAGTTCGTTTCTGTGTACGGAATGTAGTAAGTGTCTAGCTTCTTTCTTTTCCTTGTGGATATCCAGTTGTCTCAGCACCATTTTGAAGATACTGTCTTTTCTGCTTTGAATGAGCTTGGCATCTTTGTTGAAATTTCATTGGTTCAATTTATTCCTGGACTCTCAGTTCTATTTCATTGATCTATATGTTTGTCCTTATGCCAGTACTACACTATCTTTTTTTGTTTTACAGAACAGTCATGCAGAAAATATAACATTCCCATACACCACTCTATTAGTAACACCTTGCATTTGTGTGTTACATTTGTTAAATTGATGAAAGCATATTTTTACAATTGTGCTATTAACTATAATCTGTGATTTAACTTGGGGTTCACTGTGCTGTGCAGTTCCATGGATTTTTTTAAAAAATGTTTATTCTAGTACCAGATGTATAGCCTAACATTTCCCCTTTTAGCCACACTCAAATATAAAAAGTTTTTAATTGTGATGAAATCTCATTTTTCTGTATTTCTTTCGTTGGTCATGCCGTTGGTGTAAAGTCTAAGACACAATTGTCTAACCAAGGTCTTGAAGATGCTTCTCCATGTTTTCGTCTAGCAGTATTTTAGTATTGATTCTTATATCTAGGTCTTTGATCCATTTTGAGTTAACTTTTGTATCTGTTGTGATGTATGGGTTTACCCTCATTCTTTTGCATATGGATATCCAATTTTCCTAGCACCATTTTTTGAAGAGACTATTCTTTGCCCATGGAGTGGATTTGGCACCCTTATCAAAAATCATTTGGCTATAGATTGAGGGTTTATTTCTAAATTCTCAATTTTATTCCATTGGTTTATGCCTGTCCTCATGCCAGTGGCAGGCAGTTTGGTTACTGTAGCGTTGTAATAAGTTTTAAAATCAGGAATGTAAATCCTCCAACTTCATTTTTTTTTTTTCAAGATGTTTTTGGCTATTTGAGACCCCTTACCTTCCATGTAAATTTGATGATTGGCTTTTCCATTTCTGCCAAGAAGTATTTTAGAATTTTGATTGGGATTTGTGTCGAATCTGTGAACCACTTTGGGTAGAAATGACATCTTAACAATACTTAGTCTTTCAATCCATAACCACAGAATGTCCTTCCATTTACTTAGATTTCTTCGATTTCTTTTAGCAATGTTTTACAGTTTTTCATGTGCAAGTCCTTTATATCTTTGGTTAAATTTGTTGCCAGGTATTTACTAATTTTAGGTTTTATTGTAAATGGATTTTTTCTTGATTTCCTTTTCATATAGTTCATGGCTTCTTAATATTGATATCATACCCCACCATTTTACTGAATTTGTTCCTTAGTTCCGTTGTGGATTTTTCAGGGTTTCCTATATATAGGAGCATGTCATATGCAAATAGGGAAATTTTATTTCATCCTTTACAATTTGGATGCCTTTTATTTCTTTTTCTTGTCTAATTTCTCTGGCTAGAACTTCCAGTACAATACTGAATAAGAGTTATGCCAGTGGGTATCCTTGCCTTCTTCTTGATCTTAGAGGGGGAAGCTTTCAGTCTTTCACCATTAAGTAGGATGTTAGCTGTGGGTTCTTCATCTATGGCCTTTGTCATGTTGAGGATGTTTTCTTTGATTCCTAGTTTTCTAATTGTTTTTATCAAAAAGATGCTGGATTTTGTCACTGCCTTTTCTGCATCAATTGAGATAATCACATGGATTTTCCTCCTTCATTCTAGTAATGTAGTATATTACTTTAAATGATTTTCTTATGCTGCACACCTAGGATAAATCCTACTTGATTGTGTGTATATTTTTTTAGTGTGCTGTTGGACTTGGTTTGCTAGTATTTTGCATCTGTATTCATAAAGGATATTAATCTGTAATTTTATTTTCTTGTGTTATCTTTATCTGGTTTTGATATTAGGGTGATCCTGGCTTGATAGAATGAGTTAGAAAGTGTTCCCTCTTCTACTTGTGGAAGATTTTTAGCATGATTGGTGTTTTTGGAATGTTTGGTAAAATTGACCAGTGAATCAATCTAGTCCTGGACTTTTCTTTCTTGAGAGGTTTTGATTACCAGTTCAATCTCTTTACTTGCTATTGGTCTGTTAAGACTTATTTCTTCTTCAGTTACTATTGCTAGTTTGTGTGTTTGGGGGAATTATTGCATTTCATCTAGGCTATCTGATTTGTTGTTCACAGTGTCCTCCTATATCCTTTTTTATTTCTGTGGGGTCAGTAGAAATGCCACCCCCTTTCATATCTGACTTTAACTATTTGCATCCTATTTCTTTTTTCTTTGTCAAATTACATAGAAATTTGTTGATTTTATTGATCTTTTTGAAGAACCAATATTTGGTTTTGTTGATTCTATTTTTTTTTTTTTAATCTCTATTTCATTTGGCTCTAATCGTTGCTATTTCCTCACTTCTGCTAGCTTTGGGTTTAGTTTGCTAAACTAGAATGCCAGGAGCTGACAAAAACAAAAAAACCCATGCAAAAAAGCACCTTTCACAGTTTTTGCAAATTGGCTTTGCATTGGCTGGTGCTTTCCTTCAAAGTTTAGCTCTCCTATCAAGATCAGTCGAGGGTGAAAAGTGAAATGCAGGATTCTATCCATATTTTCTGAGCCTTGGTCTTGGCCTGGACTTAATCTCTCAAATTTAGTAATTCCACTGTTTACAGGAATCTTTTATTTTTTATTTTTTATCTTTGTTTTTAAGAATACATAGATCACACTAAATGTTACATTAAAAAATATAAGAGGTTCCCATATATCCCACTCCCCACACCCCCACTCCTCCCACATCGACAACTTTTTTCATTAGTGTGGTACATTCATTGCATTTGTTGAGTACATTTTGGAGCACTGCTACACAGCATGGCTTATAGTTTATATTATAGTTTACACTCTCTCCCAGTCCATTCAGTGGGTTATGACAGGATATGTAATGTCCTGCATCTGTCCCTGCAATATCATTCAGGACAACTCCAAGTCCCAAAAATGCCCCAATATCACACCTCTTTTTCCCTCCTCCTGCCTTTAGCAACTCCTGTGGCCACTGTCTCCACATCAATGATATAATTTGTTAGAGGTCACAATAATTCTATAGTAGAATACCAGTAAGTCCACTCTAGTCCATATTTTATTCCTCCATCCTGAGGACCCTGGGGTGGCGATGTCCACTCCACCTAAAAATCTAGAGGCGGCTTAGATCCCACATGGTGTTTACAGGAACCTTAATGTCCCCTCTACTCCCTATGAAATAGACTTACTAGTCCCCTCCAGGGTATTCTACTACATGACTTAAAGCAGCAAACTCTTTGCCCTAGGCCATTTTGACTTAATTATTTCGTGTACTGCTTTAATTGTCTCCAAACTGCTTCTTTTTATAGAAACCCATTTACTGGGTCGGTCTTTCATGCTCCCACCTGATAGACTGGCACTAAAGTACAGGCACCCAGTACATGCACGTGGAAGTTGCTCTGCTCCCTCATAATCAGAGTGCAGGCTGACTCTACTTCGTGCTGTGGAGGGAAGGGGGGTGGGACTAGCCAGGGTACCACAAGCTTCTCCTACCATTTTTAGAGCTGCATTTTCTTGTTTCGACACTTGCTTAGTTACTGAAACCCTTTAAGTGCTTTCCAGCGTTTTAAGGAAGATGACTGCTGGTATTTGTTAGTTGTTTAAAGATTCTTTGGGGAATGGCATTCTGGAGCATCTTATGCTGCCATCTTGATTTATTTTCAGTCACATTGAGCAACATTAGGGATTTTACATATATCCTTTAAATGCCGTGATGCAGCTGAGTAGACATTATGATCACTATTTGGCAGTTAGGGAAGCTGAGACCCAGAGATGTCGTGTGCCAGTTGTCATTCCACCATTGGTAGCATAGAAGGCTTTGAATCCATATCTGCCTGGCTTCAAAGCTGTGTTGCTTCCTCTACACCTCATTGACTGGTCCCAAGAAAGAATTAAGCCTAATTTCCTCTTTTTACAAATACGGAAACTGAGGCCTGGAAATACTGAACACTGTCTTAGGTCATCGCTCAAGGTCTGGAGCATATCTCCTTTGACCTGACAAGGAAGATGGAAGAGTTAATTTGCTGTGAGCTGGCCTGTTATGCAAATAACGCATTTTCATTTAGCCTTGTCCCAAGGGGTTCTGTTAAATAGCTGAACATGAAGAGAATGTGTTTAATGTAAGGCTACAAAAAGGGATGAGCCATTTTCATTGTGGGTCTGGACATCTCTTCTCCCTAACCTGGTTTTGTCATGCTTCACATCCAGGGAACTTCTAAGGGGTGGGCACAGGGGAGGAGCAGCATTTCTGGTGTGTGGTCCTCTTTGTTATGCCTGCTCCCTTCCTGACTGGCCATGTCTCTTCTGAAAGCCATAGCTCCTGCCAAGTATACTTCTGCAATGAACTGTTTTTCCAGGTTCTGGTAACTGCTTTTTCCCCTTTTGCCTTCAGATCCAGGGGTAGAAATGATAACCCTACTGTTTTCAGCCCTGAAGGTAGTGTCCCCTAACTTTCTGTTTTATCCAAAATCTTGCTCACAGTTTTGTAAACTATCTCCTCTTTCATAAGATCTCAAATTACGCAATTTGTATGTGCTGTTTGCTTCTTGTTGGGATCCTGACTGATTCATTCCCCCAGTTACTCTCTGACTCATCACTCAATTTATTTCCTTTCCAGTACTTACCACACTCAGTAATCATTCTATGTCTTCTGTATTTACTTTCTTATTGTCTTTCTTCCCCCAAGAACCCAAGTTTCAAGTAGACTGAGACTTTCCGATTTATTTTCAGAATTTCCCCCCTAAAGTCAAGACAGCCACCTTCACAGTGCAGATGTAGGAAGGTGTTGTAACAGTTTCCATGAGGCCTATGGAATGATTGGTTGAAACTGAATATAATGTTGGTGGCTGCCTCAACTGTATGTCCCTTCTAAGGCTCTTTTTCATCTGGTCTGATTGCTATTTGCTTCTCTGGATCTGTCCCAGGTAATTTTCACTCTAATGATGTTGACCCTCAGGACCAAGATTCACATCCTGACCAGGTCAAATGGATGTGCGCTGGATAGTGCTGCGGGGCTATGGCCTGTATCCAGTGGAGACTGAAATCCCTCTGGCTGAATGTGACCTGTCTCCAGACACTGACCTTGGGTTGATGGTCCCTGTCCACTGAGCATTTTTTGAAGAATCAGTGGAATATCTACTGATTGACAAAAAGAATGGAAATCCCCCACATAGTTCATCTAGATAATTTAGCCAAGACCACTCAGTAGGAGTTGAGGGTCCTCTCTTTGGTGCCAATCTGTGGGCTCACTAAGGGTTTCCATTTTTGAATGTCAACTCCCCCCTCTGCCTATCATAAGCTCCTTGGGAGCAGACATCAGCACCTCCCTGTTTTCTAGCAAAGTGGCTGGCACATAGTAGGGTGCTCAGTAAACATTTTTTGTTGTTGTTGTTCATTGAAGGACTGAGGAAATGAATGATCAAAAGGTCTCCAAGCTGGCCCATGCACAGTGCTGATGCGCGCAAGGAGTGCCGTGCCACGCAGGGGTGTACCCTGCGTAGGGGAGCCCCACGTGCAAGCAATGCGCCCCGGAAGGAGAGCCGCCCAGCACGAAAGAAAGTGCAGCCTGCCCAGGAATGGCGCCGCACACACGGAGAGCTGACACAGCAAGATGACGCAACAAAAAGAAACACAGATTCCCGAGCCACTGACAGCAACAGAAGCGGACAAAGAAGACGCAGCAAATAGACACAGAGAACAGACAACTGGGGTGGGGGGGAGGGGAGAGAAATTTAAAAAATAAAAATAAAGAAAACAGGCCAAATAAATGATTAAAAAAAACTCAACATATCCATGTTCTCTTTAAAAAAAAAAAAAGGTCTCCAAGATCACTAACTCTTTAAACACGTTATCTGACTGCCCTCCGGCAGTGTACCTAATTCTGCCTTCCTGGCCCTCTCTGGGCCCAGCTCCTCTGCCAGCCTGCTATTTGACCATAGGCAAGACACTTGAACTCTTAGCCTCAATTTTTCTCACCTAAGAAATGGGTCTGTAAACACATACCTCACAGGATTGTTGGAGGTTAGATGAGCTAGTAGAATTAAAAGTACTGAGCAGAGTGGCACAGAGTAGGTTCACAATTATTTTTCTTTTCTCCTCTTGTTCCCCTATCTTGTTCTGTTATGATTTTGTAAAGCCAAAAGAAATGTCTTATTCATCTTTGTGCCCCTAGAGTCTGAGATATTCAGTATAAGCATGTTGATGAATAAATAATTATTAATCATGATTATTAAATAAAAATTATTCCAAGTGACCAAAGTTCTGTTTCTTAACCCATAAAATGGGCATAATAATCTTTATTGTTGAGATAATTAAATTAAAGACGCATGTAAGCACTTAGCACAATATCCGGTTCATATTAAGTATTTGATAGTTGGTGATTGTTGTTTTTCTTATTACTATTAATAAAATAATAGATGGTTTCCCCAAATCTCCAGCACCAAGTTCATTTGAAATAATAGAAGGAAATAAAAAGCAATTCACAGAGGACCAGCTGGACTTCTTTCTAGAGGTGTAGTTTGGGAGTGTAAATAAAATATTAGGCTCTAGGCTCATCTCACACAATAAGTTATTTAAAAAAACCTGGAGACAGTCAGAAGTAACAGGAGGGGGCACTGTTTCCCTGATAAAGAGAAAGCCAAGGCTCAAAAGCACTCACAGAGCTTATACAGCCTCTATGCTCAAAACCCTGAAGACAGCAAGCTCAGATGCCATGCATGCAGCGAGGGCACAGGTGGAGGGGGTAACTGCTAATCTACATTCATGAACAAGTCTCACGGAAATAGCAGTCATACATTCTCTGCTTGTCTGGCACGATGGCCTGGAGCTCTGGAGTCTGACTGCCTTGAATTGTAACCTCCTGGCTGTGCACCTAGTAGCAATACGACCTTGGACCAGTATCCTCCCTTGCAAAATAGAGATAGACAGTCTTTATTAGGAGGAAATGAGGCACTATCTGAAAATCGCTAGAACAGTGTCTTGTGCATGTGGGAGTTCAGCAAATACTAACTAGTGTTGGTGTTATTGTTGTCATTACCTAGGCATCCTTAGGTTGTGTATGTTTCACCGCATATTAAACCCGTCAGAGGAGAGTTTTACTCTTTGCTGCCACAAAGAAATGTGCAGTCTCAAATGTTTCATTGAGATGTGAGATCAATATGTTTATATTTCACTTCTCACTTTTGATGATGACAAAAGGAGTTACAGAGAAATATTCCCCTACTCTGAGAGATAAACGCCATTTAAACTGTGGTGACTAATGGCCCTGCCACTAGACCTCCTGGTGGGGAATGAGCTGCAGGATGAACTACAGAGAGCAAGGCCTGCCTCAAGGGGACAAGCACCTTTCACCTTGCAAGTTGTTCACAGGAGAGAACACAGCCTTGTGTTGCTAGATGTTCCCATTGTTTCAAGAAATTCAGAAGTCCACAATTTTCTGGTGAAGTATCCTGAATTTGTTGATATCGTTGACTCAGTTAACACACGCTTATCAGCTAAAGACTCTGGCTTACTTGGAAGTCCATCCTTAGCTTGATATTAAAAGACCATCATGAATGGAAACACATTATGAAAGTGATTAATGCCACTGAGCTGTGTGCTTGGGAGTAGTTGAGATGGGGAATTTCATGTTGTATATAGGCTACAACAATTAAAAAAAGAGAGAGTAAAGAGACAAAGAAAATTAAATTGCAATATATGATCCTGGACTGGATCTCATGATGGAGGAGAAAATGCCCAAAAGGATATTAAATTATTGGGACAATTGAAAAAATTGGAATATAGACTGTATGCTCTTGAACTGGATAGTTGTACTAATACAGTCACGTAAATGAACATCCTTGTACTTAGGAAATATATGTGGAAGTATTACGTGGTAAAGGAACATAATGCATGCAGTCTACTCTCAAATCTTTAGAAAATGAATGATTGGATGGTTGGAAGGAAGGAAGGTAGCAGGCAGGCAAAGTGTAAAAAGTTAGAAAATCTGGCATCTTGGCTGAGGTTATTTTGGATTTCTCAGTATTATTTCTATATTATTTCTGCATCTTTTCTGTAATTTTGAAATTATTTAAAAATAAAATGTTTAAAGACCAACACTAAAAAAAAGGCCATCAATAGTTGTCCACTGCCTAATCTCCTGGTCTCTGCCTACACCCAGCTGATCAGTCCTCTCAAATATTCCAACCATTTCATCTCTCCAGGTCCTCTACCTAGACCACACTTCCCATTCCTATCTGCTGAACAAACTTATGCTCATCCTTTAGGTCCAGTCATTTTATTCCATTCTAACATTTGCTGGTTTTTAAGAATGATAAACGTCACCTACCTGTACTGTTCTATAGCCTGTCTCTTGTCTTCATTTAGGAAGATTCCCACTATTACCAAGTAAAATATTAGGCAAAGAATTATGAATTAAAAAAACTTTATTATGGAAAAATTTCAAATACATTCAAAAGTGGAAAGAACAGTATGATGAACCCACATGTATCATCACACAGCTTCATTAACTGTCAACTCATGACCAATCTGGTTTCATTCCTATCCTTCCCCACACCCTCACCCAAATTATTTTGAAACAAATTTCAGTCATCAGATATTTTCATCTGCAAAATTTCTGTATATCTCTTGAGGAGATAAGACTCATAGTAAAATTTTTATTTTGGAAAAGTTTTTGAATATACGGAAGTAGACAGACTAGTATCATGACCTTCCATATACCCACTGTTCCTCTTCAACAATGATCAGCTCATGTCCAATCTTATTTTACCGATATGCTCCATTCTCTATTTTCATAGATTATATTGAAACAAATTCCAACTACCATATCAATTCATCAGCAAATATTTAGTTATGCATCTATAAAAGATAAGGACTCTTCTAAAAGAATAAAATACCTAGGGATATATTTAACCAAGGAGGTTAAACAGTTGTTCACTGAAAACTACAAAACATGACTGAAAGAAATTAAAGAAGGCATAAATAAATGGAAAGACTACGCAATCCCTATCAATATTTCTGCAGTCATTTTTTTTTTTTTACAGAAATGGAAAACCTAATCCACAAATTCATAAGGAATTACAAGGGGCTGTGAATAGCCAAGATAATATTGAAAAAATAAAATAAAAGAAGTTGAAGGACTCACACTTCCTAATTTAAAATTTTCCTACAAAGGTATGACAATCAAAACAGTGTGGTACTGGCATAAAGGTAGATACATAATCAAAGGAATAGTATTGAGATCCAAAAATAAACCCACATATCTCTGGTCAATTGATTTTCAACAAGGGTGCCAAGTCCACTCAGTGGGGAAGAAATAGTCTCGTCAACAATTGGTGCTGGGAAAACTGTATATCCAAATGTAAAAGAATGAAGTTGGACCTCATGCATATACACAAACTAACTGAAAATAGATAAATGACCTATAAGAAGAGCCCAACTCATAAAACTCTTAGAAGAAAACATGGAAAATCTTCATGACTTTGGCTTTGGCAATGAATTCTTAAAAAACTTTTTTTACATCAAAGGACATTATCAAGAAAGTGAAAAGACAACCTACAGAATGGGAGAAAATAGTTGCAAATAATATATCTGATAAGGACTTAATATCCAAAATCTATAGAGAACACCTAAACTCAGCAATGAAAAGACAAACAATCCAGTTAAAAACTGGACAAAGTACCCGAATAGACATTTCTCCAAAGAATATACACAAATGGTTAATAAGCACATGAAAAGATGTTACGCATCATCAGCCACTAGAGAAATGCAAATCAAAACTGCAATGAGAAACTATTTCATATTCCCTAGGATTGCTATTTTCAAAAAAAAAAAAAAGGAAAATATCAAGTGTTAGTGAGCCTATGGAGAAATTGGAGCCCTCATGAATTGCTGGTGGGAATGTAAATCTCAGCTGCTATGGAAAATAGTTGGTTTTCCTCAAGAATTTAAACAGAATTACCATATGACCTAGTAGTTCCACTTCTAGGTTTATACCCAAAAGAACTGAAAACAGACACTCAGCTCTTTATACACCAATGTTCATAGTAGTATTATTCACAATGGCAAAAGGATAGAAATAACCCAAGAGTCTATATAGAGATGAAAAGATAAACAAAATGTGGTATGTACGCACAATAGAATATTATTCAGCTGTAAAAAAGGAATGAAGTTCTGATACATACTACAATTGGATGAACCTATACAACATTATACTGAGTGAACAGTACAGACACAAAAGAATATTGCATAATTATCATTTTTATGGAATATCTAGAATAGGCAAATTCAAAGAGACAGTGGATTAGGCATTACCTGGGATGGGGCAAGGGGAGAATGGGGATTTACTGCTTAATGGGTGTAGAGTTTCTGTTTGGAGTGAAAATATTTTGGTAATGAATGATGGTGATGGAAACATATCATTGTAAATGTAATTAATGCCACTGAGTTTACACTTAAAAATGGTTAAATGACAAATTTCATGTTGTATATGTTACCACAATAAAAGAAAAATTGATAAGTACCTTTAGAAATAACCATAGTTATCGTTAATGCACTTTTAAAAATTAACATTAACTCATTTAATATCATGAAATATCATTAGTATTCAAAATCCAATTGTTTGTGAGTTTTAAACCATTAGGATGTTTAAATTCAGATACAAATAAGGTTCCTAGAAATCTCTTTTAATCTACAAATTCCTCCCCTCCCCATCTCTTTCTCTTCCAATTTTTTTTTTTTTTTCAAATTAAAGAATCAGGGTCATTTGGCTTCACAGTCTGAATTTTGCTGACTATCTCTGTGGTGGTGTTTAACATATTCCTTTGTGTCCTGCATTTTCTGTAATTTGGTAGTTAATCTATAAGCTTGATAAGATTCTTTGTGTGTGTGTGTTTTCATTTGAAGGAGCAATACTACGTCATCAGCACATATTATCTGGTTGTCTCTTTGGTGACATGAGCAACCACTGATGATCATTGACTAGAACCATTAATTCATCAGGGGTTTGCAAAATGATGATACTCTACCATTCCCTCTGCATTTATTACCTGGAATTCTATACAAAGGAATTTCCCCAATTTAGTTATTTGGTTACATAGAGAAACAATTCATATAAGAAAGGCAGGATAAATGAGAGATTTTCTTTCCCTTTATTAACCATTTCTGAAAAAAATGAATTGGCTTCCTAGCATCTTCTCAAAGTGACCATTTTAAAATAGTTGTGAACTCATGGATTTTAACAGCTGATGTTTTTCAATCCTTTGTGGTGATTATTATTATTGATGCTCAGATTGTCCCATTTTTGGTCAGTGAGAACCTCTTGGGTTGTCTCCTGAGTTTTCTGTCACAACCTGGCCATCTTGATAGCCTCCTTGTTGCCTGGTATGACAAAATGTCCCCAGTCTGCCCTAGACCTGCAATTAGCCTTTTTTCCCGAGGAAATTCTGATTCTTTTAAAAGGCTAATGGCATTTAGAGACTACAGTCTGGACACCCTTGTCCACTTTTAAAACAATCCATTAACATTATCATATCTAAAAATTTACCAGCTATTCCGGAACATATGAATCATGTTTTAAAATAATACCCTTCATGTGAAATTTTCAAAGCACTTTCAGTTAACTTGACTTTCACACTCTATTCTCACACTCTAGTCTTCAAAATCTATCGTGTGAGCCAATGATATGAACGATATGTGCCAATTACCATGCTAAGGACTTTACATAGTTCATCACTCACTTAATACTGTAATACACTAAAGGGTCAGGGATATTATTATCCCTATGTCATAGACAGGGAAACTGAGGCAGAGAAGCATGAAATTCTTATGAATGAAAGTTCATACAGAATACTTCAAGTCCCCTAATCCTGGACCACGTGCCCTTTATTCATCAGTACATGAGGAGTAGAGTACTTAGAGGAAGACAGATAAGAAATGCAAATACCTTTTCAGAAACTTAAAGTGCCATGTAAATGTATGGTAGGTATTTATTGCTGGTTATTGTTGTATTTTGGGTATTGCTATCTTATCCTGTGTTCGAACAATCCCTCATAAATTACCCTTAGCTAGTATGTAACTGGTCTATCATTTTTAAAAGTATTAGTATTACTGTTATTAGTATTGAAAATAATGGGATTTTATTTCTTAGCTTAAAAAACAGGCTGTGTTTATTTTTGCCTCCTATATAGAGTACTTGAAAGTCACATATCTTAGTGGAATTAATTTTAGGGATTTGCCAGAGAGGGCTGCCAACTGTTTATCAAGTTCTTATTGATTTCTCCCCCTTGGAAATTGCCAACTACACAGGCAGAACAAAAAGGATTTTCTTTCTGCTTTTTTACTTCTCTGCCCTCCTGAACAGATACCTTTGAAATGAAAATGCAGAAATCAATACCTACATCCATGGTCCCCGGGCTCTGAGGTCACAATCTATAATTTTTTGTCTCGTTTGGTCTCAAAGTCCTATCATTTATTTAACAAACACTGAGTGTGTGGCACTCTTTTAAGCACTTTACCAATACTAAATCATTTATTCCTCATATGAACCTCTGTGAGGTAGATGCTATCACTAGCCACATTTTACAGATGAGGACACTGAGGCACAGAGGAGTGAAATGATCAAGGTGGTACAGCCAGTGAGCTGTGGGGTCTGTGTGCTAAACCACAGCTATGCTGCCTCTCCGGATGTGGACCATATATGGCCTCTCCAGCTGTAACTGTCACACTGGCAGGACTGAAGATGCTGCAGCTATTGGATAACACACTTGAGAGACAGTACTTTCCTAAAAGACCAAAGAATTGCCTTGCCTGACTCAAGGTTCCAGACAGAGCATGCTTGTCTTTTTTCTGGATGTCAGAGGACCGAGAGTTTGAACTGATATGTGCTTCACTTTTTCCCTGATCAGGTTCAAATTTGACAAAGGAAACAGAAGTCTTGTTTGCAAAGTTAGATTCTGCTTGAGGCAGGAACCCCAGCTGCTGTGATACATCCAACATCTAGAGCAAGAGTCAGTTCCACTTCCAGGGTTTTTTCCAGGTTTCCATGGCAGCAGCCCCCTGAACATCTATGCTTGCCTTTTCCTTCTACTGTTAAATATAGCTTTAAATAATAATCATGATAGATAACATTTATCCCGTGTTTACTGAAGTCAGGAATGGTGCTTTGCACTCCAAGCACCTAATGTTTCATCCTCACAAAACAGTATGAGGCAGAGGGAATAATTATCTCCAATTGTGGAAAAGAAAACTGAGGCATAGAGAGATTAGGTAACTTGCTTAAAGTCACAGAAGGTTGTAGAGTTGGAGTTTGAAGCCAGGTCTTTTTGACCAGGACATAAGTTCATTTTCTAAACTACCTCTCACATTATAGAATCATGGACTTGACTCAAAGCCCTCATCAATGTACATGGAGATACAGTTTAATACTAATGCTTAGTGCTTCTTCCTTTATTCGTTCATGCACCAAATATTTCTTGAGCCATTACTCTGGGCTAGGCTGGTGACATTAAACGGGGGAACAAGATACATTCCTAGATTATTCAGGGGCTTATCCACTTAGGACTATCTGAATTGGGTTGGAGGTGGTAGGCAGCCAGAGTTGAGGCCAGATTACTCAGGGCTTTAGACACTGCATGGAGTGTCTGGGGCCGGGAAATCTTCCAAGGGTGTTTCTGTTTTAGGATTCCCCCGAGCAATTAGCCACAGAGGTCAGCCTTTTCCAACCCACTTATGAGCAGGTATGGTCTGACAATGGAACAGGCCATTTGCAAAGGAGACCACCCTAGGACCGCCAGAATCCCCAGGATGGTAATGCCGGCACCCAGTAAGCCTCCAGTGATTTCTCAATTCTTTAAGGCTGCTCCGAAGTCGGCTGCTGTCCCAAGGAAAGGAGAGACGTTAAGGATGCTTTTCTAAAGATACTTCTGCAGAAAATTCTTATCTCATTTATTTTTCTGCCATGAAAGCAAACTGTTTACTTGTTTGGAATATTGCACTTTTATAGAAGTGAAGAGTTAGGGCTTTGGACTCAGACAAGTCCCAGTTCAGACTCAGGGGTTGTTGCCCGTTTCCTGAGGGACTTGGAGCCAGGCACTGCCCTCCTTTTGTCCAGGTTTCTGAGTCTTTCAGATGAGGAGATTAATAGTGCCCATCTCTTAGGGTATTGGGATAATCAGGTGAGCCCATATGTAAAGGATTTAGCAGTGGAACCTCACATGTAACATCCAAATGATGATGAGTAAGAATACTCAAATTTGTCAATACTAAGTTGTTTAGTGGCTCTGACAATGTTGTGGAAAAAACATTGGATTTCAAGTCAGGAAACCTGAGTTTCCATTTTCTGCTATTGTTGTCAACATATCACAAATACAATTTTGTGTTCATCTTTTTTTTCCATATAACATTTAATCAAGAGCTTATACTTCATGATTTTCATTTTAGTATTATACCAATTGGTCCTGCAATAATTTACTCTACTTTTTGTATACGTTTTTTAGGGTATTTATTTTCCAGGTTTTAAAATATAAATGATAATAAAGTACACATTATCATGGATTCAGCTATTTGTTTCTTTTGAGTTAATTACTTTGTCTGAATTCTCAGGAGTACTACTATCATGCTAAAGGGTCTGAACATTTTTATAGATCCTGAAACCTATCACCCAGTTGTGTTCCAGAGGTCTTATTTACTTGCCATCAGCACTGTAAGACTATTCCTCCGTGACACTAAGGATTATCATTATTTTTAAATTGTGTTAATTCACTTTACTGCTAACTGTATTCCATTTCTTTGATGAAGAGCAAGACTGAACATTTTCATTCTGCTTATTGATATGTAAGAACATTTTCATCAGTACAATTATCCATGTTTTCATCTTTAATATGTAAGTATAAACTTATTCATGATTGTGTGTTTATTTCTATTTTTATAACTTGCAAAGTTAACCCAAGAGACAAGCACAGGGAGATAATGGATTTAGTAATCAAATAATCTGAGCAACAATTGCTATTCATTTTTTAAAGGCTGTATATTAGCTTACCTCATGTGACAGTTTGAAGCTGGGTAGACCTTAGAAGACCATATCCTTAGAGCTAATCGATTTATATGCTTGCAAACCTATTGTAAGTGGGACTTTTGCATCAGATTCAGTCAAGAGACATTCTTTTGGATTAGATCACTTCAGTAGGGCATGACCCAGGGTGGGTCTTCATCCTTTTACTGGAGTCCTTTATAAATGGGGGAAACAGGCAGAGACACACAGAAAAAAGCAGCAGAGACTGGGAAGAAGACAGAAGCTTAGAGAGAGGTTCCGGCGGTTGGAATCAGCAGAGCACAGAGGCAAGGAAAGAGGCTCCAGGAGAGACAAATGGACACCACAGTGTGCCTGATTGCCCACAGCTGCCATTTGGTGAGACCGCGTCTCTTGGTGCCTTGATTTAGACACATTCACAGCCTCAGAAGTGGAAGCTTTTAACCTAATAAATCCCTATTGTAAGTGCAAAACCATCTCTGGCGTGTTGCATTGGCGGTCTTTAGCAAACTAAAACACCTCATGTCACAAATACTCTTCTCTCCTTTTATTTAAACTCATTCCCTCAGAAAAAGGGTCTCAGCTAGAAATTAATAAAAATATTTCAAGCTAAATCTCCTTACAGTGTTAATAAGGAATAATTTTCAAGGGTGTATACATTTAAAAACTGAGCATGTTAAGCTGAAGGAATGAATCAGTAATGTGGAATTTCAGACAGGAGCAAGAATTAGAGTATAGGTAAGAGATGAACAATCCTTGGAATAGGAGTCAGGAGATGTCTACAAGCTCATTGTATGATATCTGGCAATCCCCTTTCTCTCTCTTCTCTCTCCATTTAAACTCTTTATTCGGAAATAATTTCAAACTTACAAAAAAAATGAGTATGCCCAATACAAAGATTCACCTATTTCCTCATTTGCTCTGTTTGCATCGTTTGTTCTCTCTCTCTTTGCATACGTAAACACACACACACACATGCACATACACACGTATACTTTTCTTCTGTACCATCTCATATTTAATGGCCCCTTAACTCTAAATAGATCATTTCCTAAAAATGTGAGTATTCTCATAGTAGAGGCACCACATCAGTAAATTCGAGATTGATGTAACACTTTCGTATAATCTACCATCCACTTGTCCAAGTTTGTCAATTGACAACCAAATGTACTTTATAGCAATTTTCTGTCCACTGCAGAATCCAGTCTAGGATCAGACATTGCATTTATTTGCGTGTCTCTTTAGTCTCCCTTAATATGGACCATTTCCCTCTCCCGACATTAGACATATTTGAGTTTGAATCCCGGCTTTACCACTTAACAGCTGAGTGACCTCAGGCAAACTTCTCTTCTGCTTAGATAGGAATGTTAATAACTTAAGGTGAGAATTCATTGAAATCCTGCATGACCCTAAGGCATCTAAACTGATCCCTGGAACACAGTAAGGAATTGATAAATGTGGTTGGGATTAATGTAGTTTTCTCCAGCTCTGACTCTTACTTCCTGTGTGTCCTTCAGGAAGTTGCTTTGCTTCTCAGAGACCCATTGCCCTCAGCTGTAAAACGGGGCCTTAGCATCCAGGGCATGGTAGAGTTCAGTCAATGCCAGTTCCCTTTTCTTTGCAAATGCCCACTGGCTTCTTATTGGCAATAAACCTCCTGCCTCCATTTCCTCTAACAGCACCCTCCCTTTCATGCAGACTTCTTAAACAGAAAGTATAGACTTTGTGGAAACTAACTCCAGGGGCCAAAGCACATATGGCAGGTGCTATCCTGGGAGAAGTGCTGCATACTCAGAGATTATCACTGTTTGAAGGAGAAATGAATGCTTCACCCTCCCCGTGATGTTTTTCACCAAGCATATTTTGGACTAATCTTTTCTCTGTTGGTCAAACAAACTGTACCATCTGGTCCCATGGACATTGTGGGTGGAAGTGGGTGTGGTGTTTGGGGTTTGGGGTGTGAGTGGAGCTCACAGGGTGACTGTCATTTATTGTTGATTGAAATGAGGGTATGGGGTTGGTGGTGTCCCTCATAACATCAGGAAAACTCTGATGTGGGTGACTGCCCAAAACAGAACTCTCGAGGGTCCAGCACCCGCCGTCCTGGAATGCCTTCGCCCACCCAACGCTGATCTTCCCACACATGGCTCCTTCTCCTTCTTGGCAGTCAGGTCTCAGCTCAGTGTCACCTCCTCGGGGAAGCTTTCCCTGGCCTCTGCATTTAATATTGATACCAACCTTCCCATATCAAACTCCTGCTTTATTGCCTTCTTAGCATTTAGCACTATCTGATAGCTTATCAGTATATCCGTTTATCTGATTCTTGCCCCCCCCAATAAGATATGCACCCCCCCCACTCTCCCATCCCGATATCAGAGAACATGACGGTGTTACTCTCCACAGAATCCCCAGCCTGTGACACTGCGGCTGGCATTCCTTTGCACACACATGTGTTACCTGAGTACAGGAATCCTCTTCCACACTGGCCCCTTTGTGCAAGAGGATCCAGTGAGGCAGCACTCACCTTGTGGCCACACAGTGGGAGCTCAAAAGGGTGTGTGTGAGACAGGATGATTAGGACTGGGTTGGGTGTATCATGGGAACAGGGAAACCAGCTCCTCTCTGGGATGGTGTTTCCTATTTTTCCTCTTTGACCGAAGTAATTGCCATCACCTGTCTATTCCACCATGGCTGCAGAAACCCTGGGGATTGTCAAACATTCCTTTCTGAGCCATCTTCTCAAACATGGAGAACATTCTCTGCCCAAATGAGCTACAGGTAAAAATATGAATTGGGGATGCAACATGAGGCTACTGACTTAGTTGCAGAAATTCATGAAATTCGCCCAGTGTGTAGGATAGATATGGATGGAGTGTGGTGGTCTGTAAAAGGCATAACCACCACACCTTCATGCTCTCGTTTAAGGCTCTCCAGGACATGGAAGTGGGGTTTGCGGTTTGAATCCCAGTTAAGTTCCATCATTGCTGTGTGACCAGGGCAAACACTTCCCTCTCTTGAGCATCAGTTTCCTTATCTATGAAACAGAAAAGGTAATACCTACCCCACAGGACTGTTGGGAGGATTGAGAGGTATAACCCAAGTGGAGCTCCCAGCACAGGGCCATGCGGGCATCTCTGACACGTGGCCACTCCGGGGAAAGCATTGGCCAGGCTCTAAGGTGCTGGAGTCAGATGGTCCTGGATTTATCTCAGACATGGAACATGCACTTCACCTCTTTTGACCCTGTTTTCTCTTCTGTAAATTGGCTAGAATAATACCTGTATATTTCTTAGGGCTACTGGGAGAACCAGTTGGAATGTATTTTCACATTCCTTGTCATCCAGGTAAGTATTACTACTTAAAGCCTTCTTATAAATATAGCCTCTTCCCCCACAGATAGAAACAAAATGATCACTGTGACTGGGTCTAATATGACACCCAAATTCCTAGAGTAGCGTTTATTTTTCAATCAAATGCACTAAATCAATTGGTCTCATTTAGTTGTCAGTGTCCTGTGCAGGATCCAATCCAAGGGGTTGATGGATTGACCTTTAGCGTTGGGGGGCGGGAGTTGGGCTCATGTCGTTGGGATACATCCTGGAGAAAAGCATTTGGTCAACTCCAAGTCCCTGCCCATACATCTTTGTGGCACTGCATCTTCTCTTTACTCCTTCCCTTTTCCAAGAACAGCCTGCATCATCCATCACAAAGTCCTTTACACACTTGGACAAGTCCTTTGAAACCTCTGTTCTTCAGTTCTTCAGGAAGCCAAATCAGCAAACATTCAGACCCTTGTCCTGAGATGTGCTAAATGTGTCCTGCCTTGGAGGACACAATGTAATTGGTTTGTGGACAGAGGTAGTAGCCTGTGGCTCAGAGAGGCAGGCTGGAAGTGACCTTCTACACCTTGACTCTGCGGGTTTGTTTGAGAGAACACAGATACACAAAGTAGCCACTGACAATATGTGTTCCGACATCATATATGGGGCATATTTTGTTCAGAAACATGCCCTGTTAGTTGTTGAAACCTTTTTTGCATTCCCTGAAACAAATGACAGTATGCTGTATTTTCTGTTGGAGGGCAGTAAATACGTGTCTTTTATGTTGATAATGATAATATTTTATTCTACAATCTATTTGCATTTCTCTATTCTGTGGATTGTATTGCTTGGTATAAATCCCCAGGCTGAGGTGCATTAAGCCTCACTCAGGGAGGAACAGTGCTTTTTATCATGGGGCTGGACAGATGTTACCTGCAGGGATGACTTTTTTGCACAGGTGGACAGCGAGAAGCGAAGGGAGAAAGGAGTAGGCATATGTGTGTGCGAGTTTCGGCATGCACACATGAAGCCAAAAAGGATCCACGGTCTGAATGGATCTCCAGGAGGGAGCTGGTCTGCTGAGCACACGTCTCCTCCACGAGCCACACATGGCTGCCTCCTTGCCGGCCAGGTCCCCGGAAAAGCCATCGGCGCCTACATCAGCTCTGACCCCAGCTCTTTGGTCTGTGTGATCATCGGAAAACCAAAATGAGGACAAAGAGGCATCTCAGAGGCTGGTGGAGGAGCCAGGCCTCTCACCACCTTCCTGCAGGTTTTCTGGGTACTTCTGAGCATATGAGCTTCTGCTCCCAACAGAAAGTCAGGAGCTGCTGAGATAAACCACAAGCTTGAACCAGAGTTAGTGTTACCGTCAACAGAGCACTTACTATGTGACCTGCATTGTGCTAAGCACTATCTCACTTAATCCTCACATCATTCCTATGAGGTAGGTGCTACTATTAACCCCATTTTGCAGATAAGGTAAATAAGGCCCAGAGCTCCACAGCTGATAACTTACAGGTTAGGAATTCAACCCCTGGGCAGTGGGATTTCAGTTGTAGTTGTGAGTGGCAGGAGAACGTACACTATCTAATTGTGCCTTGGAAAACCATCAGTGGTAATCAAAAAAAAACTCCTGTGCCTGGACCTAGCAAGAATAAATATAAAGGAAGATTAATGAAGAGTGGTTAGAATGGGATATTTATGTCTACTTTCCCGTTGTCTGGTGTAAGTTAATTTCCGTAACATTGTTCTGTTTCTATCACATCCTTCTTTCTTTTCTAGAGAAGTTCCCTTGACGTGGAAAGTGGGAGCACGTTAGACAGGTACCCTTAAGAGTCTTTGGCTCTGTTAATTAAAGTGTTTAGTGTATCTTTACCCCCAAACTCTGGGAAAAAAGCGGAGTTCCTGATTCAGCTCTGCTCAGAAGAATACCCAGACTTAGTGGTTTCTGGGAAGTATTAATAGATTAGATAGATTAAGCAAATGAGTCTTCTAAATACTCAACTTTTAATGGAAAAGTTCTGTGGATTGGAATATTAAAGTTATAAAATGCTTATTTAATTGTGTTTCAAGCCCATTTAGCTTTTTCAGTCTAAAGAAGATTCACTCAGTCAGAAAGTGGAAGAGGATTAATAAATAACTTCCTTTTTTTCTTCCTTTCTTTTTACTTTGGCCTGGGACTTATTTGAAAGCCTGTTTTCAAATTGAGCTTTTAAGTGTGGCATTTGTGAGTGAAATTGCCCCTTTTATTTTCAAGGTAATTGAATCCCATTTTTCACTTTCCATTGCCCTCTAGAAAAATCAAAATGTTTTTCGAGGTTAACTTCTTCTCAGTCGGTGATTTTATAAGGTGGGAACTTGAGTGTCATAAAAATAGACCAGTGTGGCGATGACATTTAGGATAGGGGTGGCCAGGCCATGCTCTGCTGATGAACCAAGCCCCCCAGCAGGCCTTGGAGAACATGGTGATTTCACCGTGTTTTTACTTGAAACACCAAAGGAATGGCCACACCTTGTCCTTGGGCCCCAGGTGAGGGTTTAGAAGAGCTGGATTTCTGGCTGGACTGTTGTCATCCATACAGCAGCTGAGGGGCAGTATTACTCAGAGACAAAGCCTGGAGCTTAGTTCCACCATTCCCAAAGTGTCAAACAAATGAGAGTTGATTTTTGATGATGCCCAGATATCGTAGCATTCACTGAATCACACAGTGGCATAATGATTAGCTTTTCAACTCTCTTTCTGTCCTTCAGATTATATCAAGGACAAAGTCTCAGCTTGGTGCTATTTTGCCTTTAATGTTTTTCTCATCTCCATCTCCATTTTTAAATTAAGACCAGGCCTCTCTCTTGGGTCCTTTAGAAGGTTAGCAGTTTCTGGTTTGGACTTGAGGACGTTGCTTTATTTTCAGTTGTTTTGTTTTTATGATAACCTTTCTTGATTTGGGGCAGTTTTTAAGGCAGGCTGTGAATTTTCATTTTAAGACAAATGGGTTTAAGATTTTTTCACTATGAAGCAGTTGATCATATTTGTGGATATGGATGTGGCAAAGTTCACTTGCCTGCCATATATGTGCGATGCACTGGCTCGGGTGACCAGGCAGGACATGAAAGGAGGTGGCTTTCCTTCAAACCTGCAGATGTTTGTCATTTTCTGTGAGGCTGTGTTCTAATGGACGGGAACCAGTATTGGGATTGGGGCTGATTTCAAATCCTCCCTCTGTCCTCACCAGGTATGTGTCTTAGTCTCCTTGAGCTTCAGTTTTTTTTCCATCTGTAAAGTAGGTATTCCAAGCAGTTGGAGGAAAGCAGATGAGGTTCATTTCCCAAGACAGGGTGGTTGATGTGGCTGACATTTGTCCAAGAGATAAAGCAATGGAGATGCTGACACTGGCCTGGATCTATGGACAGCCGTGTTCTGGATTCTTATTGCCAAGGCTCCGGGTGTGCCACTGGGTGAGAGGGGAAGGTGGAATGCAGTTCTAAGTCCTGTAGCCTGGGTGAGAAACTCACACCAGAGGCCAGTAAATCCTGCAAACCCGTCTCCCTGAAATGGTTCAGCAGCATGAAGGTCAAAGACACCTGTGAGTTTTGTGTGAGAGCAGGCTTTCCTCTTCTCAAGCTGCTAATCTTTGGCAATCGGAGACCGCTTTGAATTAAGCTTAATTAATATTCACTCTTAATTAGGGCCATTACTTAAAATCAATTCTACATAACGAAGCTGTGTAATCATAATTAAGCCCCAGAAATAAAATTAGGAAGCACAGAATGCAAAAGCCAAACCCGAATGAGCCCAATGCCAGGGGGACAGTTCCAAGACTCCTCAAACAAATGGGATTTTCAAGTTGAGGACCTTGGTAGCCATCGGGACAAGGAAATAATCAGAAAGAGGATCTGGGATAAAGGGAAGCCTGGGAGGCAAAGCTGAGTGAAGTTGAGGCAACATTAGGCCAAAGTTTGAAAAGGAGGAATGGACAGTGCTGGAGGGAAATCTGCTCTCCAGACCCTGCTCCCCACTGTGAAATAAGGGTCAAGGGGTTCCCCTTTCCCCAACAAAGATATCACTAATGACCCTTCAAGCTCAGATTCCCCAACTGGGGGCTCTTTTCATGTGATTTCTCAGTAGCAACATCAGGATCAAGGCTGATCTGTTTTTAGCAGCAGAAATGCATCTGTGGGGTTTGGTTTTGTAGTTGCGGTTTTGCAGTTTAGTTGTGACTATTGCTTATTTTTCAACTAAAGCATGGCGTGGAATGACGTGAAGTGGCATTTGCCAGCCTTCTTCTACGGTGTTCCACACGTCAGGATTAGGCACAGGGTCTTAGAGAGAGGTGAACTGAGTTTGTACCTAACAGACCAATAGGCCAGTCAGATAGACAACTGTTATTTCTAAGACTATCTAGCCTTTGTGCAGCTCTTCCTAACTGTGCTTTCTCTCTGTCTATATGTTTCATCAGGGTCAGCAAGACCTCAAGAAGCAACACGTTTGAGTCCCAAGGGAGGTCATTCACCCATGCCTGTCCCCCAGGCCCCAGGCTTGTGCCCCTAATGGTGCCAAAGTAAGGACAGGCATTTGAGTTCTGAGTGGAAGGGGTTTTTGGGTGGCAATTTCCCCATTGAGTCCACAGTTGTTGAGGGGAAGCCTCCTACCTCTTTTGCTGCATATATGAGTGTCTACTGTATACCTGGCAGGTAGCTTGTCCCTACACACTGCATGATCTCATTTAGTTTTCATCACACCTTTGCGAGTCAGGAATCATCACACCCATTTGGCAGGTGGGAAAACAGGCTCAGAGAAGCCAAGCCCTTGGTCTATGGCCAATATGAGCTATATCCTTTATCCCCAAATTGGGTTTTCAAGTCACCATATCAAACACCATGCTGTCCCTGAGGGCAGTGATGCTGTCCAGGTGCCACCTGGATCTGCCCCTGCCCACTGCCAAGAATGACCTCTCCACCCCCAGATTTAGAAGCAAACCTCCTCTGGTGCTGGAAGGGTCTGCAGCTCACATTTCTCAAAGCCGCAGGCCCATGTGGTGATGCCCTCAGTGGCGTTCACTCTCCTTGTACACCTCCACTACTTACAGAGTGAAATCCTTCCCTTTTGGATGATTCAGAAGGGCCCATCACGGAGTTGAGCAGGAGGGAAATTTGGCCTGGGCTCAATATTCACAAAAGGCTTCCAGCTCAGACTTGACATCATCTCCAAATGAGTTACACGTGCTGTTGGTGCGTTTGGGTGGGTATATGTTAACAGCGTTGATCTGTTAAATCCAAGTGCTTAAATTATATCACAACATTTGTGATCCTCCGTTAGCATTTCCTCATTGCTTAGTATACCAGGAAATTTAACTGAAAAAGGAAAACAGCCTGTCCATACCTAGGAGGCTCGGAGAGAAGGATATTGCTGATTGAGCGATCATCTGTGCATTTGTAAGATTTCTGCACCCTGGGGAGAGTCCAGAGAACCTTGGTTCAGTTAGGGCTTCTTGGGCTGCAGTATCTCTCTCACCAAGGTGTGGGAGCTGGAGGGAGGCCTTGCTCTGCTGAGGAGTAGCAAGAGTTTACAGTGCAGTATCAACGTTACACAGCCGAGAATGCTGCTGTACTTGAGAGGAGGGTAGATGGTGGTGGTGGTGGGGTGGTGGTATTGCCAACTCAGGTTTCCTAAGACCCTAGAGGCCCTGCACTGCAAGCTAATGGTAGCGACCTCCCTGAGTTGGCACCAGGCTGTTCCACTACACACCTCCTGGGGGCACCTTGAACACCGCATATGCATATTATGTATAGTATGCCTGGGAGGGAGGTTGTACTACCCAGAGGCCTTGATACCAACCCCAGACCCTGAGAACACCCCCAGATTGAGCTAGCCACATCGGGGCTGAAGTCCAAATTGCAAATGGTTGGCTTAAGGAGCATTCTCCGACACTGGCTCATGAGGAGGCCACCGCCCTCTCTCAGCTGTGACCTCTGTGTCCTTCAGACCACGAGCCTTTGCCTCTATTTACACTAAATAGAGACACCCTCTTGCTGTTCCTGTATTTTGGGCAAGCTGAGCTGAAGGCCCCTGCAGCCAGTCCGAGCAGGCAGCCGTCCAAGTGGTGGTCATGCAGGAGGCCTGCCCAGGCCCTGCGCCTCTGACAAAGTTTAGCAAACACGATATCTCCCACAAAACATGTGAGGTAATGTTTATGAAGGATCATGCTGTCTCCTTCCGCCGGGCTGTGTGGGAGTGAAGGTGACCAAAACAGTGCCCTCCGTGGACCGCCCTCACCCGCCTTGCGTCCCCTGCTCTGGTCTCCGTCTCCCCTCCATCAGGTGGAAAACCACAGCGATGTCCTTCCTCACTTGAGGGGAGAGCAAGACTCTCTCCATCCTTGCCGTCAGCCTCCATGTCTCCACTTTCAGGGCATGTTCATGGCACCTTGGAAGGTGTTAAGGATCTCATTTTACATGAGGAAACAGAGCTGAGAGCAGTGGGGCGTCTTGGCCAGAGTTACAAGGCAGGTTGATGGCCGGGCTGGGGACCTGGCTCCACCTCCTAAAGTTCCCTTTAAACTATTCTATTCATGATAACCACTTGTTTAAAGATTCCTGATTTTTTATATGGATGGATGGATGAACGGTAGGTGGAGGGAATGAGAGATGGCAAGATTGAAGGATGAATGGATGACTAGCTGTGTAACAGACTGGGAAAAGACAGATGGACAAGTGAATAGACTGTAGAGAGATGGACAATTCTGGAAGGATACTTAAGACATGGTGCACAGTGATAGTCTCTGGAATAAGCATGGAGAATCTGGGCAAGAGAGAGATTCCTTTCTATTTTCTTTCTCAGAACTGTTGGAATGGTTTTCATGTGTATGTACTGGTTTTTAAAATCTCCTTTTCTATTTTTTTGCCTCTCAATGTCTGTGTGTCTATCTACAGAAGAGATTACTTTAGAAAAGAGCAGGAGGTTTCTAGAAGAAACCCACAAAGAACCTTGTTAGAAATGTGATCCTTCAGATGAACAAAATCTGTCACACATTCTCAGATCCAAGGTACCTCCAGCTTATGCTGAAAAGAACTACAGTGGAAGGTGGGTGAGACTCAGACTTCGGGGCCTGGGTGTCCACATGGCTGCCTCAGTTACCTCTGCCCTTGATTCAGTGACCAGGGGTTCCAGTGGCAGGGGCAGCAGCAGAGGTGCTTGTTTCACTGGTACTTACAAAACATGACTGATCAAAAACACCCTCCTTGCCCAACAACCTGAAACTGGTTAAATGAGTTTTGATTGGCTGTATATAATGGGATATCATGCCGTCACTAAGAATGAATCAAAGACCCTATACTTCCCACCTTCAGTGTTAGATTAAAACGGCTGAACAAACACCTCTGCATCATGCAGGCTGGTTTCACGTGTTTCAAGGAGGTTCCTCAGGTGACTCTGAACCTCAGCCATAGCCCAGAGCTCCATTCTGCAATTCAGGCTCCTCAGAGACTTCAACCAGAGCAGTCTAGATGAAATATGCCCAATGTTAAGAACGATTATCTCTTTGTTGTGATATTTTGAGTAATTTTTATTATTTTTCAGGTGTTTTTCATTCCCAGTGTGCAAATATACTTTTTTTCTTATAAAAAAGGAAACATTTATAGGGAATAGTTTCTTAGATAAAGAACAGTAAGGCAAATCTCTGCATAAGGAAACTAGAAGGACATAAGACAAAAGTAATCTTCAGGTAGTAGGATGATAGGTTATTTTTTTCTTCTAATCTTCATAGTTCCTGAATTTTCTACATTTGATGTATTTACTTTTTAAATGGAGCATCCATATTTGGGATGATTTTTAAAAGACTGGGGAGAGGAAGAGAGGTCAGACTGTTGAAAAAGGCAAAGCTTCAGGCTCTCCAAAAGCCCATCCATGTCAATCAGTTGCTATTTCATGAGCCCTGAATATAGAATATAGAGGTAAAAGAGATGTAGACATTTTGATAAAAGAAATCATAGTCTAGCTGGGGAGATATAACCCTTCATTATACAAAATGAAAGGACTTATTCCTGTGGTTAGGCTACCAAAAGTAATAGCAATAGCATGACAATATGGCAGAGTGGCTGGGAGCTCCAGCTTCAGGGCCACCTCACCTGGTGAGAAACTCACCTCCATTTCTTAACCATGTCAGGTTCGAGTCTTGGTTTCCTCTTCTGTAAATGTAACCTACCTCACGGGGTTGTGAGGAGTAAATGAAGCCTGCACATAAAGGGCTGAGTGCTGTGCTTTGCAAGCAGGATGTCCTCAGCATAAATTACCATTATCATCATCTTACATTACCTCATTTGGAAGTCAGGTTTTTTGCATAGGTAGCAGAGCTGGGATTTGAACCCACCACTATCTAATTCCAAAGCCAATGGTCTTATCCCAACCAGACACTGCATTTCCCTCTGAGCTTACCCTGAAGTTGTTCTCAATCTTACCCTATGATCTTGCCAGGAAGAAAAACTACATTTTCAGGAAAATATCAAATGAGAAATGAATCTGTTTAATAGAATATCAGAGGAAGATGAGCTTAGCCCTGCATGCAGGATCTTGCAGCCTTGTCCCTCTTTTTGTGATTTGTTTCTCCTGATGCAGGAGTTCCTTTTGCAGCCTGTTGTGATGCAGCTTTGCTTGGCTCCTTCCCGACAGTTAACATGGTAGGGTGAGCCTCCTAACCAGAGGGGGCTGGTGTGCTCTGGCTGGAAGTAAAAGGGTTGTTAACAGAAACCATGAAGAAGTGGTGGTGGGGTCTGCGAGAGCCTCAGCACCTCAGTAACCAAAACCGAGGTGGGAGTCAACTGCCCACACACTAGGGTTGGACAGGGGGACCTGGGCTGAAAGTGGTGGAGGTCCAGCAAGAGAAACAAGGAAAACTGAAATCAGAGTGGAAATTCTATTTAGAAACTGGTTACCTCCTTGGGGGAAGTCTTATATTGATGGTTTCTCTCTGTCTCTCTGCCCAACTAACTACATCCCAACTATACACCATCCCACCACATTCCTTTCTATTCCATTTATCCCATGTTGTGCCTGGCACTGTGCTAGACACTAGGAATGCAGCTAAGGAAATGCTTGAGCATTAGAGAGCTGAACAGTTGAATAAGGAAGGCAAGTACAGTACTAGAGGCGGGTACAAAATGGTAGCTGATGGGAGGTAGACAGGGAAGTTTTCACAGGAGCAGGCACTTGAGTTGGGCCTTCAAGGACATTGTGAGTGGATCAAGGAATCCCTGTGGAAATGAGGGGGGAGGGCAATTCCAGGCAGAGGAAAGAGCCTGCACTGAGCTGCAGAAAGCAGTACATCAGTACCTTGGTGGCAGGTGTGCAGAGAATCCTGGGGCAATAAGACTGCAGCCGCACATCGGGTCTCCCAGAGGGCCTTGACTGACAGGCCAAGGGGACTGTTATGAGAGGAGTGAACAAGGGGCAGAGTTGGGGTCCAGTTCATTCCCTGGCTGCAGGTGCCCTGTGGATGCAGAAGCTGGGGCTAAGTTGAACATGGTGTGCCTTGTCATCCTCTGCATTGTGTCTTCAGTTTGGGGAGAAGAATTTCCAAATTTATCTTTTAATTGGAAAAGCAGATATCTAGGCCCTGAGAAAAATCCATCCCTTGGTCCATTCCTTTATTTATTCACTCATTTAGAACAGTTCATGTCTTCCAGTTTCTATTTGGTACTGCCAGAATTTCTATGAGGGCTACGCAGATGAATAAGAGTCGGTGCTAATCTCAGCATCCTTAAGTCTGAAGGAAGGAAAGCAGAGCACTGACTCCTTGGTGTTAACCCACAAACTGTGCTGGTCACATCCCTGCTCACCACCACATCAAACGTGTCAATGGACTTCTGCTTTTCTCAAGATAGAGCAGATCCAAGAATCCCTATGTGGGCTGCTCCTCTCACCTCCTGAGCCTCATCTCCTGCCACCTCTTTCCCCCTGCTCCAGCCTCATTGCCCTTTTTTCAGAGGTCCTCACCAGATCCCCTCTAATCACAGGCCCTTAACACATTCTGTTCCCTCTGTCTAAAGTCACGTGCCCTAGTTCATGCCCGTTTGTCTTTCTGAGTCCATATGAATGTTGCTTCCTCCGGGAAGGCTTGCCTGATCTATCTGAAATGGCCAAATAGCTATCACACACTCTCATGCCCCATGCGATGTTCTTCATGGCTCTTATCCCCAGTTACAATTATTTTTCATTTATCTAAGTGATGACTTTATAAATGTCTGTGGTCTCCATCAGACTGTGAGCTCCAGGAGAGCAAAGACAATGTCTTTCTTAAATCAACTTTATTGAGGTATAAATTATGTACAATATACACACAACTTTTAGTGTACATCTCAATGAGTTTTGACATATTTACACAAAAATTATAGACTTGTGGAACCACCACCGCAATTAAGATATAGAACATTTCCATCACCCACAAAAGTTCCCTGTGCCTCTTCCCAATCTACTGCCGCCCCCAGATACCTGCTGATCTGCATTCTGTCTCTCTAATATTAGATTTGTCTTTTCTAAAGTTTTCTATAAATGGAATCATATAGTAGGCATTCTTCTGCATCCGGCTTCTTTCTCACAATGTTTGCTCCTTTTTATTGTTGAAGTCTCAGTAGTTTGCTCCTTTTTATTGTTGAAGGATACTGTACTCTGAGTGTTTTGTGGGCATTACCTCTGCCTCTCCAGGTAAACCATTAGCTTCTTGGGGGCAGGGGTACATGTTCTGCTACTTCTGATAATTGGTATGGGTCCAAGGAAGGCCACCAGGAGAGGCAAAACCTGTCTTCCCTGACCCGGGACCTGTGAGTGGCCATTCTGTTCTTGACAGTTACCCCAACCCACGCAGCCTTCTCCTCCATACCCAGGTCAGACTTTGGGGTCCAGGGAAGCTTCCCTTCAGAATCACTCTGACGGCTAGAGATCCTTCCCACAGCCAAGGAGAGAAGTTCTAGGTCAACCATGGTGATTAATGTGCAAATCCCTGTAATGTGCTGAACTTGAATTTCTTCGTTTGTTGAATGAAGACACTAATGTCTATTGCACAGGGTCATTAAGTGGAGGCACATGTGTGAAAGTGCTTTGCAAAGTAGAAAATATAATACTGTACAATGATATAGTTAATTTGATCATTTTATTTCACCCCATCCTGGATTAACTGCCTGCCTCTTTCTCTCTCTGGATCTTCACTTTATTGGTCACATGAGGAGCTGAACTAGAGTTCTTTAAGATGCCTTCCATCTGGTACCTTCTTTGATTCAAGGTGCTGTAACATTGAAGAGAGGGCTTTCTGATTGTCCACCATTGGAAACACTTGCATACTGTTTTAGAGAAAGACTGACTTCCCTGAAAATTGTCTGTCTGGGTAAAGGAAATTATCTCTGGTTTCCAGGATCAAACCAGTGATTTGGCATTGATAGGCTCAGATCTACGGCTTATTTCCAAGCCCCATTAGGGAAAATAATAGCGCTCCATATTTGCGAGTTGCTGGCTGGTGCAATGAAGCATAGCCTTTGCTGGGACCTGGACTTTCGATGGGAATAAATGTGTCCCCGAGGTCCTGGTGGACAGCGAGCAGCATTCCAGTTCAAAGCCAACCGTTTAGTTCAAACCACCTCTGCACGGGTCCTGTCATTCTGTGGAGGATTCCTGGGGGCCTACACTTACTTTCACTCTTAGCAGCCCTACGAGGAAAGTACTAGATCACGACTAAGGTGGAGAAACGTGCGCAGCCAGGTTAGGGCTAGAATACTAGCTTCTGTGCACTCTAACAGGCCCTGAACTGGGCACAGTGGATACGCAGGTAATTCAGACACACTGGAATCCTTTACGGCAAGAAGAGGCAAAAGGGACCTATTTATTAAAGAGAAATCCACGAATTTTAAGCTGTCAGTAACTTATTACCTAATTCCACTCCCTCATTTTACTCATGAGCAGCTGGAGATCCGGAGAAGTCCTCTGACTTGCCTGGGGCGACATATCTGGTGTCTGTGAAGCCAGAACGTTACCAGGTCTCCTGATTCCCAGATCAGAGCAGTTCACAGCAGCCCCGTGCCCCTGAGTCAGAAACAAGGAAATAGAGAATTAGAAATCACCTGCCTTCAGTATGAGGATTTAAGAGAAAGAGGAGCTGTGTCCTGGGAGCCAGTCAGCAGAGGCCCTTTCTTCACCACCCTTAAAAGAGTACACCACCGTGAATTTTTCTTGTCATCTGGTGTGGACTCAAGGACAAATTTCAAAATAGCCATTTTGTGAGGCTCCCATTCCTTGTTCCAGACCCTTGGAGACTCTCACTTCTGCATCATGACCCAATTATTTCTGGGCAGCAATTCCCATTTTACAACCCAGGGCTCCATTTACCATTTTGCCCCAAACATCCTTTGTTTTGAAAGATCTTGGCTAACTCTTAAGTTATCTTTAATCAGTCACACATTCTTTTCCCCATTCTGTCTTTATCAAAGTTAAAAATCAGTTTGAGGTGACCAGTGAATTGAGAGGACGGATGCCAGCCACTCCGGAGAGCTTGCCCATTACCTGTTCAGGTGTTGTCCTAAAGAAGCACGGGATGGGCCTTAGCTCATCTGATCCTTCCACCAATCCTTGGAGATCGGTACCATTATGAGCCCCATTCCACAAGTGCAGGGACCAGTGTTCAGGCAGGTGGATCGTAAGTCATGGAGCTAGGAGGTAGCAGAGCTGGGAAATCTGGGGGGGGGGGGGGGGGGGCCTATCTTTGCCCCGGCAACTTAACTGAGGTGAAAAGAACAACCTCTCAGGCTTCAAAGACATTGGAAATGGAACCTAGAACCTGCGACTGTCTGAGAGAGCGGGCCTCCCTGCATTCCTGAGGCCCTTTTCAGAGGGAGGGGACTGAGGGACTGTAGAGGGCAAAGGTCCCCCAATATACAGGGAGCCCAGGGTTCCTCAACATTGTGCACAGTGACTGCCCACTAAACCAGGGCACAAGTGTGCCCCACATGGCAGGTGAGGTCAGATGACCCATGAGGCAAAATCATACGGTGGTCAGCAGTGGGGTTCTACAAGCTGTGCGACCTTGAGCAAGTGTTTACATCTCTCCAAGCCTTGGTTCTCTCACCCGTAATATGTGGGGGTGGGGAGGCTGAAACCAGTACAACTTACCTCAGTGTCATTTCGTATTATTCAGAACAGGAGGCAATATCTGAAGCTCAGAAATCAGTAAGTGCTTAATAAATGGGAGCTTCCATCATTGCTACTTGCCTGGTGATGCTCCAAGAGTCTCCCTTGGCCACATCTATTCTGGCATGGAATAGTCCAGAATATTCTATCTCTGCCTAACCTTGAGTCTGCAGGATGTGGAGCCTGGGCTGTGTGTATAGTCCTTGACATGTCTTGGAACCAGCCTCTGGATTCCAGAGCAGCCCTGTGTGACTCAGTGTCCCCACTTCACAATCTGGGTGAAGCACGCCTCTTCTGTGCAAGGACCCTGGGCCTCCTGTGTGCCAGGACAAGGGACCTAGGCAGTTGACTTGGAGAAGTTGACATGTTTGCGAACTGATTCAAGGTAACTGAAATTCAAGAACAAACATAGAATAAGAGAGGTGGTGAGAGATGGGGAGGTGGTGGTGCAGGATGAATTGAATTGAAATTACTGTGAGGCAGAATATTGTGGTGCGTGAAGGGCATGGCGCCTGAGCTCTACAGATCAGGGCCGAATGCCTGGCTCTCCCCTTCACTAGCTGCATAACTGGGCAAATCACTGAGTCTCTCTGTGCTTCCATTTTCTCATTTGTAAAATGGGAATATCGATAGTTCCTCCTCCAGAAGTTTGTTTGTAGAGAGGTTCTAGTGAGGTAATTTATATAAAGCACAGTGCCTGGCTCTTAAGTGTCCAGTAGAGCCTAGCCACAGTCATAATTAGCATCACTATCTCCTACTTGCCAAGTGAGTATCTAGTCTCTCAACGACTATGTATGTGCCATATTCTCATTTTTCCTATTTCACAGATAGGGATGTCAGAGGGAAGTGGCAGAAACACCCCAAAGTGCAGATTCCTTCCATTGCACCCTGCCGCCACCCAGATGGGCGCCCGGTTGACGAGTGGAGCCACATAGGGGAACAGAGCCATCCCCAGCCTCTTGCCCTCTCTTGCCCCCTGAGGCCCTCTGTCCCTGGCCAAAAGAGCTCAGCCTCTTGAAAGCATTGACGGAACTGGGGAGCAGGAGCTGTAAGAGCTGGCCTCAAGGGGGCAGCACGAGACCTGGAAACCACAGCCTGGGCTGCGTGGTAAAGCTTGGTGGTGCACCTGGGAGGCAATCCAGGGGAGACTGCGGAGGGGACTGACCTGCTCCTGTCCTCCTTCCCAGAGCTGCCAGGGCTGGGGCTTCCAGAGAAGGAAGCAGAGGGGAGCTGCACCTCCTTCTCTTCCTTCCCAGTTCCTTCCCACCATTTCCATTCTGGATAGTACAAAGGGGTTGCCCTGGGTTGGGCACTGATGGGACCACCACGTTTAAATAGGACTCATCCCCAGACCTCCAGGCGGTGCAGAGTGGAGTTGTGCTGGAGCCCAGTAGGGCGAGGATTCCTGAAGCCTCCAGGACCTTCTTAGGCTGGCCTTGAGCCCCTGAGGCCTCTGCCTTAGGGCACTCGCTCACTGTGTGTTTCTAGGACCTCTGAGGCAGATCCCTGGCTCTGAATCAGAAGTTCTGTTATTTGGCCTGCGGTGCAGGGGTGGTCGTCAAACTCACATCCGAAAGCCTCTGCGCTGTGCTGTCGACAGAAAAACTCATACGCTCCTGCAAGACGGGCCCCAGCAGGGAAGGAAAACGGCCACTTACTCATCCCTCCTTGCAGGCCTCTGAGCTGGGTGATCTGTGAATCTTGTTCTATTCATTTTCACCCTTCAAATGTTCCTTCAAGGAGTTTCTTTGGTTCTTTACAGATGCTGGCAGGGCACAGGTGTAGAGGGGTGAAGTGACTGCCTGCGGGCACACAGCAGCCAGTGCCAGGCAGGTCTGGAACTCAGGGCTGTCTGGTTCTAAAGCTCTCAGGCATTCACATTCCAAGTAACCCGGGCCTGAGGTTGGAGACGACTGCAATGTACGACCCATGGCCAAGGAACTGAGGCAGGATGCCCCTGGCCCTCAGGAGAGGTGCCAGCCTCAGACCCCGCACTCTGAGGCCTGGCATATATCGAACACCAAGACTTTTTTTTTTTTCTTTGTAAGATAAGAGAAGGAGGCTTCCATTCTCTCTTTCACAACTGGCCTCTGCCAGAGACCACTCAGTCTTCCAGATCAGGCCATAGAGTGGGGCTCTGGTCTTGGCCCTGAGCATTTGGGCAGGAAAGGGACCAGGAGGAGACAAGATTAGTCTGGGTTGGAGGTTCTCTGGCAATCCTGTCTCCAGATCCCTTCAGCTGCCCAGAAGCCCTGCCTTCCAGCTCCCCTTGCCCTTGGATTTGCAACTCAGTTTCCTTATTTGAAAATGGGATCACCTGCTACTTGGTCCTGCTGCCACTTTGCAAGGATTTCACCTGACCGCAGGAGAAGGGGGCTCTGGGAAACCGAGTACACTGTACAAAAGTCAGTAGTTACTGGGGACTGCCGCCGAGTGCTCTTACATGGGATCAGAAATTGTGATCACACAGGGCAATCTGCAGACCACACTGTCTCTATCCCACTAGTCAAATGAGATTCAAATAGTCCATTTGAATGATCCCTGGCTCTAACTCTGGCTACTCAGAAGGTCTCTCTCATTTGTGTCTCTTTGTGTCTTCCCACCCCCGTTCCATCTCTAATCTGTCTGTCTCAGTTGCTTCACTATTCAAATGAGTTATTTGAATGACTGAAAGCCAGAAGTTTCTTCCCAGGCCCCATAGCGCGGAACTTGCTGAGGAAGTCTCCTGCCTCAAGCTTCTGTTGATTGACAAATGCCAGGGTTCCCACTGGCCTCTGAGCAGTCCTTTGCCACCTGAGATTTCAGCAGTTCATCAGTAAAAGCACCAGCTTCCTTCCCAGCCTGCAGAGATGTGAAAAAGGAAGAGAGGTCATGTGAGCATCCTTCAGAGTTCCAGATGGACAAACCTCTTCTTTCTTTTGGTGGTGCTCAACCAGGATGTTGGTGGATGAGTAGCAGGGAGAAGAGAAGTTGGTGACATTAATAGCATGGGCCATTCCTGAGCAGAGCAGTAGGGCCTGCCCCAACGCCAGGCCCTATTTCTAACTTCTGGAATCTTTCTGTCTTTCCACGCTACATGCCTTCTACAAATAGCTCAACATATAGCAGGAACCATGAGACAGTGACAGTTCTTCAGCTCCCTGAAGTGGGGCTAAGGTCTCAGAACCCCAAATTAGGGCAAGTGCTTTCCTTCCTCTGAGCCTCCATCCCTGCTCCCCAAAGCCAAGTGCTACTGGGAGGATCTGATGAGATACTCTCTAGAGGTGAGATGCTTGGCACTTAGTCAATGTGACCCCCCACCCTTCCACTAAATATCCAGGCTTTCCAGAAGGTTATTGCTAAAATAAGGGTACACGTAGTTCTTTCACTTTGACTGTGGAAATCTAACCAATAGAAATGAAAGCACTCACTCACTCCCTGCCAGCCCAGCCCTGTGCATGTGCATGGAGGGCTATTGCCAGATTGCTTGTATTGGTCAGGAAGGAACTGGAACAAAAATCCCACAAAACTAAATGTACAGTATACCAGTAGGTGAGAGTCTGAATAAGCTGTGATATATACACAGTATTGGATTAAGCAGCTATCTGTTGATCTGGAGAGATGTCCATGAGGCCTTAGTGAAAAAATTAGAGTAATATGTAAAGGACAATTTTTTAAAACACATGATCTTTCATTTCACTCCAGTCCTGTGTATGAACATATATATTTCTATGAACCTAAAGAGCATGTAGAATGAGCCACACCAGCTGTCAACATTGCTCACCTGTGGGTGGAGTGTGGAAATAAGACAAGGGGGAGAAGGGAGATTTAAGAGTTTATTAAATTTATTTTTGTTCTGCTCTAAGTTGCTCTTTTTCTGAACAAATGTATCATATTTTTGTAATGAAATAAAGTTTCTAAAATGGACACTGCATAAAGTCCTCAGTGAATGAAATGAATGAATGAATGAAATCTGATAATCCTCCCAATGACAAGTCACTCTTTTGAGTCAGGGGATGTTTTCATGTTCTAGATTCTCTACCAATATGCAAATACTTCTGAAGGAAGCTGATAAAGCCAAAGTCCTCCCTGATCACTGACCTGGAGCTCTTCAGCCTCCGGCCAGGATCAAAACAGAAGAGAGAGAGAGACTGTGTGTGTGTGTGTGTTTGGCGGGGAGGAGGAGGAAAGAAAATATCATTGGTCAGACAACTTTTCCATGCCAGGCACCATGTAAGGTGTCTTCCCACACACACTAGTTCATTGACTACTCAAACAACCCTGCAGTATAGCCGTCGGCCTCACTTCTTCTACAAGGAAAGTAAAGTTTCCGGGGTTTGTCAGCATCTTGCATGAGGCAGCAGCACCCAAAGCAAATGCAGGCCATCCAGTTCCAAGGCAAAGTGGAAGGGTTCCAAAGAGGCCCTTTCCTCTAGAGGCACCGGTCACTAGGTAACCTCTGCTTTCAAACGACACTGGCAATAATGGCCTGGATAGAAACAGCAGCTCACATTCAGTGGGTCTTTATGCCACCCTTGCTGGGCTAAGCATTTTGCATGATTATCTCCATTAATCCTCACAAGGACTGAGTGATAGGAACTAGTAGTATTCTCATTTTACAGGTGAGGAAACTGAGGCCCAAAGAGGTTATGTCCCTCATGGAAGGACATAAACTCAGGAGGCAAAGAGAAGAAAATCTGAACCCAGGCAGTCTAACCCTGGGGCCTGTCTCACCATGCCCAGGGCGATGGAGCCATCTATTGCAGCAGCTCCGACCCTAGAACCCAGGTCTCTGACTCCCAGGCCAGGCTTCTTGACTCTATCCAGGCTGACATTGCTCCAAAGGAAAACATCCTTGTAGAGGGAGGCTAGGAGACTCCACTTGCTCCACCTACCTTGACACACCTTGATAGCTTTTGGTGAGGCTTCCCAGAGAAACTTGGGCCTCACAGCATTTCTGTTCCAGCATCCTCCCAGACTTCCCACTGCCCACTCCCTGCAAACCCAGCCCTGTGCAGGCCAGGGCTGATGCCTTGTGCCCTAGGGTTGCTGGACAGGCTCCTCCAGGGAGAAGGGCCTAGATGCCACCATTCCATTCCCACAGCTATGATTTTTATCGTTTCTGCCAATCACTAGAACCATTGTTCATTTACTATTTTAATTTAAATCATCTTTCTCTTAAAACTGAAAGACATTTACTTCTAAGAGGAAATCTTGATCACTGCTATAAAAGGAAAATGCACATCACTTGCCATAAATGGGTTACTGTAAAATGAAGCTAATGAAGGCAGAGCCAGGCTGCTCAATTATAGCCAGTCCTGCAGCTTGCAGAGGCGCTGAGCCTAAGCAGGCCTGCCTTGCACTTGTTAAGATGAGAGATGAGCAGGAGCTGGAGAGGGGGTTAAGGCGCAATAGTATCTAACCAAGACTTCCTCCTTTAGTCTCTCCAAAGGCCTGAGCGAGAGGTGGAGGTGACCTTGCCATGAGCCTGGGAGCTGGCTGGGAACAGTTCTGGCTGTCAACTGCTATTGCGGAAGCACTATCTTGAACATTTTCTTCCTCCCTGATGCCTGGGGGTTATGAATGCAACTCTCGAAACTGTTTTGTGATCCTCCATGCCCATAGATCTTTTGGGAAATGCTCCTGGCGGGAGAAACTTGCCTTCAGCCCAGGTAGGAGCATTTGACCAGCTCATGGGGCTGCTTTGAGCGCCGTAAGAGGAAAAGGTCTAAAAGGACACACATTCAAGTTTTAATGATGGCATTACCCATGAGTGGGGAGTGGAATTATGGGAGACAGACTATATGTTTTATATCATTTAGTTATTTTTTTTCTAATGGGAAAATATTTACATATTTGCTTTGTCATATTAATAGTAATAGATGATTAAAACAAAAACGCAAAAAAAAACACCTTCCTGAGATAGTCTGGCATTCCAGGGTGTAGTTGTGCCAAGGGCCAAGATGTCCTGCATGGGAATTTGGAAGACTGTTGAGATAAGCAGAGAGCGGCCCTGGCTGTGTCCCCTCACTGTGGGGCAGGGTGGTCGCCCCTGCAGTAGCCCGGGCCTCATAGGCAGGAAGCAGGCTTGGCTTCCAGGCCTCACAGGGCTGCAGAGACAGGGTGGTTCATCCTGGATTTTTAATCCAGGCTGGATATTTGCCAACTGGACTGTTGTTAACAAATCACTTGACCCTTCCGAACTTCCATGGAAAACCTACACGAGTGATGTCCACGTCCCCAGTGGTTACTCTTGGGTCTTGACAGTCAGTTGTGCGAATTGGGGCAAACCACTCTTCCTCCCTGGACCTCGGTTCCTACAGTAGAAAATTGAGGGTGTGATTAGATCTGACCAACTGAGGCCCATTGGCCAAACCCAATCTTCCGAGGCCCACATTGTACTTTCTGATTAGCTGCCAACATTTAAAAATCAAGAGATCTCACACTGAAATCCAGTTTGTGTGTTTCTTCTGCAAGATTTACAGATCTGACAACATTGGGCTCCCATAGGGAACCAGTAACTGAATGCACATCATATAAGGATGGAAGAGCCAGGCTCAGACCTGCACAGCCTGGCTCCAGAGTCCTTATTCCCTTATGGGGTCTTTATCCAGAGAGCCCAGTACTGCACCAGGTGCTGGGGAGATAGAGATGGAAGCAGAGAGTTAGGCAGTTTTCTCCCTACAGGTTCCCTTCCCTTGCTGGGAAGGTAAGGGTTAACCCTACCCTGCTAGTCTTGTCTCACTCTGGCCCCAGGCTGCCAGTAAGGGATGGGGGCTGGGGGGGCTCCCTGGAGATGGATGAGACAAAGCCTTCCCCCTCGGCTGATAACTGGTGTTGACCCCCAAGCCCGGGCTGAACTCCAGCTGGCCCTCGGCGCCCGCCTCTCCAGCGCAGGCGGAGCCCTGCACTCACTCTCTGTTTTGGCTTGGCAGAGGTGCATACCCACCTCCCCAGAGCTCCAGCCCTCCTGTTTACCCTGCAAACAGCCCAGTGCCCTGCTCCCTCATTTAGAGGCCAGGGGGCAGCTGCCGTGGGGTCTGGGGCAGTCCAGGCCTGTTTGAGCTGTCCTGGGACCTGCCGCCTGCACACACGCCCGAAGCCCATTTACCTAGGAATTAATGGGCCCCAACACCCTGCTAGCTGCAGACACGAGCCAGGGAGGCAGCCAGGGAAGGGGGGTGAAGGGTGCAGTGAGGGGGGCTGCTCTGCTCTGGCTGGCTCAGCTCCTCAACACTATGCCTTGAACGCAGACTTCAAGACTTCTCTGAAGTCCAACATACTTTGAGAAAAGTGTACACGACACAAGGGTTCAGCTCAATGCACGGAGCGTGCCTGTGTCAGCACCCAGATCAAGAAGCAGAGTATCATGGCACCCCAGAAAAAAAAAGCCTTGTGCCCCCTCTGGCCACTAGTTACCATCTGGATTTGCATCATCTCTTCTAATCCTCACCTCAATCCAATGAGATGGACATGATAACCATTCCCATTTTATAAATGGGGAAATAGGGCTCAGAGCAGCTAAGTCAGGCCGATTAATGGTTGAGCCAAGATGTGAACACAGGCCTTTTACCTCCTGCACCCATGTGCAATGCTGGGGAAAAGGGACAGGAATGGAGTGAGGTACAGATGAGGGCCTATAACAAACACAATCTTGCTTTCCAGCAACTTCCGGACTCAGGAAAATAAGGTAAAAGTCTTAACCGCTCCTCAAAAGGTATATGTTGTCTTATTTCTTGTCTGTCCCCCAGTCCATTAGGGTAGGGCCATGTCTGTCTTGTTCGCTGTGCAAACCCCATTGGCTCCTGGTACATAGTGCTCAATAAGTATTTGTCAAGGGAGGGAGGAAGAGAAGGAGAAAGAGAGAGAAAGAACAAGCTTTCTCCCCAAATTCTGGGCTTTGCCTCTCTGGACCCCTCCTGCTCTGTGGTTTGGATTGGTGGATCCGTGCCCATTGCCAGATCAAAACCTTTGTCCCAGACTCCCATTTCCAAAATGTCTTCTCAGGTCAGCCCAGGCCTCCCTAACGACACAGTGACTACTTAGCTCTTGTGTCTGTAATTTTTACATTTGTACTTACACTAGTGTCCCTGAAAGGAAAAATGCAGGAGAGGTAAGAAATGTGGACACTGGCCTGGACAACGGCTTTAACTGAGGGAGTACACAGGCCAGAGAGGACTGAGTGAATCAGGTTCCCTCCAAGGCCTCGCTGCCCAGCCCAGCTCACCTCCCCTTGCTGGCCACTCCACGCACACACACTTTCTTGCTCTTTCCCACTCCTAGCCTTTGCTCACTCTGCCCCTTCTGCTGGGACTGGCCTTCCCACTCATCCATAGTCAACAGGATCTTCTCGTCTGATGTTATGGGCTCAGCTCACATGTCACCCTTCTCCCGAGGCTTCCTTGAGCTTCACGCCTCGCCCTGAGCAGAATGCTTTGCTTCTGAATCCTCTTCCCTCTAGCATTTTAAATACACACTCACAGGGAAGCAGACTTGGCCCAGTGGTGAGGGCATCGGTCTACCACATGGGAGGTCCGCGGTTCAAGCCCCAGGCCTCCTTGACCCGTGTGGAGCTGGCCCATGTGCAGTGCTGATGTGCGCAGGGAGTGCCGTGCCACACAGGGTGTCCCCCACGTAGGGGAGCCCCACGCGCAAGGAGTGCACCCCGTAAGGAGAGCCGCCCAGCGCTAAAGAAAGTGCAGCCTGCCCAGGAATGCTGACACGGAAAGGTGATGCAACAAGATGACACAACAAAAAGAAACACAGATTACCGCTGATAAGGATAGAAGCAGTCACAGAAGAACACGCAGTGAATGGACACAGAGAGCACACAACTGGGAGGGGGGCGGGGGAAGAGGAGAGAAATAAAAAAAAATAAACACACGCCCACAGTCATCCCACCCAGCGAGTTCTAGTCATTTATACCATGTTTCGCCCCCTCATTAAATGATGGGCTATCAGGGCAGGGTCCTGGGTTACTTGCCTCCATATTCGACATTGAACTTGTTCTGGATGTAGAGTAGATGGCAATGGATGCTGCCCTGGCCTCAGCAGACCTTAATCTAGGCTCTGTCTCCTGGTTGACTCTTGTGCTCCCACAGTTACTTTCTTTGTGTGTGCGTGTTGGGGAGGGGACACATCCACCTGCCCCCTTCAGGAATGCCTCTTTCCAGGCAACTCAGACCCACAGCCACTCTGAACCCCTGCTCTGCCCCCAGGGAAGGCCTGGGAAGGTACATGGGCAGTCAGACCCGAGCTTGGAATCGTGATCGTGGAAAATCCAGGGGAACAAACCCTGCTGGCTCTGGGCAGGTATAGCTGTCACTGTCCCCAGCACTAAGTTCTGGCCATCTGGCCTGTCCCTCAGGTTCAGGCACAGGAGGGGGAGGGCAAGGGTGCTGCAGGAGAGTGAGACAGCAGGGTGCCATGTACATGCGCACACAGATATGTGCATGCTGTCCCCAGCGGCCCCTCCACTAGAACAAACCTGTTCCCCACTCTGAAAAGAAAAGTCCATGGGCAGTGAGAGGTTGCATTTGCCAAATAAATAAAATAAGTGTCTGGGGGCATTTTCCCCAAACCCAAAATAAAGACTGTCAGATACCCCTAATTTCCAGGGCTAGGCAATTTGGAAAGTGACCCTGTCCTCTAACTAGTCCTTGTAAGAAAACTCTGGCTCAGGGAGAGCTATCAGGCAGATGGCAAATACCCTACTGCCTCTTGTCTCCCTCACTCTCCACATTCCCTTTTCAGGATCTGAAATATCCGCAGAGGAAGGATACTCCTTATTCAAGGAGTCTTACTTGAGGGCAGGAAGTTGGTCCCCCAACAGCTATTTCTGAAGCCCAGCAGTGGGCTCAGGCTGTCCTCCCAGCTTAGAGAGCTGCAGCCAAGGCACCTGGATAAACATCCAGCCATCTGTCCTTCCATCTGTCTGTCCTTCCAATAAGCATTTGCTGAGTGCTGCCATTTATGTGCCAGGCTCTGTTCCAGGCTCTGAGGATCCAGAGTGAACAAGATAGGCATATCCCTGCCTGAGCAGAGCTTCCGGTGTAGTGGAGGAGAGAGGCAGGTCAACCATGATCACCGAAGTGGGAGCTAAGTGTCTTAGTGAAGAGTGGCATGAAATTGCCTCCATGCTTCACCCCAGAGCTTTGAGTTCAGCTGGGCTTGGCTCTCATCTCAACTCCTTCAGGCACAGCAAAAATGCTCCCAGAGACACTCAAGTCAGGGAGTGATCAGATTTTTGTCTTTCAGAAGATCAGAAGATCATCTTGGACTTGAGAGGGTGAGATTGAAGCTGGAGGCTGGCTGGGAGGCTCATCCAGAGGTGAGATGATGGCAGGGTGAAGGGGGGTAGTTGAAGAGCGTATGGAGAGGAAAGGAGAAGGGCGTGAATAGGATGGATGGATGGGATGGATTTGAACAATATGTAAGAGGTAGTGCCAATGGAACTGGATCCATGATGGGGTGAGGGGTGTAAGGAAGAGAGAGGGTCAAGGACAATGCCCACATTTCAGAGGTAAGCAATTGGGTAGATGTTGGGCCCTTCATTGAGGAAGATAATATAGGTTTGGAGTCAGGTGGTATTATGGCATTATTCACTTTGGGGCACTCTGCTTTTGAGATGCCTGGGAGACATTCAGCTGGGACAAGCAGTTAGGAATAGGGATCAGGGATAGACACAAATTGGGAGCTATGACCCTCAGATCTGGTCTTCCTCCAGTGTTCTCCACACCTGCAAATGTCATCACCACTAATCAGATCACACAAACCAGAAACTGGGAATTGTCCTTATCGCCTCTTTCTTACATACACCCCCATTCATTCTCTCACCAGGACCTGCCCTTTTTATCTCTAAATACCCCTCAAGTCACCCCATTTCTCTCCATCTCCATCATTACTTATAGATTAAGCCATGACCATGATCTCTTGTCTAAATGTCTGCAAGAGATCCAAAATTTTTCTCCCTGTTTCTACTCTGCCTACTTTCTAATCCATTCTCCATGCTGAAATCAGAGCATTCTTTATAAATCATAAAAATGATTGCCCTCTCTCCCCACTTAAAGCATGACAAAAGCTTCCCATTTCTTTGGGGAGGAATCCTCACCACAATATACAGACTTGCGTGGTCTCCGGCTCCAGCTCACACCATGCTCCCCCTCATCCTCGTGCCCCCCAACCCACTACACTCCTCTCCTTCCACAAGTTCTTCCCATTCCTCTTGCCTTGGTCCCTTCTACCGTCTACTAGGAAGGATGCTTCTCCAGCTGCTGAGAGGGGATTGGATCATCAGGCCTCTCAGTCAGGCAGTGGACCTGGAACAGAGCACAAACTTCCCGACTGTCAAGGTACCCCGCCTCCCCATCCCAGAAGGGGATGGTCTTGGGGTGCCAGTAGGGAGAAGGCTGCTGTTGGCTTGGGAAAGAAGAAGGGCAGTGTCCCCTTTAGAGTTCTGGTTCTCAATTGAGGGTTCTCAATCAAGGGGGCATTTGGAAGTGTCTGGAGATGATTTTGGTTGTCACAACTGAGAGCTCAGGAAAGCAGTAAATGCTAAAGGTATCTATTGGGTGGAAGCCAGGGAAGTGCTAAACATCCCACAACACGCAGTTCAGGACCCCACAACAGAGACCGATCAGACCCAAAATGTTAATAGTGTTGAGGTTGAGAATCTACTTTAGAGAAGCCGAAGAGTTGAGTGCTTCAACGTGGTGACTGTGGGGCCAGATGCTGGGATTCGACTCTCACCTCTACCACTTAGTGCATTACTAAGTGGCAAATAATTACCTTAACCACCAAGGACTTAACTTACTTTGCAAGTTGTTGCGCTGCTCTGTGCCTCATTTCAAATGAGCTAGCATACCTCAAGTAGTTAGTGTGGTGCCTTGCTTAAGGGAGCATTTTGTAAAAGGTTGAGTGCCTCCAGCCTTGTGTGCCAGTCAATTCAGATGGCCACACCTGGGAAGGTGAGGGAGCTACCCTTTCCCAGGCCCCTGCTCAGCCACGGCCTTCGTGTCAGCTGGCTAAGGTGAAAGGAAGGATAATACTGCCCTCACTATATTCTAGGCATCGAGATGTTTTCCACGCCTTAGCTCATGTAACCCTCACAAAACTCCTGCCAAGGAGGGATTTTATTCCCAATTTACAAGCAGGAAAACAGATTCAGAGAGGTTGAGTGAATAAGTGTGTGCAAGACACTTAGAATACACAGAAAAATAAGATTCCTCTATGCTCTCCAGATCTAAGAATGGTTAGAGGAGACAGGAAAATAAATTAACACTATAGTAAAACAACAGAAAGTGCAACCACCATGTCTGCCTCATCTGCTATGTGTACAACAAATAGTTGCTAAGCATCTATTATGGGCCAGGCCCTGTCTTGGATATCTGGGTTCCTATCATTGAGTAGCTCACAGGCTAGTGGGCAAGACAGATTATAGGACAATGCAATCTTACAGTGTGATGGTTAATTTCCTGTGTCAACATAGCTAGGTTATGGTGTCCAGTTATTTGGTGGTGCAAACCCTGGCCTGACTGTGGCTGTGAGTGTATTTTGTAGATAGATTTGCATCTATAGTCTGTTGACTGCATCTATGACTGATTGCATCTACAATAAACAAAGGAGATTGCCTGCAGCAATGAGGGGAGTCTCCTCATCCAATCTGTTGGACATCTTAAAGCCAGAACCGAGGATTTCAGCAGTCAGAAAGAAGAATTTCTGTCTCTATTTCAGAAATTCTCCTGTTGAATTTAACATCACCTTCATCAGAGTTTCCTATTTGTAGCCTGCCCTACAGAGTTAAGACTTGCCGATCCCCACACTCACGTGATTCAATTCCCATTATAAACCTCTTAATATTTATACAAATATGTTCTGGTTCTCTGAGAACCCTGACTAACACAAACAGGTACCACCTGCTCATGCCTGGCACCCAGGGTTTTTCTTCTACCGCCTTCTCTTTGTCCCAGACATCCCTTTGAACTTGACTTCTCTGGAAGTGATAAGCAGTCAGCCCTGGACTTGCTACACATTGCGGAGAAGAGCTTCTGCATCATTTGAAAGTGGTGGAGGTCTGAGAGATGGCAGCCGGGAGCTTCTTCCTATGAGCCCAGAGCTGGGCAGTGCTAGGGCACCACCCCAGGTCTCAGACAGTTTCCTGAGAGCACTGCCAACCCATCCAGATGGGGTCTCCTTGCACTGCTGTGATCCTCCACCAGGAAAGACAGGCTCCACCTGTTCTCTGAGTAAGCCTGTGAGCATGTGTGTTTCGAAGGAACAGGAAGAAGGAATTGAAAAGACAGACTCTGGAAGTCCTGCAGGGACCCAAGGAGGTTCATTCACCTTTCCTAGTTTCCTTTCCAAGTTTCCTTCAATGAAACCCAAGTAAATGGCTCCAGGGAACTCACTTCTTGTAAAATATGGGCCAGTGGATCCCCCTCTTCTAGCCATAAGAGTCATTGTGGGGTGCCAATTTTTGCCTGCACCCTGAACAAGTAACAAGTCTTGCACATATATGTTCAACTGTTTTTCAGTTCCATTTTTTCCACAAATTTTCACTGAGCAGCTAAGAGATGACAGTCACTGTTCTGCAAACTGAGGACATCCTGGTGAGCCCAGCAGACATGGTCCCTCAAGGAGCACTTTAAATAGAAGCTATGCTTAAGATTACTGCTATGGCTGGGGCTGGGTGGACACCACAGCAGGAGACAGTCTTTTCAGAGGAGCTGCACAATGGACCACACAACTGTGATGTGGAAAGCTGTGAGATGAGAGACAGTGTCAGGCTGGCCTCTGCATTCAGCCGCGGTGTCCCAGAGTGCCTCCCAGACATGGTGGTCACTGCCCAGACAGGATTTTCACAAGCAGAGCTGGAGCTCAGATGGCTGTCACGATCAGTTGGAAACCTTGCCCCATTCTAGTCTCAATGTGAGTTCCACAAATCACTGATGAACAAGGCTTAAGTGGGGCTGGAGCTGAGATGCTCCCAACTCTTCCCTCCTTCACTTGCTCCTTCATTCCAGAACTACTGAATGTGCAGTGCCCAGTGCTTTACCTAGGTTATTTCATTTAAACTGCACTGCAATTCTAGGAGGTAGGTATACTAGGGCCTGAATTTAAAGATATGGAAACTATAGCCTGGAGAGGTGAAAGGCTTTGCTCGAGTTTGCACAGCCAGTAAGTGTTCATGAGCAGATGTGCCACCTTCAGCTCCGTGACCTTGGAAAATAACTTCAGGGGGCCTGGGTTTTCTCACATGAGACTGCTGTAAGGCTTAAATGAGATCGTGTCCCCAAGGTCCTGATCTACCGGTGCCTTTAGTACAATTCAATTCTCCTTCCTTTTCCTGGGCCCAAGGGGACTGGCCATGGCTTCCTCTAGAGCAGGGGCTCTTACTCTTTTTTGTTCCACAGACCCCTTTGCCCATCAGGTGAATGCCATGGACCCTTACTAAGTCCGCACTACACTGTGCATTATGTAATAAATATATTACACCCACACCGACAGGTCCCCGTAAGAATGTTTTCTGAAGCTCACGGACCCCTGGTTAAGAACCTCTGCTCTAGGACCAGCAGAGCTTACTCTGTCATTGTGAATTAGCCTCCTTCAAGGCTCTCAGCACCCCCACCCCACTCCTGACCTTTTGGGGGCATCCAGGACAGCTCCACAGAGAGGGGCCTTGATATCCAGGTCCCTGGCACATGCCCACCCTGCAGGGCAGCACGTGAGGAGGGCAGACACTTCCCTCTGCCAAGAATTTAAGGACTCAGAAGCCCTTTTTCTCATATCTCTGTATCTGGGCACTGCTGCCGGAAACCAGCAAGGCAATAAATGTTTTAAATGTAAGGTAATAAAAATTTGGGGAAAAAAAAAAAATTGAACTCTTGCCTGAATGCTAGCTCCTGAAAGGGCCTGTTTGTCTTATGTGGAGCCAGATGAACTGGTTTTAATGGCAAGGGCTAGTACCAGTCAGAGACCTGGCTCAGCCAGGGAGGGGTCCCCACTGGTCCCTAACTCCTAGGGGCTCAGTGTCCTAATGCTGGGACACTCCCTGGAAAATGAAGAAACAAACCTCCCCGGGCTCCTCTGGGCTGAAGGGCTCAGAACCCCAGCTTGCAGGTGACTGGGGGCAGAGAGGGAGGTAGGAGTAAAATCCCCTCCGAACGCCACGTTTTTAGCACTGGCTCTTGCCAGGTATTACGCTGGAAGCTTTAATACATGCCTTATCTCAGACCTTGACCGCTTCCCTGTGAGGTAAGGGCTGGATTGTAATGTCAGACAGACCTGGAACGCCCTGGCTCTGTGACAGAGCTGGGACTAGGATGAGGCAAGGCGGGCACGGGATTTAA